>NC_084833.1:88315351-88628378 GCF_033115175.1 Lepus europaeus | reverse complement strand
AGGGAGTGGGAAAGGGAAGGGTTGTGGGTGGGAGGGAAGTTTGGGGGGGGGGAAGCCATTGTAATCCATAAGCTATACTTTGGAAATCTATATTCATTAAATAAAAGTTTTAGAAAAAAAGAGTATTTGTCACAGAACAAGCACATATAAATAAATTCTGTAAATGGTAGCTAGAACCATTTTTAAAACTTTAGACATAGATTCAATTAGAGAATAAAGATAGTCCCTGCTATTATGTGGGTGGAAGAAACAATGGTAGCAGAAATTTCTGCAACCTGAAACTTGTCAGCTTCTGGATGCTCTCAGGTTTTGTCTACCTTTATCTGTCTTTTCAATCTCAGAATTCCTAACACCTCTTAAAGGCTACAACATGTACTGTTTGGTCTGGTGACATATTTTATCAGTTGTCAAGGAAAACTGGATTTTATAATGACAGGGAAGGAATGTTTCCCTACCTTTATTTTTTATTTTTTAAATCACTTTCTACTTATGAAGTCCCTTGCTCTTCCGTGTAGCTACGTCCTTGCCTTTTCCCACTGCTTTCTACGAAATCATCACCTACAGGACCTTTTAGAAATATGAGTCAAAGGGATCACACAAACAAGACTAGTGTCCGCTAATACTGATAGAATTAAAAAGGGAGAGAACGATCCAACATGGGAAGTGGGATACACAGCAGACTCATAGAATGGCAGACGTCCTAAACAACACTCTGGCCTCTGAATCAGCCCTTAAAGCATTTGGATCTGGCTGAAGAGCCCATGAGAGTATTTAGGCACAGAAAGCCAAGACACTCTGGGAAAAAAAAAATCTAAATGAAAGATCTCTGTGAGTGAGATCCCAGCGGAAAGAACAGGTCATCAAAAAAGGAGGTACCTTTCTCTGAAGGGAGGAGAGAACTTCCACTTTGACTATGACCTTGTCTAAATAAGAACGAAGTCGGTGAACTCAAAAGGCTTCCATAGCCTTGGCAACTCATGACAAGAGCCTAGGGTGATTACTGACGCCATAAACAAGAGTGTCAATTTGTTAAGTCAACAACAGGAGTCACTGTGCACTTACTCCCCATGTAGGATTTCTGTCCTTAATGTGTTGTTCAATGTGAATTAATGCTATAATTAGTACTCAAACAGTATTTTACACTTTATGTTTCCGTGTGGGTGCAAACTGTTGAAATCTTTACTTAATATATACTAAATTGATCTTCTGTATATAGAGAATTGAAAACGAATCTTGAAGCGAATGGAATGGGAGAAGGATCAGGAGATGGGAGGGTTGTGGGTGAGAGGGAAGTTATGGGGGGGGGGAGGCATTGTAATCCATAAACTGTACTTTGGAAATTTATATTTATTAAATAAAAGTTAAAAAAAGAAAAAAAATCATAAATGGACCTTAAAACACTTTCACTCTGATTGCATGATTTCTAAATGATTGCTTTTCTGTCATTTTAAAAACCCACAAATTTGGGGCTCACATTGCGGCATAGCAGGTTTGGCTGCGGCTTGAAACACTGGATTCTCATATCAAGACACCAGCGCAGCCTGTTCGAGTCCCAGCTGCTCTTTTTCCGGTTTAGTGACATGCTATGCACCTGGAAAAGCAGCAGAGGATGGCCCAAGTATTTGGGACCCTGCCACCCTATGGGAGACCAGATGGAGTTCCAGGTTCCTGGCTTCGGCCTGGCCCAGCCCTGGCCATTGCAGCCATTTGGGGAGTGAACCAGCAGATAGAAGATTTTGCACTCTGTCTCTCCTCTCTCTGTAACTCTGCCTTTAAATAAATAAATCATTTTTTAAAAAAGCCTGTTTACTTATATTTATCTAACTATTTTCCAATTTCCATGATGCTCATTCCCTCTTGTATCACTGACTTTCCTTCTAGAATTACTTTGTTTCCATCTGAGTGATAATTTTTTTTAAAAATTATTTATTTGTTTATTTTAAGGGCAGAGAGAGAGAGAGAGAGAGAAAAGAGAATGAGAGAGAGAGAATCTTCCCTTCTGCTGGTTCACTCCCCAGATGGCTGGGGCTGGGGCTGGGCCAGGATGAAGCCGGGAGCCAGGAGCTTCCTCCAGGTCTCCCACGCAGGTGCGGGGGCCCAAGGACTTGGGTCATTTCTGGTTTCCCTGGGCACAGGCAGGAAACTGGATTGGAAGTTGAGCAGCAGGGACTTGAACTGGCAACCCATATGGGATTCTGGTGTCACAGGAGGTAGCTTAACTTGCTGCACTACAAGGCAAGCCACAACTATATTCTTCAGAGAGTTTCTTGTTTTTTAGTAAAGCTCTTAGGGAAAATTACCCAGAGGTCTGTATTTCACACTTGCTCTTAAAAAATTTGTTGATTACATAATTTGACGTTGGAATATATCTTCTCTCAGTATTTTCAATACTTAATTAACTTCTGTTTTCCACTGTTGCTTTAAAATGTTGGCTGCTAGTTTCTATTTGTTTCCATTTGACATAAACCATTATCCCTCTAGCTTCTTTTAAAAGTTTCTCTTTGAGTGTGTCACCAAATGGCTGTCCATGCATTTCTTCTATGTCTCATGCTTTGTATATGTTTCACTTCCAGTGTCATAGATATTTGAGTTTTATGAATTTGGGGAATTTCTTAGTCATTATTTTCCAAATATTACCTCTCTTCTATTCTCTCCATTCTTTTGTTCTGAGACATACATTATATATATCCTCATTTGCTCATTAATACCAATAAACTCCTTCATAATTTGCATTTTCCTTCTATTAGATTATGTGTCATTTTCTCAGATTTATGTCGTTTGCTAACATTTTGTTTTACTCCATCTAATCTGTTATTTTAGCATTTATATTTTTTTCAGTGCTGTAACTTCTATTAGGTTTAATATGTACATATATACTTACAATTGTGTTTATTACTCATTTTTAGATTTTTATATTTCATAAGACAGTTTATGCCTTGCTATTTCATAATGTGTATCTTATTATTCCAATATCTGAAAGAAGTCCATAGGAATTTAAATCCATTGTTTGAGAAAGAAAAAGAATGTGACAGGCATCTTGTAGATTTTCACATGACAGCAAGAATATTTAAGGAAAAAAAAATAAAAGCCTTAACTGAAAAAAAAAAAAGAAATAGCACTTAAATAATCACAACTAAAATACTAGGTATGGCCAAAAGGCATTGTTTTTTAAGATGTATCAGTTTTCTTTTTAATCATTTTTCCTTGTTCTTTTACAGTGTTCACTGCTACCTACAGCATGTAAGTCATAACTAGCTTGCATTGCTGTTTAGACTTTGAAAAGTTTCAAGTTGCATAACAATAATCCATCCCTGTTTTTGGTCATTCTCTCCATATCATTAGTAGCTTTTCCTTAATTAAAGTGAAATCAGCTTGTTGATGTTTAATGACAAAACACATGTGAGAGGCAGGGCAAAAGAAAAAGCAGAAAGAAGACAAGAACAGGAGCCAAGATATTTTACCTTAATCTCAGGGATCTTACCAACTGGTTCTGCCATTTCAGAAAATACTCAGTTCTTAGAACTCAGCTTGTTTTCCTCTAAAATAAAGTGTTTGAAAAAGAAAAAAAAAATAAAAAAAACCTCAAAGTTCCTTTGTTCTATGCAACAAGTTTTGGTACAATTTTTAATGTATGCTACTTACATAAAAGAAGATAATAGTGGAACATTCAGAGTTCCTTATTAAGCAATAATGAAGGTGGACTGTATTGAAGTAGACTGCACCATATGCAGTATATTACCATGTCATGCCAGAGGATTCTGCCAGTCAGAGCAATAAAATTGAAGGTGAGAATTTTGTGAATATTCTAGAAACCTTTGATGGTAAATGGTGAAATAAATTTATATTTGACTGACAAGGAAACAGTACAGATCTTTTGTGTACTCAATAGGCAATATAAACAGATTTACTACTTCTGAGATGAATTTAATAAGTTGGCAGATTGAAAATCTATAATACAAATGCAGATGTAGTACTGTATTAAGCTTCCTAGGGTTGTGTGCTGCAACGGCATGCAATTTTAAGTAATTAAGCAAGATTCAGCTGTGTTCAACATACTCTCTGTATACAGCATTGAAAGAATACTGTCCTTAATTTAAAAAAAAATGTAAGGATCCTAAAAAGATAAACACAAAGACCTACTCATTTTGAACAGTTGACTAGAAAAGCATATATTAAAATTACATCATATTTAGATATTTTAAAAATGCTGTGAAACCCACATAAATGGACATATCTGTCATTTTAGTGCTAAGAACTTGGTCTTGGTAAGTTCAAAAGGCAGTGCAAATTAGCACAACTACTTTCCATTTGGACCCATAACTACTTATCCAATGGCTTTGAAGGACTAGTTTTTGTTCTCGGTGGAATATGGTTTTGTAGTTCCATTAGAAATGGGTTTCTCCACTGGCACAGTAGAGCACACAGTGAAACTAGTGCTTACATTTTTGGTTTGATGAAAATTGAAAATTTTTTTCATAAAGAATTTCAGAGTCAAAGAAAATAAAGTTCACTTTTTATTATAAAAGAAGGAAAACACTTTTCAGGTTAATTTCCAAAGGGCATAAAAAATCCATATTAATGAAAATATGGAAAGAATTTTATTCCATGAACCTTTCAACTCCATTTAAAAACATCTTTAATATCAAGGTATCTAATTATCACTCCTACAGTTCCTTTTTTTTTTCTGCAGGAGTTCAAAGCAATTTACATAGTTAACTCACTTTGACAAAGGAAGTCATTTAACAGGATACAAGAAACCGAGGCACATAGAAGTTAAGAAGTTTGGTCACTATAATATATGTGGTGATCAAGGAATGAAATGTATCACTTAACAGAGGAATAACGGGGTGCATCTCAAATGTGTTCTTCCACTTATATTCTGCTCTTAGAAAAATCACTTACAGTCTCTGAGTCTAATTCTATATAAAAATAAGAATTTTCTCAATTCAGAGTTACTACAAGCTTTGGGGTTGGGGGATAATATATGTAAAAAAGATTGCTGAATTATGAAATGTTACATTTGAAAAATATGTGATTCACGTTTCTATTGAGTCTCTAAAGGAAAAACCAATTGTTCCTCAAAGAAAGTTTAGTGTATCATGATTGCTGTACAGTTTCATAAGTGTACAGATATTCAGACCATTTTCCCAAGTTACTCGTTTATACAGCTGGAAATCCACCCTTAGGTTCAGATAATATAGTTGGATCCAGAGAATGAAACTGAATAGGACTCAGGATCAGCCTAGAGTGAAGGGAGAAAAAAAAAAAAACAGACTGTGGAGGGAGTATAGACAATCAGTGCAGAGGATCAAGATTAGAATGTCAGCAACCAGCAGATATCTGGCATATTTATTAACACAAGGGCATAATTAGCAAATTAAGCAATAAGCAAGAAACTAAGGGTGCCAATAACAGGTTAGGGAAGAGTACAATGTAGCCCGAGTGACTTAGAGGTGAACAGCTTTGGGATGAATGTTAATCACATGGCATAGGGAGAGCTCAGCCCACTTTATGTAATGGGTAGGTTGAGCAGAGGACAGAATAGCAGCTGTACATCACAGAACCAGAGAAGATGGCAAAACTTTGTAGATTCCTTTCAGTAAGCAATGGTATGGAATCTCTCACTATTCCTTATTTCGTGATAGTGTCATGATATCATTATCCAGCCTGGGTGGTTACAGGGCAGCAATGTTCACTAAAATCTAATAAAATGTTAAGCTTCTGTTTTTCTAGGATAAAAACTAATTCTGAAAATATAGTGCCTTTGTATAATAGTGCTTACCAAATACAGAGCTAAGCTAATCTAATTAATATTTATCTAAAATATGAGTAGGCTGATTGATTTATACAATCATTTAGCAGATTTGTATTGAGTGTGTGCTATGCTCTAAGAATATAGTCCAGAAAGATAGACTGAGGAGTTTACAGTTTTTTAGGCAAAACAACTTGAAATGAGTTATGACAAATGTGTTGAGAGCTAGGTACAGCATATTTTGTGCAGTATAAAATAATACAAGAGATCAGAGAGGTATATCTCAGGAAACTGAAACTTGGCAGAAGCTATATAACACAAACTAGAAATGTACATATCTCAGCCACACTTTACAGTTTTAAATTCCTGAGTGCTATCAGAATATTTATGAACTTTTTATTACTCAGTGTAATAACCAAAGCATATAAAAGTAACAATAGAGAAGCAAACTGATAGTTTGGCTGCTCCTCTGCTTCACTTCAAGTGAACTTTCAAGTCACACTTTCAGTCAACTTTCCTCTTATGAATAAACCTAGATTCTAAACTATCTGTAAATCAAAATGAAACCAAAGTATGAAAAATGCTTTTTTTTACTGGCCATACTTTTTTTTTTTTACTGGCCAAATCATTGTTATTTTGAGATTTGTATGCATAATATGGAATAAAGTAAATGAACAATCAAGGGAGATCTAACCTATCAGCCCTGATCATCACTAGAGCTTGATTTCGTCATGTGTGAGAAAAGAGACACAAATGTTGCTCAGACAACGTTAAGTAAGAAATATTATAACCCTGGATTTAGTAGGTAAATATTCATATGATCTACTCCTGAGATACTCATATTTCATTCTTATTAACCCTGTGCCAATGTACACCTCTAGTAATCTGATTATATTCTTAAAATCTCATTTTTCAAAAAAAGAGATTGGACCTGTTAGGAGAAATGATTTTTTTTAACTTTTATTTAATAAATATAAATTTCCAAAGTACAGTTTATGGATTACAGTGGCTTTTCCCCCACCCATAACTTCCCTCCCACCCGCAACCCTCCCATCTCCCACTCCCTCTCCCATTCCATTCGCTTCAAGATTCATTCTCAAATATCTTTATATACAGAAAATCAATTTAGTATATATTAAGTAAAGATTTCAACAGTTTGCACCCACACAGAAACATAAAGTGTAAAATACTGTTTGAGTACTAATTATAGCATTAATTCACATTGGACAACACATTAAGGACAGAAATCCTACATGGGGAGTAAGTGCACAGTGACTCCTGTTGTTGACTTGGTAACTGACACTCTTGTTTATTCTGAGTCTGGGGCTTGTTATACCAAAGAGTGAAGAATCTGGACACCCTGAAAGGGTCATATTTAAAATCCCTAGGAGTCAACTTGAAGGGACTTCCCAAGCCAAAATAGGGAAATTTGAGCTTTGAAAAAGATAGTAACTGCAACTACTCAACATCATCATTACATTTAAATCCATGAATTCTTTTGTTACCAAGTAAATTGCTCATCTTTAAAGAATTAAAAGAGATCAATCTGTTAACTTGGAAACTGACAAATGAGACAGATTAATCCAACATTTATTCTATTTCTATATCACTTCTATCACTAGGTAGATTAATAGCAGATAAGGAGGAAGTAAATTTATTCAAGCATTCCAAATAACAAATTAAAGATAAATTACTGAATTAGAGCCTCACAATTTTGCAAACCCAAAGTATTAATGGATGTAGACACTGCCCATCAATAGCTAATCACCTAACCAAAGAAGACAGCTAGACATTTCCCACCTCCTGAAAAAGAATCCACTATCCACACCAAAGGAATCACAATCAAGTTTGATCAAGCATTTGCTTAAAAACAGAACAGGCATCAGGCTGAGACAGTCTTTTGTCAAGTATCAGACGGGGGTACATTGTTAACTAGCTTATTTTTTGTTAGCTGTAATTACTCTTATTTTTTGGTGATTTAATACAAAATATGGTATGCAGTAATTTATAATTGGACAGTGTTAGCATTGCTAGTAAAGAAATATGACAGAAAAAAGTAAGGTAACATCCTTAAATGGAATGTCTTGAGAATTTTGTACATGCTGTTTATAAAACATCACCCTAGCCTTATGCTTTTTCAATACTAAAATTGATTATTGTTAGTGGAAGACAATCTGTAATCACAAAACATGATTTCACCAGAAAACCCAGCCTCTATGAATCACCTTTAGTCTTTGTAAAATGAAGTTTCCTGTTGGCAGTTAGCAGATTGCACCTAACAGGAATGGGAAGCAGGGATTTTGTTTCCTTTTATTTTTTTCTGCACGGTGTCTTCCACTGTGATATGTTTTACTCGGACTTGCTTAGCATATTGCCATCTTTGGGGCAGAAGGCAAGAAATTTCTTTCCAGAATAGATGCTTAATACTTTTAAGATTCTAGGCCACAGCTTTTTTTGTTTAATGTATTTTTTGTTAAATATTGTGTCTTTTGAATCAGAGCAGAAATTTATAAATTAAATGCACAATGTTTTTCATTCCATAGCGTATTCACATATAACTTTGTTTTATCGATGAATCCTAGAATTACTTCCTATAAAGACAGGTGAAGACTTGGCTATATCAAAATGCTTTACATGATATTTTTCAAAAATACTATATATGAGCCTGTGCAAATGACAGGCCAGTTGGGGTTGAAAAGAATAGTACTGGTCAACCTGTATGTATAAAATGGTGTTTCGTCTTACTGTGTATGACTGCAGCTTCCATTTATTGTTCTGTAAGTACAATGCATTTTATCTAATTAATTAAATTTGGCTATTGATATGGCTTTTATATGAGGAATAGTATTATATTTTATGACAGATCAGAAATACATCTCTTATCTGATTGTGTTGGTCAACCAAACTGATAACTTCAATCAATTTTATAAGAAGTATGCTTTTCACCAGCAGGCATTTCAACACAGATCATTTGATGAAAAAGTAAATTTTATAATTTTCTCCAGCTTTTTTTTCTAGTTTGTAGATAAATTAGAAAGTCTCCTGGGGAAGAGTGTTGGGGAGTTAATCAAACTACAGAAATCTTCACATTTTTTCCTTCCCTTCAGTTTTGTGTGCCCTTTTGCTGTTTTTAAGATGGGTGTACATAGACATGTTTCCCAGTGCCTGGCATTGTGAGGGCTGAATATTCATGCTATAAAATAAATGCCCTGTGTGTGTTGTCATTAACATGAAAGTTCCAGCTCTTAACACCATGCTGCTGATCAATTTTTAAAAAAAGAATATCACTTTCTCAAAGTTAATGGCAATTATTTGTAATTTAAACAATCCAGATTAAACTGGCTAATGTTGATCTCAATAATGATTATATTAACTAGGATCTGTACTTTGATCAATCTACATTGCTCATTAAGGAATTGTAGGGATCTGATTTTTAAACTGTTACTAGTTACACGTTTAATCCATTTAATGTTCAACACACTGAAAGCTGTTCACCTTCGACTCATGTTTTCCTCAAAACTGAGCCTACTATTTAGGGTATAAAGATTATATTCCCCTGAGTTCTGTTTTCAAAGAGTCAATAATAGTAATGACATAGAACTTTTAAAACATTGGTAGTTTCCTAAGCTCAATCATTTAAAATTGCTTTTGATTCTATTATTAGTAACTGCTACTTCCAAAGAAATTAGACATTAGACCATGTGTTCTCACCCATTAAAGGCAGTCCATGGAAGTTCTAACTACGGTTAGATGGAATACAGCTGGCCATTAAGAACCTGAGTCACTACTGCAAAAACTTGTATCTTCACTTTTTATGTGTTATTGCTATGACATGGAAAATTCTGAGAAACTAGCTAATACTTGACAAATGTAACATCACTGAATTTCTTGTAAAGATTTACAAGGTACAATTCATTATGTTGTCATACTTTAAAGAGGGAAAACATGACGAGGGTTTTGGTAGTCTCATTGCTTTTTTTCCTGAAGGAAACTTTCAATTTGTCCATAATTACAAAGAAAGGATGGAGAAATTCTCTATTTGAGTTGTAAATGTAATTATCTGACTCAGAGATCTCTGAGAAAGTATTTGATGATAGAACAGTAACTTCCGACTACATCTATTGATTGAAACTGTTAGCTTGGTCAGATGACACAGAAACAGTAGATGTATCTGTGCTCTAGCTATTATGTATACCTACCCTTCTATCAGTTTAACCATATTTTGTCATGACAAATTTAGAACAGATAAATGACATTAAAAATATCCATACATATTCTATTCTAACAGAAGAGATTTCCTGGCTGTTGTTCCAATTTTACTGTTACTGTCATACACACAAATGTATTGAGGATCTCAAAGGGAGTTTGGGGAGTAGGTAGTGAGAGACTGGGGTGATGATAGTTGTTTGGAAGCCATTCTCCATCCCTGGGACAAATTTATTTCTCATATTTTCACATTATAATATAATTATGAACCTGGAGATTAAGTAATTACACAGTTTTGCTATCAGATTTTTTTTAAATTCTACCTTTTCCTTTGTCACATTTGTTCAAATTTATTTAGAAAGCAATTAAACATTTTAGCTTTCCAATACAGGCACAGCATATATCCCCAATCACAAAGCCGTTTATTATGCTATTCCCAGTTTCATTGCCAAAAAAAAAATTCACATATTAGTGTGCCTACCACTGAGAGCAGTGCCTTCCAATTAGGTGGCATGGCAGGGGGCAAGGGTAAATCAACATTTCCAATTCTAGATAGCATCCTTAAGCTAACAGTGCTCCTCTGTATATTGCATCAGCCAGGAGGCTAAAATTGCTCAAAACTTTCTGGAAAATTTTAATTGTGACATTTTAAAATAGATCCCTAAGGGGGGAGTTACCCTTTTCTAATCATCTTCGCCACACAGATATGAATTTAATATCTTAAATGCTGAAACAAATTAAACAGAGGCTATGAGATGGAGTGTCACAGTGGAACCTGCACTCGGCTCGATCCAGATCAATTGATTATATATTTCCAATTCCTCACATTTTATCCTCTCAGGAAGTTGCAGCTGGTGATTTGACTTTCTGATGTGTAGTTTGAAGAAATGAATAGATTTCAGGTGTGCATTCCGAACAAATGCTGTTATCAGGAAGTGACTAAGATAGTAGTTTTGGAAACAGGAAATTTAGGCAGTCGAGGGTTGAAGGGGTCATTTCCTTGCTTGCTAAAATTCTTTTAAAAGAATCTAAACTTAAGATTATAGCAATTTCATGAAAATAATAAAATATAGGCTCTCTTTTGTGTAAGACATATTAAAGATTGAAAATTTAATTATATTTATTAACTACCCAACATCAATAACACAAAAAGTTAGATGTAAGTTCATACTTGAATTCATCAGTCTGGATTTGACAATTTACAATTTCTTCAAGTTTTGGTTTCCTTTGTAACCTGTGTGAGACTATGTGCTTCATGAATTCCCAGGTTATATGTGAAAACATTTAAAAACATCTGAGTGCCTAAACCCCCAAAAAATAGTATGGAGAAAATTGAACTCTTAAATTTCCCTGAAATTCAATATCTTACTTGGTATGATGAATTTTATCTTAAAAAATATTAGCTTTGAGAAATGGGAATTTAGTCTATCAGTTAAGGCACCTGTACCTCACATCAGAGTACCTGGGATCAATTCTAGGCTCTGGCTTTGTCTCCTGACTACAGCTTCCTACTAATGCAGACTGGGAGGCAGCAGTGATGGGTGAAATAACTGATTTCTAGCCACTAACATGAGTGACCTGGATTGTGTTCCCTGGTCCAGCCCTGGTCCAGCCCTGGATTTGCAGGCATTTGAGAAGTGAACCAGCAGGTGGAAGCTTTCTCTTTGCCTCTCAAACAAAATTTTTAAAAAGTTCATGGAAAAAAGGACACTAAAAATTATTAAATTTGAGACATTACTAATTTTATTTGTCATACTAATACTAATTTTATTTGATAATAAGAAGATACTATCAAGCAGGGTTTGAGTGGTCTACCTGTCACAGAAGCCTGCTTCTGAGAATCTTATATCATTTGCTATTGAAATAACTGCAAATGTCTGTTGGCATTCCTATTTTTTTTTTACTTCTCTTCTTTTCCTGACATATTGCATATTGCTGTCAGACTAATGTCCCTAAAATATGGTTTTATCATATTATTCACTTACTTGAAAACCTACAAATATCTTTTTTATTTACCTTTTGCAATTCAGATTCAAGAGATAACAGACCAGCCACAATCCCCCTAAATTCTCCTAGCAGTATTTATCTCCCTGACTCCCCAGCACAGATTCTGGTATTCTCCAACATGGTCTTCTCCACTACACATCATGATGTTACCAACTTCCTACCTTTCAGTTATTCCCTTGATGCCTCTTTTAGGGAGTTTCAGCAAATTACATACTAACTGTAATCACCGATGTTGTGTGCAGATGTGGAAATCGTCTTGTAAATCCTCCTCCACTATATGAATAGTCTGCAGATTAGAGCATGGTCTTTGCGATCAGTGGCCAAAGTATCATTTCCATATTTTGTGGCTGCTCTACTTATGACCCAGCTCCCTCGTAATGTACCTGGAAAAGCAATGGAAGATGGCCCAAGTCCTTGACTCCCTGTCACCCACATAGGAGACCCAGATGCAGTTCCTGGCTTTTGGCTTCAGCCTTGTCCAATCTTGGGTGTTACAGCCATTTAGGAAGTGAGCCAGCAGTTGGAAGATCTTTCTCATTCTGTCTCTCTGTCTCTGTCATTCTGCCTTTCAAATAAATAAATAAATCTATTTTTAAGCATAAAAGGGAGGTAGAAGAGCCAGAGAAAGAGAAGTGTTGACAGAAGCAGAGTCAGAGAGATGTTGTGCTGCTGGCTTTGAAGGTGAAGGAAAAGGATTAAGAGCTAAGAAATGCGCAAAACATCTGGAAACCAGAAAAACAGAGAAAGAAATTGTTCCTTAGAATCTCCAGAAATGAATGCAGCCCTGATAATGCCTGGATTTCAGTTCAGTTCAAAACATGCTGAACTAATCAACATAACTCTAAGATAATAAATGTATGCTGTTTAACCACTATTTATGGTGATTTGCCACAGCAGCAAAAGAAACCCAACATACTCACAATAGCACCTAGAATGGTACTTGCACATAGTAGGGGCACAGTAAGTTTTTATGTATTAGTACCCACCCTCATGATGTTCTCTTGCCATGCTAAGAGAAAACGGAGTACCTCTTTGGGCTAAAAATCAGTGATCTTGAGTATAAGATGTAACATATGTATTACTCATTATTTAAGGAGATAATTAGTTGAAACAGCATGAGCTCTGGAGTTACCCAGACCAAGACTGAAATCCTAGGATTACTTTAAATATCCATTTGAACCTCTGAGGTTGGATATTTTTCAGTATGTTCTATGTGATGATTGTATCTCTTCCTGTAGTTTCCATTTACCTAAAATTGTAAAATCCTGCAACTATCTACACAACTCCCATTATCCGATGCACTTATGTACTCCAAGAATCCATATACCATTACACTGATACTGCAGGAAATTGTGGTAGAGTTTGGTAAGTACTGTACTATAATGTGTTTCTGGGGGAAGAGAAGTGTCCATCAGGAAGGAATGCCAAGCAGCAGAATTTTAACTTGGTCTTTTTTTTTTGGGGGGGGGGGTTATTTTATTACTTGAAAGGCAAAATTAATGAGAAAGAGAAGGGGAGAAAGAGACAGAGGGATCATGCATCTGCTGGTTCACTTCCCAAATGAACCCAATGGTGGGGGCTGAGCCAGGCTGAAGCCAAGAGCTCCATTCAAGTCTCTGTCATGGCTGGCAGGGACTCAAGTACTTGAGCCATGATCTTCTACCTTCCCAGGTGCATTAGCAGGGAGCTGGATTGGACACAGAACAGCTGGGAACTCAAATCAGTACTGTGATCTGGGATGTTGGTGTTACAGTCAGTAGCCTAACGTGCTGTGCCAGAACACAGGCCACATAACTTGGCCTTTGACCTATGGAATGAACCCAGAGCATGCTAGTTACCAGCGAGTGTTCCCCCAGAAATCATCAGAGCAGCAAGTAATAGTCCCATGTCTGACTCTCTTCGCATGAGCTCCTGGAACTCATCGATGACGATGGCATCCAGTGGCTCCGAGTCAGGAGATGCACTTTCAGTACAAAGTGCCTGAGACACATAAATCAGCAGACAGGGCAGGTCCCTCTGGGTTCTGAGAAGTCTTCAATAGATGAGGGAAAAGAACCTTTACTTCTCTGAACTTCACTTCGAGCTCACTTCTTTGAACAGCAAATTATGCTAAAAACTATTTTCTTTCAGAAGAATTTGTATTGCAAATTAAAATGCTATATTTTATAGACTTAAAAATGTGTCAAGCGTAACAGGTAATTAATAAAAGGGAAGCTTTTAAGTGGAATAAATACTAATAACACAGGAGAAGGATTCGTTACTTTGAACTCTTGAAAATGCTTGAAGGAAATTGTTGAGTTCTTTGAGAGCCTGTAAAAAGGACAGCTTATTGGTTTTCTTTACTCAAAAGTGCACTTCAGAGTACAGACCATGACTAACACGCCACTTGGAATACAACCAAGTTGTCTGCAGGATCACATTACTTCTTATTACAAATTGTACCGCTAGAACATTCCAGAAGCTAGAATTCTCTCCCTCACATGTCCCTGGATGCTGTTAAGGTGTGAAATTACTAGCTCTACCAATATTACATGAAAATCATTAGTAAATTCCCAAGAAAAACTGTTGCATTTAAAATTACATGTAAATAATTATAGTAACAGTTTTGTAGTATTATGCAGGAAAAACAAAACCAAACCAGAAAAAAACAAAACAAAACAAAACAAAAAAAAAACAAAACTCTTAAGTCCATATGGCTAGTGCCTTAACTCACCAAAAGATAATTAAAAGGCATGAAACCAATGCAGATTACAGCTACAATTAAGACCAGATTTAATGAGCTGTGGAAAATGCAATAAACTAAACAAGTCACATATTACTATTAATTAATGGGTTGTAAAAGACTTCCAGGTGGTTAAACAACATTTTTTCTATTTTAGAAAGGAAGATTTTGGTAATGATGAGACATACATAAATTACTTAGCTCCTTTTATTTAGAGAATCTGATATTTTGGCTTCATTGTAAATGATTATTCAAATTCATTGCAATATATTTCACATTTACATGTATCATATTGTATTTATATATTGTTCTCAATTTCTATCAGATAACATTCATTTGGAAATATATAGACTTTTAAACTATAAATATTTCTTCATTAAAATAAAACAATTTGATTGGAAGGAATATGATAGTATAATAATATCCAATTGTGATATTACAGTATCAAATATCATATAATAGTAAGGGATAGTATCAAAAAATTTTGTCCCAAGCTTTCATTTATATGGCTACAGTGGAGACACATGGGAAATTCGAAAATATTTTGGCCCAAAATGAAATTAACTTTCAATTTCATTTTTTCATGACATTTTTGAAGTAGTAGAGAAAAATAATAATTGTAATGTATGGAAACAGCTTCAGAAGAGTGCACATTTTTATGTATTTAAACATGAACCATTTTGTTATAAACACAGAAAAGATTCTATTGCTTCTCCATTAGTTTGCTAATGTATTACTGTAATATGAAGTTCTTGAAAACTTTGAAGCAAATACTTTCAGTGTGACACACATCAGAGGAAAAGAAGTTAATTTAAAAAATAAATTAGTTAGGGAGTTCAGGGAGGGACTCTTTAAGGAAAATGATATTTGAGTTGAGCTGTGATGATGTGAAAGAGGGACACTTGGGAAGATCCAGGGTCAAGCATTCTAGGCAGTAAGTAGAACAGGGCACTGGGGCAAGTGGCTCTTACGGGACTGGAGAAAGATTAGGTCTGGCTGGAACACAGTACTGAGGTGAGAGACCCTGTTAGTAAAATTACCCACTCAGAGTGACCACATGAAGTGAGAAGAGGGGTGAGAATGGAATGTAAAGACCAAAAGCAGGCAGGAGGACAGCAGATAGTGAGGGGCAGAAGGAGAAGACAAAAGGTCTGAGTAATAATAGGATAGTATCTCTCCAATGTAAGTGTTCAGTAAGCATCTACCATAAGGATAAGTGAATTTCCTTCACTAGTCAAGGGCTTCAAACATGAATAACTATAATATACTGAATATTAATAATCTTAACTATAAAATTAACATTGTTTTATCAATTTATACAACATATGTGGAAATAATTATACATCATATAACAATCCCACAACACTCACATTTCCATATTATTTTGTAGATAATATAATTAACCATTTACTAGATCGTACTATAAAAAATGTGCCACACATTGTTTGAGGCACTTTGGATATATCAGTAAGCAAAAAAAAAAAAAAAAAAAAAAAAAATCCCTAGTGTCATAGAGATCTAGACTCATGTATCTTTCTTCATGTATTTATTTGTCTTTAAAAAAAAAAAGTATTTGAGAGGCAGAGTAACAAAAGAGACAGAGAGATAAACCACTGCCATGTACTAGTTTACTTTCCAAATGGCCGTGAAAACCAGGGATGGGTAAGGCTGAAACCAAGGATCAGGATCTCCACCTGTGTCTCCCATATGGGTGACAGGGGCCTGTGTATTTGGGCCATTTTCCACTGCTTTCCTTGGAACATTAGCAAGGATCTGGATCAGAAGCAGAGCAGCTGGGACTCAAACTGACACTCTAATACGTAATGATAGCATTGAAGTAGTGGCACAATGCTGGCTTCCTCCATGTATTTCTTGTGAAATCAATAAAAATAATATCCCTATTTCATAGACCATAAAACACTCTACCTAAGATTTTTCTGTTAGGGTCTTGTGTTAGAAACTATACTTTTGCAACAAAATAGAGGAATCTGGAAAACATCATGCTGGGTGAAATAAGCCAGTCCCAAAGGGACAAATATCATATGTTCTCCCTGATCGGTGACAACTAACCGAGCACCAAAAAGAAAACCTGTTGAAGTGAAATGGACACTATGAGAAACGGTGACTTGATCAGCCCTTGCCCTGACTGTTGATGAACAACTTAATACTTTATCCCTTTTAGTATTCTTTTCTGTTTGTTCTACTTAATACTATTGGTTGAATTCTGTAATTAATACACAATTATTCTTAGGTGTTGAAACTTAACTGAAAAGTGATCCCTGTTAAATATAAGAGTGGGAATAAGAGAGGGAGGAGATGTACAATTTGGGACATGCTCAAATGGAGTTGCCCCAAATGGTAGAGTTAGAACTCATGACTAGAGCCTAGGGGGATTACTGACGCCATAAACAAGAGTGTCAATTTGTTAATTCAACAACAGGAGTCACTGTGCACTAACTCCTTATGTAGGATCTCTGTCCTATGTGCTGTACATTGTGATCTAATGCTATAACTAGTACTCAAACAGTATTTTTCACTTTGTGTTACTGAGTGGGTGCAAACTGTTGAAATCTTCACTTATATATACTAACTGATCTGTATATAAAGAGTATTGAAAATGAATCTTGATGTGAATGGAAGGGGAGAGAGAGCGGGGGGCGGGAGAGAAGTTATGAGAAGTTATGGGGGAAACCATTGTAATCCATAAGCTGTACTTTGGAAATTATATTCATTAAATAAAAGTGAAAAAAAAAGAAACTATACTTTGGACTTCAATTACATTAACAGGCTACTACAAATGTGTCCTATGTATCATTATAGAGTGAGGTTCTATCAATCTGAGTAAAATCAAGAAAAACTTTATGGAAAACACATAACCCTAAGGGAAAATTGGTTTCCAATATACATAGAAACAAGAAGGTAGTCCAGGTAGGTGTATCATAATGAGATAGAGAGAAAAATGGATACTACACATTTCTTATGTTGAATAATAAACGTGCATCAAAAGCAGGATGTGACTCGAATTATAGGCTAAGTCTGGATGTGGAGATTCTTTATTTTTATTAGAACTGAGTGGTACAGAATTGTCCTAGCAAGAAGAGTCACACCAGGAAGTTTAGGAACACAGAGGTTAGAGATGGTTGGAGATGTCAAACCAATCAGGAAAGTATTGTTGAGGCCCATGAAAGATTTCAAGTGGGGACTAGCACTTTGGTAGCAGAAGTATGTGAAAACTACTTGGGCATTGACAAGTTACACAAGAATGAAGGTAATGAAGAGGGGGAAATAAGATAATTCTATGATTTCCAGTCTTTGCTACAATTTATAAAGCAGAAATTCAAAAGCTTGGCATGTTTTCATGGAAAGGGGAGGAATTAGAGTTGTGACTTAGCTGCACCTGCAATGCTATCATCCCATTCTGGCACTAGCTACTCTATTTCCTATCTAGTTCCTTGCTAATGTGCCTGGGAAAGCTTTGGAGGATGACCCCAGTGCTTGGGCCCCTGGACCCACATAGGAGACTCTAATGAAGCTCCTGGCTTTTGGTTTTGTCCTGGCCTAGCCCTGGCCATTGCAGCCATCTGAGAAATGAACCAGTGGATGTAAGATCTCTCTCTCTCTCCCTCTCTCTCTCTGTAGTGCTGCTTTTCAAACAAATAAAATAAATCTATTTTAAAAAAGAATTGTGGTGCTAAAGGACAAGGTTAATGACCAATTTCGGAAATACGGACTTATTCTACCTAAAAATAACAATTGAAAGTGAACCAGTATATGACTTAGTAAGTTTATATATATAAGAATAAGGGAGGAAAAGAGAAATGGGAAGAGGGAGGAGGAGGGGAGAAGGAAGGCTATAAAGAGGGAGAAATTTTGCCCAAACTCAAGAATGTCTATATATAATGAGAAACAGTAATAAGAATAAAAATGAAGAAGAGAGCTAGGGAATGGATCACTACTGGAATGTCGTGGAGGAACAATCTTAAAGAACATGGTGAATATAGAGAAATGATAAATGTTTGCCACAGTATGCATGCTTCCCCTGATTTGAACATTACACAACATAACATGCATCAACACATTAAGGGTATTCCATTTTATATGAAAATGTTATCTGTCAATTAAAATATTTTTTTTAAAAATGGCTAATAGAGAGAATGAGAAATATGGAAATCCCCGAGTGCAATAGAAAGCAATGTCAGGGAAGGATTCTGGGTAAGCTCATCAGGCATTTGGTAAAGCAAGCCCTAGCCAATACTTTTACTGTGGTTCTGGCAGCTTTCTCTCTGTTTGAGGACTTACTATTGAGTGATTAGGAATTTTGAGTAAGCATCAAATAGGTTAGAGGAAGATTTTGGTTTGCTTTAGCATTGACAGGCCAGAATAATTCAAACAAGCACCTATCCTCTATGTAATGTTGAAATTGAAAATTTATTACATGAGTAAATATTCTATTTAGATATGCTGCTGCTGTTAAAAATGAACAGTATGTAAGAGGGAGAAAAATGAAGCCAGAGCACCCATGTATTTTATTGTTGAAGAGTAAAAGCCATTTCAAGATAGTTTTTCAAGCAAATATATGACAAACTAGATATACTTTTCTACTGCCTTCATTAATTATTGCAAATCTCACTATTTATCTGTTGCCTAAATTTAGCATTTTATTTTTAATCTTAGAGGTGGAGTTACAGAGAGAGAGAAGGAGGAAGGTCTTCCATGTTATGGTTCACCCCTCAAATGATTGCAATGGCCGAAGCTGGGCCCATCTGAAGCCAGGAGCCATGAGCTTCTTCTGGATTTCCCACATGAGTGCAGGGGTCCAAGCACTTGGGTGGTTCTGCACTGCTTTACCAGGCCATTAACAGAGAGCTGGATGGGAAGAGGATGCATCAGGGATGTCTGTGTCACAGGTGAAGGCTTAGCCTACTACGCCACAACGCTGGCCCCTGTTCTCAGTTTCTTACCATATATTCACTGCTGGATATCCTCACTTCTAACTTCAATCTCATCCCTTTAACAGAAATACTGTATGTGAAACATTGCCTTT
The DNA here is from genome assembly GCF_033115175.1 of Lepus europaeus. Taxonomy (NCBI): domain Eukaryota; kingdom Metazoa; phylum Chordata; class Mammalia; order Lagomorpha; family Leporidae; genus Lepus; species Lepus europaeus. The sequence continues at coordinate 88,608,647 of NC_084833.1, read as the reverse complement.
AATTGACGAATGCATTTTATTTATTCTCATTACTTACAAATTAATTGACTGAAGTTAATTAGTTTAACAAGCCATCATAATGGAAGATCTGGCCAAGGTTTTATATGACTATATTGTGGGGTTTCTCCATGTCATGCTCTATATCAGATATCACTAACATTGCTTTTCTAAGGACAGCATACTGTCTGCTTTCCCTCCATCACCTTCATTGTTTACGGCTCCAATATGATAGAAGAAAGCACATCTAACTCATCTTCAACAGGATAGATTTATCATCAAAACCCAGTAAAGGACCACTCTCAAATCTAAACTTCAGCTTTTTCTTAATCTAATGGGGATTCATAATTTATTAAGATTAATATTTAATATTAAGCAGTACAACTTATGGCCTAGATGAGCATTCAGTGTTGTTGGTATAGTCCAAGACACTTCTCAACTAAACACATATTCCCACATAAATTTCTTAGAATTTATCATCATTAAGGTAAATTAAAACACTAGGTTACATGCCTTTATTTTGCCATTGAAAATAATCAACTCGCTTATTAAGTGAGGCCTTAGGAAGTGGAAATTTCTCAAGTGAGTTATTATATTTTTGCAAGAATGGATGTCCAAGGCTGGCGCCGCGGCTCACTAGGCTAATCCTCCACCTTGCGGCGCCAGCACACCGGGTTCTAGTCCCGGTTGGGGCACCGATCCTGTCCCGGTTGCCCCTCTTCCAGGCCAGCTCTCTGCTGTGGCCAGGGAGTGCAGTGGAGGATGGCCCAAGTTCATGGGCCCTGCACCCCATGGGAGACCAGGAGAAGCACCTGGCTCCTGCCATCCGATCAGTGCGGTGTGCCAGCCGCAGCGCACCTACCGCGGCGGCCATTGGAGGGTGAACCAATGGCAAAAGGAAGACCTTTCTCTCTGTCTCTCTCTCTCACTGTCCACTCTGCCTGTCAAAAATAAAATAAAATAAAATAAATTAAAAAAAAAAAAAGAATGGATGTCCAAAGAGCTGCTTTTCACTAAGGTCATTTTTAAAATAAAACATACCTTTGATTCACCTGTGTAGCCTTGTATTTTTCCTGTCATTTTTATTTTACTAGTCATTGACCATGTCAAAGGTATATATGATTAATAATCAAGAATTATCTTCCAGACTAAAAAATGTAACATTTTAATTAAGAAGAGACAATTAGCAAAATTACCTCTTCATACAGGATCATATTAAAACATGTAAGAGTATTTTCTTCTGTTTTTCTTTCCCTCAGTGCAAGGATATAAATTTGGGAAATGAGATAGGCGTGCAAAGTCTGCATAATCTGTGAATGAAGAAAGCAGCTCCATTTCATAGTTTTATAGGCAGATGATAATTTGTCTCTGTGTCAGAGGCCGGGGGGGAAATAACATCTGCTATGATGAGCAAAGATGAAGGACAGAGGAGTATCACAGGACCCTGGGCAAGGGCAAGGGTTTCTACAAGAAATAACAAGTGAAAACGTGAGATTTATTCAATCTTATTTGTCCTTAGCTACTTGTCATGCTGAAATGTGTTTGGCAACATCAAAGAAAGCCTCATATTCAAGATGATGTGGAGGTGCCAGGATTTTAAAGGTAAACAAGATTAAGTTGACAGTTAATTTTTATGTTTTGTATTTAAATATTCATTTAGTCTTATCAATATTTATAATACCATCCAAGTTATGTTAAATAAAAATATACAGAATTAAATTAGATTAATATTATAAATTTTATATGACTAGTACTTTGAAGCTCAGGGTGTAAAGTTTGGACTGCAGCTAAAACTTGCTTCCTACACATTAATTTTGAAAGCACAAGAATATTTTTCAATATTACTAGTCTTTCAATTGAGTTTATGCTTATATCTAAAGTTTGGTCTGTATATCTCTAGTATCTAAGGCTAGGCCTTCTTTTCAAATGGATACTTTTGCAATAGGCTCACTTGTGCTTATTTTGGGAGCAAAAATCAAACTACAAGAACATTACCTACATCCACGCAGTCTTGATGTATTCCCTGAATCAAAAATGACCTGGTCACACTGATAGACAAATTTCATGAGTTCTATTTATTTTACCTCCCTTAAAGTTAGGGATCTTTTGATTGTCTATTGTACAAGAACAGAAATAAGTTAGAAGTCTTCCATATCATATAAAACTATATATTGTTTGATTTATTACAAAATAACCTTGGGATGAAAGCCATTGGCACTCATGATCTCTTCGTGGCATTGTGTTTGCATAAACAATGTGAGTAAATTTATAAAACAGGACAGCCCTGTGTGAATACACTGAAGTATAAATTTTTTTAAAAATATGACTTAGGGACCAGTGTTATGGTGCAGCGGGTTAACCTGCTGTCTGTGATGCCAGCCTCACAGATGAGTGCCACTTTGAGTCTCAGCTGCTCCAGTTCTGATCTAGTTCCCTACCAATGCACATGGGAAAGCAGAAAATGTTCCACGTACTTGGGCCCCTGCCGCCATGTGGGAGGCCCGGATATAGTTCCTGGCTCCTGGTTTTGGACTGGCCAGTCTAGGCCATTGTGGCCAATTTTGAGTAAATCAGTGTTTGGAAGATTATTTATCTAACACCTCCCTATCTGGCTCTCTTCCTGTCTCTCCCACTCTGTCACTTTGCTTTCAAATAAATTAATAATAAATGCTGACTTAAATTTGTCTAAGTACATCAGGACTTTTTATATAGATTAAATACAAGTCTTTAATATGAGCTATTTGGGCATAAGTAGGATATATGATCTTTCTCATTTCAATTTTTTATCTCAAAATTATAGGTTGTGAAGTCACTCATTGCAAGTGCAGGATGATTCAAATGATTCACAGAGATATCATGTGCAAAATTAACACTACTCAGGAAGAGTATTGCTTTTATTTTTTTAAGAGGTCTAGATCTAGAGCCAGAGCAAGACTTGAATTTCAGTTTATCTTCTTTTAATAGTCGCTTCTTCGACAAGTTAGTTATTTCCTTCAGACACAATTTCTTAATATTTAAAATATTTAAATCTAAATAATGTCTAGTTTATGGAAATTTTTTCATTAAATATGAGTAAATACCAAATGCTTATACCTGTGTTTGACACACACAATCAATAAGTTGTATCAATTATTATTAGAATTGGCAATAAGTGCTATTAAAATTATTCTTTAAATATAGATGTTAGCTATAATTAACACTTAAATTGTGCCAATTAGTAAAAATAATTATTTTTATTATAGCAATTTTTAAAACTATGTATTTGTTAGGCAAAGAAAGAGTAAACTCTCCCACCTGCTGTTTCACTCCCTAAATGTCAGCAAGGGCTAGGGTCAGACCTAAACCATGACTCAGAAAGGCCACTCTGGTCGCCTACCTGGGTGGCAGGAACCCAACTACTTGAGTCATCATCTGCTGTCTCCTCCCAGGATGTGCACTGGTAGGAAACTGGAGTCAGAGAGAGCCATCAAAGTCAAGTCCACATAAACTGATGAAGCATGTGGAGTCTTAACTGCTAACCTAACTATCTATATCTACAGTGTTTTTTTTCTTTTTTTTTCTTTTTATGAACAAAGATCACACTCTGTTTCATTTTTAAAAGAGGGAACTTGACCAAGATAAATATTTTCAAAAATTTAATAACAAACATCTGAAAAATATAAAATATCTAAATATATACAATATAAATATATAAATGATCAGTAAATTAGATGAAAATCACTTCCAAAAAAGTGTTAACTAAAGGAAAAACCATAATTCTTTTTCTCAAGAGTATTTTAAACAAATCAGATACAGGAAAACATAGATATGTTTTTCAGCTGTTGTTTTTCCAGTGAAATTCAGAAAATAACCATAAGTCAAGCTTTCCAGACTGCCTATATATTGTGCACAGGGACTCAGGAATTTTGTTTAATGAGCATGCTAGCTCCATTCTAGCAATTACACTCCTTACTGTTTTTTGTTTATGAAATTCTATGATTTATAATTTAAATAAGTGTTATAACTTAATTTCTTGGGTTATTTACTATATGTATGGAAATAGAAATGATATAAATGACCTTATTTGATGTTCTTCACTGACAGTTTCTAGACATATTTTTGTGGGTATTTTTGGGTGGAAGGATGTGACGATTATAGATTTATTTAATATGTGGAGAGTTTATGGAAGACCGTTCTCCAGATTGATTTACCTATTAAGAATCAAGAGCTAAACACAATATTTTCATATAGTGGCCTGAAAAATATGATTTTTTAAAAAACTGGCAGGAAGAGTAAACTATTGATTCTGAATCTTTTTCATGTGAGTTATGGCAGTGACACTGGGTAGACACTTCAGGTAATGACAACTGAAATCAAGTAACATTTGAACATACATTCACAAAGAACATCGAATTCTGTCACTGTATCCTGACTCTAACATTGCAAGCCAATGAGGCTATGAAATGGATATGAGACTTTCTCTGCTTCCCAGATCAATAGAAGCACTGCTAAGATTCTAGAAGCATGTATACAACAGAAAGTCAGGGAGATTTCTTCTATCTTGAGTAATGATCACATCTAAAATTACTTAAAAAATGGTCATATTTCTCTGAGATATTTTAATTTTCCTCAGCCATCACTACAATATGAAAATTTTACCAATAGTATAGAAGATAATATGCAAAGATATTCCTTTTTACACTTAAAATGTATATTGACTTTTGTGTTTATGTTAACATTAATGATACACTAAATTCATTTAAATATAGCAATCATTATTTTGAGGCTTTATAATTTATCAACTATTTCCACATAAATTGTTTTATTTTCATTCTCTTGTATAGTTGCTAGAGATGACTATGAATGTAACTCCCACAGAATCTTCTTCTCATGGGTATCATGAGGGCTTATTTTGTAGGGCATGGACTGACTACTATGGTACTAGGGGTATTTCATTCATTTGCTACCTCAATGTGCCAATATTCATTGAATGCTGATAATGGATCTACGTGCTAGAGGTTGAGTATTAAAATTAAAAAAAGCAAGAACAAATGACACATGAAGTGTGCCCTCAATGAGTTAGTCTAGTAGTCAGCTTGGAGTAGCTCAAGACACTGTCATAATTTGTTGCACTGTGATGTAAGAATGAATAAATATAATAAAGATTGAGAGATACAGAGAGTAGTGGGTTGTTGAACAGGAGCCCAGGAGGCAGAAAGACCCTAACGTATACAGACAGGGTATTGACAAAATGAAAAACTTTCAAGACTTCAATAGTTTAATATATGCTGATAATTACAGGGAGAGTTGGAAAAACAGAGTCGAAAAATAGATGATCTTGAAGCACATTGTAGGGGTATACATTTTATTTGGGTATGTATTGAGAGACTAAATCTTTTTTTTTTTTTTTTTGACAGGCAGAGAGAGAAAGAGAGAGAGACAGAGAGAAAGGTCTTCCTTTTTCCATTGGTCCACCCCCCAAATGGCCGATACAGCCAGCGCGCTGCGCTGATCCGAAGCCAGGAGCCAGGTGCTTCTTCCTGGTCTCCCATGCAGGTGCAGGGCCCAAGCACTTGGGCCATCCTCCACTGCACTCCCGGGCCACAGCATAGAGCTGGACTGGAAGAGGAGCAACTGGGACAGAATCTGGCGCAGCAACTGGGACTAGAACCCGGTGTGCTGGTGCCGCAGGCGGAGGATTAGTCAAGTGAGCCGCGGCGCCGGCCTGAAAGACTAAATCTTTTAAGAACTGACTGATAGACTACTATTTCCTGGGTAGAAAGATGAAAAACACTGATAGTAACCATGTCCATGTCCATGAGAACTGGTTTATACAATGGCTATATTGCCCCAATGAACTCCATACGTGTTTCTGTCTTGCAGAACATACAAAAACATAATCTTGGCTTGGAGAAGTTAACCAGGTCTCATTTGGATCCTAATTTAGACTATCAGCACCATAAATATAATTTCTGGAGGTACAATTTTATCTTCTTACAGAATATACTGATGTTCAATTTCCAAAGATACCATACAATATGAAAGATAGGGTTGTTTTAATCTTATCTCTCTTTACAGACTAATATATCATCATTTATAGTTTGAACCAAGGTTCATGCTTCAAATAAGCTGAGGAAGCCCTTCATAAAAAGTCTCCAATTGCATATATATAAGCTGACTTACCAAAATTTATATTGAGAAATCTTAACATCCTTCCCCCTGCCCCCCGACCTTGGAAGTTTTTAAACATTCAGAATTTGACTCAAAGCAAAAACAAAAACATTGCAGAAAGCTCATGTAGGAATGAGACCCAGAATTCACAATGCTGAGGAACTTCTGGGTCAAATGCAGATAATGAACCAGTCTTGATTAGGGTGAACTCCTCATTTCCTCCATTCTGTATTCTTCAGAATGGGGAAAATCCAGTTTAACCTAACCACCATTTGAGTCCATCACTGGGTGTTACAAAATTGTGGAAAGATCTCATTAGTTTCAAGTTCCTTTGAGATAATAGTTGCATTTTGTTTAAATACATTTGAATATTCTAGAGGATATAGAGTTAGTGTTTAAATTATAAAGATAATATTTTTAGGTCTCAACTGTTGAGGAATAGTTTTCTTTATTTAGTACAGAGTTAATCTTACATGTATAAAGTCAATTGAAAATAGATCTTAGTAAAAAATAAGAGTGGCAATAGGAGAGGAAGGAGGAAGACGGGTGGGAGTGTAAGTAGAAAGGTGGGCACCATGTTCCTAAAGTTGTATTTATGAAATGCATAAAGTTTACATACTTTAAATAAAAGGTTTCTGGGAAAAAATTTATAGCTTCCTGGATGGTTTTAACATCTTTCACTGAGTCTGTCAGTAAAGATGTAAGGATCTAGCCTCTAAGTTTTTTCTAGATTGATACAATATTAAAATATTAATTATCTTCTATGTGAGAGAATATTTCCACGGAAGAAGAAAACCTAGAGAATGCATGTAATTTACTTGAAAAGGAAAAATATATTTCACTTTCCTCTATTTTTAATTTTTAAGCTCATAAGATGTACAGACTCTCTGCTTTGTACAACCAAATACCAGCATGTGTTCACTCACATGTCATGTGAACAAAATTCGGTCATCCATCTTCCTCTGTTATGGCTCAAATCAGCTTCCACAACAGTATCTTACACTTTAAAGCCTTGCATTCTGATTTCTGCTCACATCACCCTGGAAACTGTGTTTAAGTACCTCCAGATGTAAAGATCTTATCAAACTATTACTTCAGCATCTGACGTTGGTGACAATGCCCACTTTAAAATCCTGAGCATCATTAGTATTAGATTATCTTTCACTGATTCTCTTCTACTCTTCTCAGATCATTCTTTTCTCTTTCACCAGTTTCTTTTGTTCTGTTTCACTGCCTTTCTTAATTAAGTAAAAGAGAAGCCAAGAGACAGATAGACCAACAGAGAGGTTCCATTCACCAAATGCTCACCATGGCCATGGCTGGGGCAGGACCAAAGTCAGGAGCTTAGAATGTAATTCAGGTTTCTAATGTGGGTTTCATGATCCAAACTACTCAACCTATCAACATTACCTTCCAGGGCTGTATTTACAGGAAGATGGAGTTAGAAGATGGAGCCAGAAATTGAACCCCAGTACTGTGATATGGGAAACTAGTCTAGTGTTGAACACTAGACCAATTTCCTGCTCCTCCAGTCTTTCTACCAGACAAATGCATACATTTCTAAAGTTTCCACCCTTCATCTTGTTTTCACCCTAGTACAATTTGTCTTTGATGAAATACTGTTATTGTTTTACTAAAACTTTCAATGTGTTTTGTAACAAATTTTTGCTTGCCTTTTCAGAGCACAAACCAAACCAATATTTTAAAACATTGGCTATATCCTTCTGAGAGTCAAAACAAAGTTTATTTTATTCCCCCAGAAGCTAACTTTACTTCTTGGTGTGACTTTACTACTTAGCAGCACTATGAATTATTTAATTGAACTGATCCAGACTCAGACTCTTGTTGCAATTCTAACACTTTCATTTGTTTTCTACACTCCTACCAGAATCCAGTCACTCATCTGCAGACTTTTTGGGGCCTCCCACAATGAGGGAATTCAAGTTCTTTTTGTCTCGGTTAATGAAATGGTTGCCTAACTTGACTTCCCATGCTGAGTTCTCCTGGATACAAACTCCTTGAGCAGTTCTGATTATCTTCTAGTCTATGCATATCGATAGGGTAAATTATAAACTTCTGTACAATTATGGTATCTTATAAGAAGTTTTCATAGAGACAATATAGTCAGAGCTGTGTTTAATAATTTTCATTATCATTTCATAAAGCAATGTAGAGGAACTTTAGTGTGGCTGTAGATTTTAGTAAACAGAAAAAAATGGGTGGGATACTAGGTAGGCAAATTTTCTGGGATGTCAAGAGAGAGATAATGAATGCCTCAACTAAGGAGATTGAAATGAAATAAATGGATTTATACTGATTTTGTCAGCCTTAAGCTCTATGTTGTTCACATAAGCTCCCTATAAAATCCAGAAAAATGCCCTAGAGAACAGTGGATATCCTATGTATAAATTTATTACCAAAGCAATAGACAAAAACATAGCATATAGCATGTTTGAGTTAAATATGGCAACATCATAAAGATTAAATTATGAAGTTTGAAGTGAGATCTGAGTCAGTGTTACTGTTCTATCATTTACCAGCTCTGTAACTGAGATAACACCTTGACGTCTCTGAGCCTCACCTTTGTATCCACTCATGGATTAGGTCAACAACAGAATTAAAGGGGCAGCGATGCATAAAATGTATTTATTGGCCTGCCTGATGCTTAAGTGCTCAATAAGTCCTGTTGTTTGTTGTAGTGTTTTTGTTAGTGTGTACATTTATACCTGCATTTATACATTTATACATTTCTATCATCTGATTGACTATCATCTATTTATCTGCTATAAATATCTGGCAAGTATCTTCCAACATATATGAAGTACAGCACTGTTTGGAACTTGGTTGATGTTCCTTTGACTCAGGAGAAAGTACCTGTTTAGATGAACACTAACAAATAACATATTTTCAAATTTATACTTTAATAGAATTAAGGATTTGAGAATACTACAGATAGCTCAATAACTTTTCTCTAAACCATTATTTATTTTTTCAGGTGGAAAAAAAAGTTCATACTGTAGTTTAATAAGGGGAAATACATTCAAATTTCCTGTAATCATTTTTTTAAAGGAACATGCAAGTAATATATTTTTGTGAATAGTGATGCTATTTGAGAAAAAATAAATTATGTTGTTATGGAAGTCAAACTATAAATAAATATTAGCTTAATTTGTATTAAAATCTGATAATTTTATAACTACTAAACTCACCAGTATCAACATACCTATTTTATTCTGATTAATATTCAGATGATTTAAGAAAGCCCCATATTCTACTGAAATCAAGCTCTGGATATATTGTGAAGTTGCTGATTATTCAGATAATTTATTTAGATGATACACACTATTAAATATGGTTTAAAGTCTAAGGACAATTTTACCTGGGAAAAAGTTATTAAAAAGCCAGAGAAGTAATTTTTAATTTTATATGAAAATGAAAGATTAAGTTAAAGGGCTTAAAAGCGAGTCTACAAAAGTCAACTAAAAGAGTTGGAAGTTATTCTAATCAATTGCTTCAGGGAAAAATAATGGGATATTTGGAATTTAAATCATATAAGTGGCCTGAAAAGAAATGTGTTGAAATTTAGATATGAACTATCAGTTTGCCAAGGATTTCATATAAAGATATTTTCAAAGCAAGAGACAGCATGAGAAGATTTTATTTTGATTCATTTTATATTTGATTTGCTCACATGAATTGTTTTCAGAAATCTTGACTTTGGAGAAATTATTGTGAGGCTTTGATTTCTGAAGGATGTTTGAAAAGTGTGCAGTGTCAACATTATCAATTCCAAATTCTCATCAGCATAGTAATAAGCTAATAGAGTGACAAAGTTTTATTTGGTGTATCCTTGCTTGTCACTGAGAGAAATCACTATGCTAGGTGAGAAAATTATCCTTATGGTGAAAACAAGCTCCTGCAATAAAATATATTTTCTCAAAAATAACCTCATTGAAACCAGTAACAATGAACACAGCAAAAATACGCCAGCTTTGAATTTATTTCTGCCTTTCTTTTTGAACTTAAAAACCACTTTAGAAACATGACATCTCCATCTTATTAATTTTTACTGTACCCTTGTGTGGTACACATGTATTAATGTTAAAGTGTTAACATTAACAAAGAAGAACCATGTTTATAAATATTCGTTTAGGGAGAACTGAAAACGGAAGATTCTCCTGGGTAGACACTTAGACATATGAGGGGTAGGTTAGAAGGGGATGAGTAAGTGTGCAGCAGCTGCTCAAAACCATTAGTTATACAAATCAAAATCAGAAAATAATATATTTATTATGGATTAAGTGAGTAGATTCATGATTAATTTCTTGCTACATTTAAGATATTGCCTTGACTTTATGTCAAGCTAATGAAACTTGCTATCGAATTGATGCAGTTATCATTGGGATTGCTATATAAAGCCACAAATGAGCAATTTGAACTTGTCAAGGAGCATAATGATACTTCCTACCATAACCTACACCTCACCCTTTCTCCTTCCTTTCTTATTTTAAATTTTTACACTGACATATATTCAATGTACTTTATAGGCACAACCTTAACCCATCACTAAAATTTTACATATGAAATATATGAAATTTGTTTTTTATATAAATTTTAAAAATTAAAAACATTTCATAAATGTACAAAAACAAATTTATCAAGGGAAAAATTTCTTTGAGGAAGTGGGGCGATATTAGGGTCCTTTTGACTGTTAGAAGTCCTATGGAAATCTTTGTTACAAACACAATGATTTTCAGACTATATAATAATATAATTTTCAAAATATCACTATGTTGATTTCATCAGCCATCACTTCATCATTAAATTTCTTAATACCTATATAACAAAAACAAGTGGCAATAGCAAATATAAGATAGTGTATGCTAGCCTAACTCAGAAAACAGGAGAGAAGACTCAAATTTAAAAAGTCAGACCTTAACCACTCTTATTCAATATAGCTGTGGAAATTATAGCCAAAACCATTTATTTCTTTCTAAATAAAAACCTATGGTTTAGGAGGACGTCATATTATTCCTATTTCTAGATGGTTTTATATACAGGGAAACCAAAAGACTCCATAAGCCTTTTTTAGAACTATAAGTGAATTCAACTAAGTTATGGGATACAAAATCAGCAGGGTTTTATACACCAATAATGATCCTGCTGAGAAATAATTTGTAACAGGAATGTCACTCTTAACAGCTACTAAAAATTATATACCTTGGGAAAAATTTAACCAAGGATGTGAAAATTAAAAAAAAAAAACACTAATTAAACTAAAGAAGACATAAAAAAAATTGTAAAGACCTACCATGTTAATAGATTGAATCACTTTGAGAAGTATAAATATTTTGGTATTATCATTTCTTTCACAGATTCAGTGCCAATGACATTTTGCACAGCTTCAGAAAATAAATCCTAAAATCCATATAGAAACACAAAGGACACCAAGTAGCCACAGCAAACTGCAACATAAAACAAAGCCTGAGACATCACAATAACAGAATGTAAGACTTACTAGACAGTTATTGTAACCAAAACAGGATGATACTTAAATAAAAATAGACATGTAAGACAATGAAACAGAATAGGAACCACAGAAATAAATCTACCCATCTATACCCAACTTATCTTTGGCAAAGGTGATTCAACACACTTCCTAGAGAAAGGACAGGCTGTTCAGCAAATTCTAGCCAAGAAGCATACAGAAGTTTGAAACAAGACCTTATATTAAACCCAATTTAAAAAATCATAGAAAATGATTCAAAGGGATGGGCATTGGGTAAAGAGCCTGAGCTATCACCTGAGGTGCCCACATGGCATTTTGGAGTGGCTGTGGATTAGTCTCAGTTCATCGACTAATCTAACTTACTGCTAATGCACTGGGTGGCAGTATTTGACAATTCAAGTACTTGGTCCCTGCCATCTTTGTGCGAGAACTAGATTGGGCTCTTGGCTCCTGAATGGCCTCTTCTAGCTGACTGTTGTGGGCATTTGAAGAGTGAACCAGTGGAAGTCAGTCAGTCTCTCTGTCTCTGTCTCTGTCTCTCTCTTCTCTCTCTCTCTGTGTGTGTGTGTTTATGTGCACATGCACATACCACCATGACCATAAAAAAATAAAAATAATTAAAAAAAATGGATCAAAGATCTAAAAGTAAGATGTGGCACTAGGAAAGTATTTATGTAAAACACAGGGGAAACTATCATAGGCAATGATTTTTGGGTAAATCTCCAAATCTCAGGCAGTAAAAGCTAAATAAAGAAACAGGATTATATAAAACTAAGAAGCATCTGCACAGCAAGGAAACCTTCAATAGAGTGAAGAGCAATTGACAGATGAAAGTATTTGAAGCTCTATATCTGATAAATGATTAATATCTACGATATATAAGAAGATAAAGAAATTCAACAAAAAAGTAAATAATCCAGTTAAGAAATGAGCAAAGAATCTAGATACACATTTCTGAAATAAGGAAATACAAGCATCTAACAAACACATTTTAAAATTGCTCAAGATCATTGTTATCAGAGAAATGTAAAAATACCACATTGAACCATCATCTAACTCCAGTTATGATGGATATCATCAAAAAGTAACAATATTAAAAAGCGGGAAGGTTGTAGAGAAAAGGGAATTCTAATACACTCCTGGTAGGAATGCAAATTAGTTCAACCATTATGAAAAACTATTAGTATAGGTATTCCTCAAAAACTAAAAATAGTGATCAGCATCATGGTATAGCTGGTTAAACTAGCACTCGGGAAACTGTCACCCCAGTTCAGAGTTCCAGTTCCAGTCTTGCTTACACTGCTCCCAATCCAGCTTCCAACTAATGTGTCTAAGAAGGCAATGGATGATGGTCCAAGTACTTGGGCCCCAGTGACCCCATGTGAGAGACTTAGATGGCATCCCTGTTTCCCTGCTAAAGCCTGACCTATCCCATGCTACTTTAGTCATCTGAGGAGTGAACAAGCAGACAGAAGATCTTTTTGTGAATATCTCTCCCTCTCTTCTGCTGCTCTGCCTTTCAAATAAACAGTGACAACAGCATCCCATATGGGTGCCTGTTCATGTTCTGGTCACTCCACTTCCAATCCAGCTCCCTGCTAATGGCCTGGGAAAAGCAGAAGACAGGCCAAGTATTTGGGTCAGTAGCCACCCACATGGGAGACCTGGAAGAAGATCCTGGCTCCTGACTCTGACTGGCAAAGCTTTGGACTTTGCAGCCATCTGGGAGTGAACCAGCAGATGGAAGATCTCTCTCTTCCTCTATGTAACTCTTTCAAATAAATAAATCTTTTTAGCAACTAAATATAAGTCTATCAGATTATCCAGTTATTCTATTTCTTAAAGAAAATGAAATCAATGTATAAAACAGACAGCAGAATTCCCATGTTTACTGCAGCAATATTCATGGTGACAAAGATACAGAGTCAACCTATATTTCCATCAGTGGATGAATGCATAAAGCAAATGTGGCATACATACAGAGTGTGATTTACTTAGTCATAAAAAGACAAAATCTTGACATTTACAACAAAATGGATAGAAATGGAGAACATTACAGTAACTGAGATAAAAAAGACATGGAAAGACCAACACCACATTTTTTTCTCTTTTTTCTTTTTTTTTCTCTCAAGTATAACATACAGATAAGGCAAAAAGTATATGAATGCCATATTACTTGGTATACGTTTATTTATCAATGTTGTGTTCACTGAATTGTACCCCTTACAAACTAATAGGCCCTTCTTTCCTCATTTTGTAATTATTAACATGAATCCCACATTATGTGATATTAATACATCGACCCCTGCTTAAAAATAACATGTATTTTATAAGTGAAATCAATATGCAAAATGTTCAAAATTGTCAAATCTATGTATGCTCACTGAACTCTATTTCATACTTCACTGTATTACTTAAAATATTTTCAAATAAAAAGGTAATATACAATAAATCACAATATAATTATAGTTTCTGAGAGGAAGTGAAAATCAAATGGCTATATCAAAAAGAATTACAATATGTATTTACATTAGAGTACAAAAAGATTGTGTACTACTAGAGTTGAATTAGAGGTATCATCTGTGAAACAAATTTACATTTTACAATCTAACTCATGTTAATTCTGAGTATGCAAGGAATTAATGTAATTAAAACATGTAGAGCATTGCCTGCTACAGAATTAAGCATTCAGTAAACATGAGCGATTAATGTGAATTTGAGACCTTTAAATATTTTTAATCTCTTTCACTAATCCGCTTTATCAACAATGTTATCCTACCCCAAGGATCTGATATGCACCTCTGGCACCTACATTTAATTCTCTAACATTATGGTCATTAAAAATAACTGAATCTATGCACAGTTGTGGGGAGTGGATGGTAGGGGATCCACATGTTATCAGTGGAAAGATAAGATGTTTATGGTATATTTCTAGTAAATAAGAGAACAAAAAAGCTAGCATTAGCTTTTCAATAGCCAAAGTTGATAATTTATATATGCATATGAGTAAACTGACTATACCAAAAAATCATGAAGCCATAAAGATATTAAACTTTAGAAAGTTTAGTATTTATATAAATATTCAAGTATATGAAAAATAAACATGATTCTAATATGATATATTAAAGTTATATTATCATTACTGTAGTATATTTTACATGGATAACTTGATTTTAAATATATTATAAAATATATATTATACACATATTACATATTATATGGATTTCTATTTATATAATTAGGAAGGACCCATCCTATGTTTAGTTAATATTGTCCAATAAATTCTAGAATCACATTATTTCAAGCAAAGAGGTGATTTTACAAAAGGCAAAAAAATGTAAAGGCTAAAGATTTTTAAATTATGATATAATAAAAATGAGGTTCAATTGTGAAAGAGACCCAGACTGTTGAATGGGTCTTGTGCTTGAAAGAGACATGCAAAATTCAGATGATGACTCAGAAACTGACTTCTGATGGAGAAATATGGTTTTTCTATTAGACATAGATTGATCACAATAGCTATATTATAGTGCATAAAATGTACTTTTTTTTTTTTTTTTGACAGGCAGAGTGGACAGTGAGAGAGAGAGAGACAGAGAGAAAGGTCTTCCTTTGCCGTTGGTTCACCCTCTAATGGCCGCCGCGGTAGTGCGCTGCGGCCAGCGCACGGCGCTGTTCCGATGGCAGGAGCCAGGTGCTTCTCCTGGTCTCCCATGGGGTGCAGGGCCCAAGCACTTGGGCCATCCTCCACTGCACTCCCTGGCCACAGCAGAGAGCTGGCCTGGAAGAGGGGCAACCGGGACAGGATCGGTGCCCCGACCGGGACTAGAACCCGGTGTGCCGGCGCCGCAAGGCGGAGGATTAGCCTGTTGAGCCATGGCGCCGGCAAAATGTACTTTCTATAGGATCATCTTACAGTATATGATAGAATAAATATATAAAAGATGAAAATACTTGTATAATTAAATTATTGTGAACAGAATAACTCAAAGTTATTATAACTCATAAAAGCACATCTCAAGAATAAGAGAGTGGTTAGTGGGGTGTGTGTTTGATGTAGCAGTTGTATTGTCACTGGAAAGCCAACATCTCGTGCCAGAGTTCCCTGTTTCTAGCCCCTGCTCTATTCCCTATTTAAACTTCCTGCTGATGCTTACCCAGCAAAGTAGCAGGTGATAGCTAAAGCAACCAGGTCTCTGTCATCCATGTGGCTGAACTGAATTGAATTCCTGGTTCCGACTTTAACCTGGCCCAGCCCTGGCTCTTGACAAATGGAAGATCTCATTTGTCTATGTCAGTGCCTGTCTTTTGCCTTTACAATAAATTTTTAAAAAGCACTTAAAATAGTTTAGAAGTATTAATTAAAAATTTTTAAATTATTTTGATAATTTACAATTTTTTAAAATTTATTTGACAGGTGGAGTTATAGACAGTGAGAAAGAGAGAGACAGAGAGAAAGGTCTTCCTTCTGCTGGTTCACTCCCCAAATGGTTGCTACGGCTAGCGTTGTGCCAATCTGAAGCCAGGAACCAGGTGATTCTTCCTGGCCTCCTATGCAGGTGCAGGAGCCCAAGCACTTGGGCCATCCTCCACTGCCCTCCCGGGCCACAGCAGAGAGCTGGACTGGAAGAGGAGCAACTGGGACTAGAACCTGACACCAATATGGGATGTTGGCGCCACAAAGCAGAGGATTGACCAAGCGAGCCATGGCACCAGCCCCAACAAATTTGGTTTAAAGCTAAGATATTTAATATACTCATGTATTATACTGAAACATTTAATTAGTGTTTAGCAAAACTTGAATAAATGTTTTAGCAATCATCTAAATTTACTAACTATATTAAAATTTGAAATTCCAGACATATAATGAATACTTAAAAGCTTAGAGAGTGGCAAAAATGATTTAAAATGTATAAACAGGAGTAAGTGGTCATCCACAAAATCACTGAAGACATTTAGCATTCTATCGACAAAAATGAGTGGCTTTCTTATGTATATATGAATATGGACATAATAAAATCAAGATACAAAGAAAAGTTGCCACCAAGTTTTTTATCTTTAATTTTTAAAGGGATTTATTTATTTATTTAAAAGGCAGAGAGCCACAGATAGAAATATCTAACATGCTCAGGTTCACTCCTCAAATGCTTGTACAGCCAGGACTGGCCCTGATGAAGCCAGTATCTGGGAACTCTACCAGCTGTCTCAGGGTGTTGGCAGAAACCCAGGGACCTGGACCATCATGTACTTTCTGCTCGGCGCAATAATGGGAATCTGGCCGGCACCGTGGCTCACTTGGCTAATCCTCTGCCTGCGGCACCAGCATCCCAGGTTCTAGTCCCGGTTGGGACTCTGGATTCTGTCCCAGTTGCTCCTCTTCCGGTCCAGCTCTCTGTTGTGGCCCGGGAAGGCAGTGGAGGATTGCCCATGTGCTTGGGCCCTGCTCCTGCATGGGAGACCAGGAGGAAGCACCTGGCTCCTGGCTTCAGATCGGCACAGCACGCTGGCCGCAACGTACCAGCCGTAGCAGCCATTTGGGGGGTGGTGAACCAATGGAAAAGGAAGACCTTTCTCTCTGTCTCTCTCTATCTAACTCTGCCTGTCCAAAAATAAATAAATAAATAAATAAATAAATAAAATTATAGGAATCTGGATCAGAAGTGTGGAGTAAGACTTGAACTAGGCAGGCCAATATGGAATGTGAGAATCCAAAAGAATGGTTTAATCCACTGAGCTACAACACTTGATACAGGTTCAAGTTTCTAAATTTCACTTACCCATTCACGTCCTTTTATAAGACCCTTTTCTTTTTTCTCCCTAACTTTTTTTTTTTTTTTTTTTTTTTTTTTTGACAGGCAGAATGGATAGTGAGAGAGAGACAGAGAGAAAGGTCTTCCTTGTTGCGGTTGGTTCACCCTCCAATGGCCGCTGCGGCCAGCGCATCGTGCTGATCCGAAGCCAGGAGCCAGGTGCTTCTCCTGGTCTCCCATGAGGTGCAGGGCCCAAGCACTTGGGCCATCCTCCACTGCCTTCCGGGGCCATAGCAGAGAGCTGGCCTGGAAGAGGGCAACCGGGATAGAATCCGGCGCCCCAACCGGGACTAGAACCCGGTGTGCCGACGCCGCAAGGCGGAGGATTAGCCTGTTAATCTACAGCGCCGGCCTCTCCCTAACTTTTAACCTCATTTCTTCCCCTAATTCCCATACTACCCGGATTCCCAGAACCTCACAACATCCATACTCCTACTTAGATATAATAAATGTATTTCTGATCAAATATTAATCTCTCTACATATAACCCATAGTTATATTTTTCCCCCAAAGATCAAAGGTGGAAAAACAGTGGCGTTAGACCTAAAGTATAAACACAGTGGCC
This sequence comes from Lepus europaeus, assembly GCF_033115175.1. Lineage (NCBI taxonomy): Eukaryota > Metazoa > Chordata > Mammalia > Lagomorpha > Leporidae > Lepus > Lepus europaeus. The sequence goes on along the minus strand of NC_084833.1, from coordinate 88,590,616 downwards.
TCTAGGCTTTGAAGTAATTCCAAGACAGAAGAGGCCCTCTCTACCTGAGAAACTGAGTATTTGCCTCAAGCAGATCCCTTTGGGGATCCTATGCCTATCTTCCTCACCGTCTGAGTTGGGTGCTTTGTGAAGGCAGAAGGGCACCATCGGAAGATTCTGTCAAGGAATCCATATGACCGCTTAAAATGCTGAAGTTAGAAATAAACAACATTGCTCTAACCAAGTGGAGCACAGCCTTATGCTGTACAGGTAAGGTAGATTAGACTGTTTCTCATAGTTTCTCACTGTAGTGTAAATGCGAGTACCAAACTGCTCCCTTCAGATCAGGCTGAGCATCTGATCAGTGACTGGGCTTGACTGCCACTGGTCTTTGCAGGAAGGCACAATCATGTGGACAACCGGGATCTCCCAAAATTGATTACTACACTAAAGCATTCAGAGAAGAAAAAAAAAAAAAAAAAAAAAAAACTTGGTACAATTTTCTCCTATTAGGGGAAATATATACTACACAGGCTATTGCTAATTGGTATACTTGTGTCAGACATTATAGATAAAGATATAAGCTTATGTATTTGTATATATGTTCCCTGGACTTGCTATAGCTGTCATGAAAAGACCGCTCTATTGAATACAGGAGCCATTTGTTTATTAAGTTACTTTGTAAAAGCACATACTTAAAAGTATTAGTTTCCGTGATAAGTCATGTAATATTTTACAAAAAAAAAGTGGTGTATTTAGTATGTTATGTTGATGTTTATAAACATACCCATATGAACTCCTGAGACAAATATTTTTAAAGATAATATTTAGATTTTTTTAGGATCTAGCTTAATGTTTTCCAAATTAAATTCATTATAAATCCTTTTTCATTTCTCTTTCTCCTTCACACTTCTATAATAGTGAGCCTGGATTCTGAGTTAATTATAAGTGATACATGAGAAAGATTATATAGAGAAAAATCAATTATTACATTCTTGAGGGAATTTTTTAAAATGAAAACCATTTTATGACAGCTTATGCTGTCAACAAAGTTACATGTATTAAAACAATATTCCTGACCTTTCTATTGTGTAGAAATTATAATCCACAAGAATTCATATTCAAGTAAGATTATTTACTAAGGATTAATATATTAAAGTTTTTCATCTGGTAGCCTTGCCTCAATTTGGTGTAAACCTTCATCATATATGAAATTCCAGAGATCTTAAGAAGTCAATATATTAAGTTAATGAGATACACAATCCACTTTAGAAAATGTTTATATTCCAGTCTCTATATGTTCATATCTCTTAATGATGGAAATACATATTATGAACTATGTCACTGGTAATTTTGTTGTGCAAACAGCATGGGATGTACTTAAACAAACTAATATAGTTATGATATCACTAATTTTGGGAATTCCAAAGTTAGTGTGTATGTCATCTGTGAGTTCATAGATTAAAATGTAACTATGTGGGGCATAATACATAAAACATTACATATGATATATTTTCCAACAAAACATTGGAATTCCTGGGAACTACAGTTACAATCTGAAATTTTAGTATTTCAGGGACATTGCTTTAGTTAACTAAGAACAGGTATAATATTTAGAACATATTCTGAAGAATCTATAACAAAGAGTAACTACTATAGGCAGCAAATAAAAGCAGAAAAATAGGTATTTTTCAAAAGCAGACAGAGAATGAGATTTCAAAAGATATTGAATCCTAATACTTTATCTACACTCATGAGTAGAGTTTAACTTCCCATACAAGTATGTCAGGTATTATTTTATGAGAGGAAAAAATCCCTTCAAGTAATTTCAAATTCTCCTACAAATAATTACATGGCTTCCATAGCTCTCCTCCTTATCATGATTTTACTCCTACTTTTTGAGATTTTAAGCTTTTCCTAACTAAATTTAAAAGTACAATTATAACACTGTATGCATATATATGGAAAAAAATCATGTACTTATTTACTTACAGGCAAACTGAAGTATGGCTTCTCTACTAAGAATACTTCCGAAAGTGTTGGTTGCTAAACATTGATAATGACCAGCATCCTTTGCTTCACTTGGGTTGTTTATGATGAAAGTACCTTCTATCAAACTATAGCGATAGTCATTCTCCAAATCTATTTCTGTTCCATTTCGAAGCCATCTGAGGAAAAAAGTCAGAAGACAAATATGTAAAAATTACTTGACATTACGAAATTCCATGCATGTGTCAGAATCTCATTAATGGAAATTATCTCAGAGCTTAAGAAAAATGATGGTGAATTTCTACCTGTAACTGGGAACTGGGTTGCCACGACTTTCACAATTCAATGCCACCTTCTTTTCATCAGAATCAGTTGGGAAAATGATATCATCTGGTTCTTGCACAAACACTGGCCCATAGTCCACACTTTCTGTAAGGATCAGAAAGGATATATTTAAAAATTTCTCAAAACATTTGGTTTTTGGCTTTTTTTTTAGTTTTGGCTTTATTCCTTCACTATATTAATAATTTAAATTCTTGCACTTTATTTGTAATCAACAGACAATTTTCCAAATGAAGATGTAGCTAGGAAATTGCATTGTTTAAGTAAGTTTTAGGGACCTACAGAGACGTTTTTTATTAATTAAGAGTGTTTGTAAACATGTGATATATATCAACAGAAAAACAAACATCCCAAACAGTAAGTATATATTTAATATATACCTTTGTTTCATCTTCTAAAGCATAAATAAGGAAAATAATTCTACACATATACATTTTTTTTGACAGGCAGAGTGGATAGTGAGAGAGAGAGAGAGACAGAAAGGTCTTCCTTTTTTTCTGTTGGTTCATCCCCTAATGGTTGCTGTGGCCGGCATGCTGTGGCCAGCGCACCACGCTGATCCAAAGCCAGGAGCCAGGTGCTTCCTCCTGGTCTCCCATGGGGTGCAGGGCCCAAGCACTTGGGCCATCCTCCACTGCCTTCCGGGGCCATAGCAGAGAGCTGGCCTGGAAGAGGGGCAACCGGGACAGAATCCAGCGCCCCGACCGGGACTAGAACCCTGTGTGCCAGTGCCGCAGGTGGAGGATTAGCCTAGTGAGCCACGGCACCGGCCTACACATATACAATTTTAATAATTTTTGTAAAACTATTAAAATGCTTAAAGTAACATATAATAAAGAAAAATGATGTGTTAATACTGTCTAACTGCTTGACAGCTACGGATATGGAAATGTTGATCCTTACGTGTTCCTTTCTTCACACATTTCACTCAAGCACTATTTCTTCAGTGCTAACAATGTTGAGTATTGAGAAAGAAATGATGCAGGATCAGCGCTGTGGTCTGGTAGGCTAAGCCTCCGCTTGCGGCGCTATCATCCTATATGGACTCCGGTTTGTGTCCCAGCTGCTCCTCTTCTGATCCAGCTCTCTACTAATGGTCTAGGAAAGCAGTGGAAGTTGGCCCAAGTGCTTGGGCCACTGCACCCACTTGGGAGACCAAGAAGAAGCTCTGGGCTACTGGCTATAGATTGGCCCAGCTCCGGCCATTGTGGCCAGTTGGGGAGTGAACCAGTAGATGGAAGATCTCTCTCTGTCTCTCCCTCTCTCTATAACTCTGCCTCTCGAATAAATAAAAGTTTTTTAAAAAGAAATTTTGATTTGCAAACAAATACATTTCTATAATGTAGATACATCCTCAAAAAAATCAAATAATTGAATTAAAATGTCAAAACTCTATGCATTGTGTTTAGTCACTATGTAAATATAGTAAATAAGGAGATCAAAATACAAAACGCATTAAAAGGGTAGACAAGTGAGAAGAGAACTAAAACTTACCACCTATTCTATGGAGATAGTAGATTCTATTTTACCTAGTTTGTTTATACTCAGAAAACTCCTATGACAATGATAATTTGAAACTAATAAAGTCATGGGAAAAGTGGGAATAAAAATGGACCTCAAATGTCAGCATGGACAAGAGTTTTGGAGTTAGACCTGAAAAATGATTCGCATATATGCTTGTGGGGCATACACTAGCCTGCGAGTGATTAAGAATTTAGAGCATCGTGTGCATATCTAGCATCCTGAATGAATTTTGAATTGGGAAAAAAGTAAAACTTTTGACTGATTTTTATTAATCATGAATGTCACTACATAATGGCCTTAAATCAAGGTCTCTCAACCTCTACACAAGTGACTTTTTGAGACTGGTGTTCTTTGCTGTGAGGGGCTGTTCATATAACATCTGTTGCAAGATGTTTTAACAGCAGCCCTGGACCCTGCTCATTAGATTCTAGTATCACCCTTCTCTAATGTGTAAGAATCAAAATAGTCTTGAGCACTGTTGAATGTTCCCTAGGATCAAAATGACCTGCAAACCACTGATTTTCCTAACTGCAGATTTGTATTTCAGGAAGACCTATTTCCAGTATTTGTGTTAAATAGAGGTTTACATCCCCACAGAATAACCACAAAAGAATATCAAGAAAGAAGTATCAGGGTGAATGCCCCAGAAACACATATTACTGGAACATATGTAGACCCCATAATTAGAAGAATGGGTTCAGAGTAAATTGACTTGGTTTCTGCAAGTGTATTCAAAGTCCCTTAACTCAAGCAAAGAAAAACAAAAGTGGTCATAGTATTCTAAACATTTACCAAATAAAATTTGAACACTCAGAGTAGGCATACACTGACAATATTTTCTGAGCTCTGCTAAACTAGCTGAAATGTTTTATGCTACAAGAAACTATAACATCAAAATAACCAAAATGTGGTTCTGTAAACCAAATTATTTCACTTTCACTTAACAAGATAAAGGAAAACAAATTATTTGATAAATAATTAGAGGAAATAGTTTTTAAAATTTTGTATTTGTTGTTGCATAATAAATTTATAAATATTTAGAACATATAAAACCTTATCAAACAGAATTGCACACTCCAGTAGTGAAAAAAATAATTATTCCTGGCTTGAGACATAAAATATGATCATTTAAATTTATGTATAAAATTAACATGTGATAAATACATTTTATATCTTTCTATAACAAAAAAACTCTTGAATTTACAATCAGACACACATAAGTTTAAATTCTACTGCTATCATTTTATAGTCATGAGTCAAAAACTTCAATAGTCTGCTATTAATTTATTAATTGTAGACAATTCCCCTTGCATTACATTATAAATGACAATTAATATTAATAATTATAAATGCCTTTATATCAAAAGAACTAAATAATAGCTTATGTCTAATAACTAACACTTATTTATGCCATAATTACTAAATATCAGACATCATGCTCAGTATTTTCATGCACAATATTATGTGATAAAAAAACCACTGGCAAAAATTATTCCTCCATTTTAGAGATGAAAAATACTGAGGCTCAAAACCAAAAACTGAATCTGTAATGGCACACCTGGGATACAGATCCGGAGAGGATACATTCTAGAACTTGACTACTGTCCTGGCTATGGGTACAAATATTTCTTCACTTTTTCTTTGCCTTCTCGTCTGCTTATCTTTGTTCTCTTTCTCTTTCCCCTCCTCTGCTCCTTTACATTCTTTCCTCTTCCTCCTCAACCTGCCTTATTGCTTCTTTCTCACCCTTCCTTTTGTCCTCTCCTTTTCCTTTTTTCTTATGCTGTAACCACTATATTAATATCCCAATATCCACAAAGCATGTCCACATAGATAACTAGATAAATAAGTCTCAATTTCTTGCATTCCAAGTATTGTGTTCTGAAAATTGTCAAAACAAGGTAAGAGAAAGTAGAGTTTCTCTCTTGGGTCCCTCCCTCAAAAGGAAGACAGCTGTCATGTCCTGAGGACTCTTGTTCCAGCTGTGGAAAGGCTCAAGAGATGATGAACTGAAATGTCTACCCTGATCAAAAGCAGCAAGGATCCAAAGCCTAAAAACCACAGGAAAGAGCTTTTCAGCTGGACTTTTCCCTCGCTCCAGTTGTCAAATGAAAATAACGATGAAATCAAAAGCTTGATTGGAAGAATGAGACACAGTTACTCAGCTCAGCCACTCCCAGATACCAGAGCCACAGAATCTGTGGGAGATGCTCATCAACCACTTATACACTTCCTACGTGACTTGGAAGGAAATGTATTTAAGAAACCTAGTGTTATGAAATCTGTGTACTTTACAGGAAAAATAATGGATCATAAAAGTGTCATCTACAAAGAATGATACTTGAGAAAATGTAAATGTTTAAGTTTCATTGTAATCCTGTCAAAAGACCATAAACTTGTAAGGATCATCTTCCATCTGTTTTAATCATCTTTTCCATACAAGAGTTTCCAGGCTTAGCTAGATCACTTCTAGTAATCCATGAGGTCATTACAAATTATTTTTATTATTGGGATTACATTAATTTTTTTTCTTAAAATAAAAATAAAGCTATGCCTTAAATGAAGACATATTCTCACCCCATTCTAGTCCATAATAAATATATTTTACTCAAACATTTTTGATAATTAAGTTGACTTGCCCAGCAACAATAACTTTAATGTACTGAAATGGACATTGATATTGCAATGTGCAAACTCTACTAAGAATATCTTATGTTCCAGTGATAGAATAGTATGAAGAACAAGGAATTCCCACAGTAATTCTTAAACTTTCAAATCTATTAATACACAACTGTTTCTCTGGAATCAATACAATTAGCCTCCAACAATTTTAGCCAAAAATGACCAATAAATGAAGTGTTATCATAAAAGTCTACTTAAATTTGTTATCAACGTGACAAGCTACAGTGAAACTTTCATGTTTTCAGAGTGCAAAGTTATATAGGTTTTCATTACTCTTGTGTGATAGGGATAGGAAAAATGCTCATTAATCCCATTTTCTCTTCTTGGGCACACTGGAACACTTCCTTGGCCCCTCTAAAGGTTGGCCTGGAATGAAACAACTTGGTTCTGAACTGAAATAATGTATATTGAATCCAGAACTAGCTACAAAATGTCATGCATGATGTTCCACTCTCCTTGTCTTCATTTATGAATTGGCTGAAGAAAGGGGAAGATGCCAAGAAAACCTTAATAGATAAAACGAAATAATAAATTTACTGAACCTGGGTCTCAACACTTCACATGAAAGACAACTCATTGTAAAACCGAGAAAAATGTAATGTGATTAAGAAACATGTTATTGTGTTAAAGAACAGCTTTTGGGGAATAGCAGGTAAAACTGCCACCTGTGATGCAGGCATCCTGGGTAGGCACTTGTTCAAATACTGGCTCCCCACTTCAGATCCAGCTACCTGCTAATACCTAGAAAAAGCAGAAGTGCTTGAGCCTCCACCACTCTCACAGAAGACTCAGATGAAGCTCCTGGCTTCAACTTTGTCTAGCCTGGGCTGTTTTGGACATCTGGGCAGTGAACCAGCAGATGGATGATCTCTCTCCCTGTCTTTCCCTCTTTCCTTCTGTAACTTTGACTTTCAAATAAGTAAATAAGTAAGTCTTTTTCCTATAAAAAGAAAGTTTATTATAGCATCCAGGATTTTTAATACAGACTAATGCTACATGATAAAATTACTTTCAAATGATCAAACATCTTTTTATATGGAAGCAGTATTCATTGAAGTATGGATTATCACTAGATTACAGGTTCCTGCCTTCATTAATTCTCTTAATTCACTCTCTCTAGTTACTACTTAGCTGAACTACGTCCCCAGTTCAGGGGTCTGTGATGCTATTTATTCAGTCAACCTTAGATATAGCTTTACCAGTTATAATGTTCCAATTTTTAAAATTGTCCTTCTAATTAATCTTTGAGTTTGAACACTTCTTCATCATATCCCCATGTCCATCGGAAGGTAGAGATATGTGAAGGGCAACTCCTGCTCTGGACAGCTTTGTTTACATCAGGAAAACAAGACATTCCCTAGGATCATCTAAATTGTTGAGACAGGCTGTGGTCTTGGCTAACCTTCCCTTTTTTCATCCCAAACCCTTAGTAACAATGCCAATCCTTCCTAGTCCTTGCAAGTCTAGAAAAAGAATATGTACCTGGGGAAAAATTGCTGCACATCCATTTCTCAAATTCTTTTCATAACAAAAATTGTATACTCTCCATTTATGGCAATTAAATTAATGATTATTCTAACATACCTGCACGTGAATGTTTTTAATTAATTAAAAGACCATATAAAAGGGAAATAATTTATCATAAACCATTTTATTTAATAAATTCTCTGTAAAAATTATAATAGAAGACACGAAGAAGTAAGCCAAGATTTAGTTTTGTTTATAAAATTCTTATGAATGTAGCTGCTACAAATGCACATTTAGCCAGGTGTGTGTGCTTGTGACTTCATCATGAGTGTCATCAGTGTTAGGTAATGTGATTTTCCAAATGACCAACAAGTTTTGGTAAATCTCGGAACAAAATGAAGTTTAATCTTGTAATTTGCACAGCTTTTGCATTGACATATCCATTACATTTAAAAATCCTGTGCATGTAATGTAATGCCAGTTAAATTCTTTTCTCGGATAATTATAGAGAATTTTCACTCATGAGAATGTGAGAGTGTCTGGCATGACATTTAAGAGTCCGGTGCTTTATAATTATAGGTCATTTAGCTTTCTTGGTCTCCAGTCTCTAAATTAAAGTGGCAGCTTTGAATCACTGAGACAAACAATAGGACTCTCACACTTCTGAAGAAAAGGTCGTAATTTCTAAGCAGCCCTGGGCAAGAGCCGTAGAGAGCGCCATGGATGCCTACAGTTAGGCTGCTGTGGCAGGAGTCTTCCAGGAGAGATTCTGAACAGGAAGATCAAGCTCTACCATGCATTAGGACTCTACAGGCCTATCTGTCTTTCTCCAAATGGACTCTGGAATGTGTTATTTTGTGATGGAAACAGTTTCCCCTGTCCTGTCCTAGGATCAAGTTAGTAACTGTCTACAACTCCCTTTGAAATTTCTGCCACTTATCCATGGGTTTCCCAGATACTAACTTCCTTTCTGCCAATACAGTAAATTATCACCTAATTTGAGACTCCTATAGCCAGGCTCTCTAGGGTTGTTTTTCCTTGGTGTTGGATCATTGTGTTTTTAATTGTTTCCATGGTCATGACCCAGCATTATCAATATTCCATGGATTATAAACCTGCTTTCAGACATAAACCTTCTTTTAATCAACCACTTCTGTGCCTAATGAGATTTTACTATTGTTCACAGCCCTTGTCTATACTGTTGAGGAACAGTGTTGCTTTTTCTTCTTACATTTTGTTAAATTCTTTACTTAGTGGGAGTTAATCTTATGATTATAAAATAAATGGAAAGTTTGTCATTGCAAAAATTAAAAGAAAGGAAGAAGGAAGGAGGAGGGAGAGTGGGAGCAGGCAGGAAGGAAGGTGGGGTGGGCAGCTATGTCTATGTTCCTAAACATGGATATATAAAATATATGAAATTTGCATTGTATAAAAAATTTTTTAAAGACTATCTAATACCAGGTCCTAATCTTCCCACTGATTACATCTAGTGAATGGGTCTGTCTAGTTTACTCATATAATATGACGTAAACCTGGCAAGACATTTCAGTCTATCAGTGATATATAATTACAAGAAATAGCCATCATAAAACGTACAGAGAACCAATACAGATACTGGCTGCTTGGACCAAATAAGCCTCGTGCAGAGGCCCCAACAGTGTAGAAGGGAGATATGTTATTGTCATCTTCCTATCCTCTTGCTACTTCTTTCTTCAAGTCAATTATGCCTTTCAGTGATTTTATGATTATTTTAAGTCTGGGTGTTCAGAACTAGATCAGGCAACTGCTAGTAGAAGGATTCCACTGGTTAATGGAGGCTTATGGCTAACTTAGATACAATTTCAGACTCCTTAACACGAAGTATGCCTATCTATAATTTCATTGCAATCATTTGTGTTTAGCTACAAGAATATATTATATATGGTTCTTAAAACACAAGAAAACATGTTGTTTCTTCTTCTTATGCCATTGAACCAGTTTCCATAATATGGAAGGTACTTCCACACATCCAGTACATTTTAGACACAGTATCACTTCTTCAGTGTTGCTTCTCCTAATTATACAATTCAGGGTGAATTAGATGCCATTATTCTTCTACACTCATATAGAATCCTTAACATACTACTGAAAAGATAATTACTATAACACTGTATGGGAAATTTTTTATATATGTATGTTTTTCTCTTTCAAATATTGTGAGCACATGAGTCAATAGGTCATTAAACCATCTCAGCTAGGGAAGATGAAAGTAGGCAGAAACAGCTTACTGGTTGTAAACAAATCAATTGTTTCTAGGCTCAAAGAATAGAATTCATTATCATCAATGGTGCTGTGGTACCTCAAAATGATAACAAAAGAACTGTTTCTCATCAAGAGGTACCGAGGACCAGGTGTCAGTGACCACAAATGGGTTAAATACAAGAAGAAATCAAAGAAGGAGGGAAATAAATTTAAATGTTTCCATATTCATATGTACCTGCAAAGCACCCAAAATTTGAACATAGATAAAGACTACTCATGTTGAAAAAGATATTAAAGTGAATAATTTGACTCAATATCTAATAAAATTTAAGTTAAAAATTCATTTTAAATTCTTGCCCAAACCAAGACTTGTTACAAATACGTTTAGGGTACTCAAAGACAGAAATTGAAGCAGTAGATTTCCTTAAAATTAATAAGAGATTTTAAAACACAAAAGAGATAAAAATAAAGAGATGAATATAAAAAAGAACTGAGCAAAAATGTTAAAAATAAAACAGCCATTAAAATGCACCTATTGTAATAAAATGTAGAGACTAAAAGGTACTTAAAGGATACGAAGGATAAAATTATATGTGTATATATATATATTTATATGTGTGTGTTTGTGCATGTGGTGTGTGTGTGGTGTGTATTAGACACACCTACATACCCTCCCAAAACAAAAAAAAAGTAATATGTATAGAAACAATTTTTATAGGAAATAGAGAATTTTGCACTTCTGAAAATAGATACTATCTTCCTTTTGTAATTGTTTTGCAAATAGTGGGCAATTGAATAGATATATTCACTTAGAGACTTCAAAGTAGAAGTACAAAATATCACGAATTACAAAAGCATTGCCTGCAATGCAGTCTATTTACAGAAGAATGACTCTCTTATTGATAACACATTTCTCACTTGCCACAAGAAAGGTCAGCATATATAGGAAGCATTAAAGAAAAACCATTACCAATCTAGAAACTTAAAACTCCATTAAAGTATCTATGAATCAAGAGTGAAGAAGAAAAAATATTTGAAACATAAAGACTAAGATAGTTTTCCATAGTGATATATTCATTCTAAAGAATAAGCTTCAGTAAGAAATAAAGTCAAAAGAGAAAAGGATTAGAACTGGAGAAATGATATTGCTGATATTATATATTATAAAAATATAATTAAATATCCCTTTCAGTCATTTTTGTTTATAAAGCAAAAATAACACATGAGAAAACAATAAACACACATATCACATGTGAGAAATTAAAATTATTGAAAAATTTTCCACATGATAAATTTCTTAAATAAGTACATTAAAGATAAGAACTAAAAGAGTAGACTAAGTTCACGCTAATTGCTAAAATTCAAAAGAAAACAAACAGCCAAAAAAAAAAAAAATCGGAGAGCAACATAGAAAATGTGATCTATCTATTTAACAAAAGAAAGAAGAAAAAAAATACTATCCTAAAAAGAGTGTGGCAGATATTGACTAGTTTTATCCAAACTTTTTTCCATTTTCCTTTTAAACACAAAACTTATATTTACAAGTAATTTTTACATATTTTTCAAGTGATTTTTTTCCTAACACAGTATCTACCAAAATAACACAGTATCTACAAAATAACAATAGACAAAATAACAATAGACAAAATAACAAAAGACAAGGCTACATGAGCAAGAATGAACAGAAATAACAGACAACTGAATACAGTCATGAGGCTCTAGATATAGCAGCCAACAGTCAAAGGCCATATATTGACTCTGTTTTCTATGTTACTATTTTATCTTAATAAATAAGCTGTTTACCTAATCTTTATTTTTACCTTTCTTTTATGAGACATAGGAATAAATAGCAAAAGAACTAAAAATATTTATGGCAAAAAGTAAATCAAGTTTTTGAAATATTTGTAAGTATACAAGAAAGTTGTTTTTTTAAGTCAATGGAGAATGTTTCTATTAGTTAAGAAATTGTACTCCAAAATTAGAAAAATAAATGGAATACAATCAGATCTTTCTTTTATGACATATGCAAAATTAATTTTATGTAATTTTAACATATAAGCATGAAAATCAAAATTCAGTGTTAGAAGGAAATGATGATTCAAGTTAAGAAAGCCTTCTAATTAAAACACAAAAAGGCATAGACTACAAGGGAAAGTATTGCTACTTCTGATTCCATTAAAGTTAAAATAAAAAGCTTTTGATCATCAAAAGACACTACTGAGAAAGTAAAAAGAAAAACTAAGTACTGAGAGATCATATTTGTAATGCATTTAACAAAGTACTGACAACTTGATTTGTAATTTTTCTGCAGATGAATAAAAAGACAAATGTGTTAATAGAAAAATAGACAAATATGAGTAAGAAATATACATGTGAGGAAAATAGAATGTATGCCATTCACATAATAAAGCTTCAATCTCACTAATAAAGGAAATGTAAAAGAAAACCACAATAAAAAGACATACTATACTTAAGAGATTGACAAAAAAATTACATGTTGATGACAACATGGAGAAATATGAGCATTTATACATTATTGGTAGAAGTGTCAATCACTTCAGAAAGCTATTTAACAATATCTGAAAAAAATCACACTTGTATATATCCTTTATTACAAAAATTACACTTCTAAAACACACATAGCACAACTGCCAGTGAGGTGTGCAAAAGAATATTCATATAACACTGTAACAGCAGAAAATTATAACTAAAATATACAGCTATCAAAGAAAGCTGGTAAATGATGCGACAGTCATACAATGCTATGTATGATTTTCAGGAAATGAACTTAGAACTGCAAGAAAGATGAGTCTCAGGGAGGTAATGAAGATTAAGATGGGTTATAATTAATATACACAGCGTCATTTACATAAGTATAGGATTAATACCTATACTTATAGAATATAGAATTTCAGATTAGGAAATAATTAAGAATGTGGATTAGTTTAGTATCTTGTTAGGAAAGAGGTGGTGGATATGATTTGAGCAACATATTCAGGAGATTGACAGATTCTCATAAAATTTTTCTTATATTTTTTTAAATTTTTGACAGACAGAGTGGATAGTGAGAGAGAGAGACAGAGAGAAAGGTCTTCCTTTTTGCCATTGGCTCACCCTCCAATGGCTGCTATGGCCGGCGCATTGCACTGATCCCAAGCCAGGAGCCAGGTGCTTTCTCCTGGTCTCCCATGCGGTGCAGGGCCCAAGCACTTGGGCCATCCTCCACTGCCTTCCAGGGGCACAGCAGAGAGCTGGACTGGAAGAGGAGCAACCGGGACAGAATCCGGCGCCTTGACTGGGACTAGAACCCGGGGTGCCGGCGCCGCAGACGGAGGATTAGGAGCAGCGGTGCTGGCCATTTTTCTTATATTTTAAATGCTTATTTTCTAAGGTATAATAAAATGAAAAAAGTGTAATAAATTAAATCTAAACTAAAACTAGTGAGAATTCTCTCCTACTTATAGCATTTGCCTTTTTGTTTCAAGTTTTCTTAACAGCCTCTGTTAATGTAACATATAGAACTAACAAGTGGCCTTGTACAGAAAAGAAAACAAAAAGGAACATAATCAAGATTCAGATAAATAAATCTTGTGTGATGATAGGGACTTGCTGCTTAGAAAAGAATACCAACCTACTGAGATGATCATAAGATTGCATAGAAAACTAAAACAAATGAAACATATGAAACTCCAAAGATGAATCTTCTTTAGAAAATACATGAGTATGGTAAGCAAAGTTGAGAGGCTACTCACAGATTGAACAAGCTGTGCGTTTAGTATCTCACATATCTGGTGATCAGGGCACCAGACACTCACTGTTGTTTTTCACAAGGCGGGAGAACAGTCAGGGCCCAGGGTTCTAGACCTTAGGATCTACATATGAACTCTCAGGATCATCAGTAAGATCCAGCGCTTGAGGGTGGTTAAACTGCATGCCTCAGTTACTCATGGGAAGTTGGGCAAGGACCATTTCCTGGGGGCCTCTCAATAGGGAGGCCCTCAGAGCAAACTGACTTGCACCAGCATGATCCAGCCAGTGGGCAAGAGAAGGCAACCAAGGCAGAGGTCAGAAGCCATTGTAACCCTAAGTAGGGTGTCTTAACCCTTTACTTTTGCCATAATCTCTTCTCCAGAGGTAATTTAATAGATTTTGCCCATTAAGAAGGGATTACACCTTAACTGCTGGGCAGCAGGGATCATTGTAAGTCATTTTATAGTCTATCTACCTCTGATGTCATCATATTTGCTTAAGTTTTTTTTTTAAGAAGTAAAATATCACTAATTAAAGCCATTTAACTTCCCTCTCCTAGTATCATTTCCTGTTTCTATCCTTTGTCTTCATATATAAACATTATAGTCAACTTACAATTTCAAATTCATGTCTTAAAATGCTATTACATACATGTATCCATAAACAATATATTGCATGAATGATATCATATTATTTATAATGTGTTAACTTTCCTTGTTCACTTACCATATTTTGAGGTACATTTCATTTTACATTTAGTCTAATCACTTTAGCAGTTTTAATTTCCATTGAATAAGTAAATATAATTTATGTATCCATTCCCCACCAGTTGGACATCTGAGTTGTTTCCAATTTATACCGTTACATATTGCAGTAAACACACTTTCTATTTCCTTATAAATGTGTGGAAGAGTTTTTCTAGGTAGTATATCCAGAAGTGGAATTGCTTCCTAAATTGCCCTGCAAACCATGTTTTCACATCTCAGAAAAATTTCAGCTCCATTTGGAGTTCTTCTTGGCTTAGGCAGGAATGGGATGACTTTCTATTCGGGCTCAGTTAGTTTTCTCATTTTTCACAAGAGCATGTCACCCTCAGCTTTACTCTGTATTAAGGCAACGGGAATTACCTGACAAAAGCCATATGTCAGGCTCTTGTCAGGGAGAATGAACTTGAAGTTACATCTAGCCAAGATCCATCAAGCACTCGGATGAGAAAACAATAGTTATAGAAGATTATTTGGAAAATACTCAGATGATCCTTTCTTCCTGATGCTCTAAACTATGGATTAAACTAGATCAGCAGAGGATTTGAATTATATTAAATTGATTCACAGCCTAGAGCCCTGTTACTCGAAGTTTAATCCGCAGTCTGACAGCATCAGTGTCATTGGAAGCTTTTTTTTGTGTGTAAGATTATCTGGCCTCATAACACCTCATGTTCGTATGGGGATCTATAGTTTAACAAGACTCCCAAGTGATTTACATATAAAGATCGAGCAGCACAATTTGAGAGAAGTACTTCTCATTTTGCTGTTGCTGTTTGGGTTTCATCTGCTCTTACTGAAATAGAATAAACTCATTATTATTTATGCTCCAGAGCTAATGTCAGGTCATTCTACCAAATAATAAACTCTTAATCAAGACCCTTCAAATTTATCTGATGTTACTCTCTGGAATAGTTGTATTTCTAATAGTTAACTATTTAAGGTTATTGTTGGAAACACCGTGAAGTATGTAACTGACTAGACTTTTTCTTTGACTGCCAATTACTCAAAATGGAACAGTCCCAAACAGGTATATTTGGCAACTACAAAGAAGCTTTAAATTAGTCTCATGTCTGGTTTCCTCTTGTGTCCCAATATTTACTGTATTCTTCATAGTTATGTGTTTTAATTCATACTTTCTATATTTTCTTTTTCATTGTGAACTATAAGAGAATGAAAGAGCAAAAGACTAGTTGTTAGCAAATTACTCCAACTGTAAGAGTGGTTCATAGTTCTGAACACTAGGTACCTTCTACTGGGATTGTGTCCTAGGAATGCATGCATGTAATGCCTAAAGAGAACAAATTGCAATGCATCTGTTGGATTGACTGCAACATTCTATTTAATGCAAAGGGAATTTGTAAACTACTAATTACAAATAGTTTTAAAAATCAGACATTGTTAGGGCACAACCACTCTTCTTAAAGTTTAAATGCCATCACTATGAGATGTGGCTTTATGTAACAACTGGAATAATCATGAAGAATGAGTTTCTCTGTGCCTGGCACCACAACCTAATTTGACATTTCTAGACACTTTCCAAGTAGTTCGGTCCTTGCAAAATGTCATTTTGAATGTTTAATCATTCAACAATCATAACTGAAATGTAGCCCAGAGTGTACTGCTTTTAAAATAAGTAGATAGGCAAATGAAAACTGCACAGATTACTAATTCCAAGTATGACCTCGCAAAAGATGCGTATCTGCCCCTAAATTGAAATATCTGTAAAAGGCAGTGACAATATCCACTTCATATATTTGTTGAGGAGTTGCAGTTAGATAAGCTACAGAAAAAGAGATTACTTTAGAACCTGGCAAGTAATCAGGTGCTATAGGTTTCTGTAACTAACTTTACCTTGTATTTCTGGTATATCCCAAAAAGACAGAGAACATTAGTGTTCAAACCTTACACTAATGGATGCACAGGTGTTCTTAATTTAAGTAAATCTTAGTGTTGGACTTTTAGATTATTTATTTTCCAGTAATAAATAATGACATGTATATACACACACACACACACATATACGTTTGTGTGCTCTATTTATTTCTTTTACAAAACACATGCCTAAAAATAAAGCCACTAGATTGAAAGATATGATGTTTGAAAGCTATTAATATTCATTGTCAAGTTGCCCTTCAAGAAAATTTATATTTGTACTTTCAGTATCTGAATACATTTAATCTTAATTCTATGCCAGGAGTGGTATTGAGTATAATTAAACAGAAAACAAACTTATGACCAGAGTCTTAATATTCCCTTCCCCTTGATAAGCTCTAGACAGTAGATCACCCTGACTATAGTCTTCATTTCTTACAGCGTTTAATTTACAGCACTTAGAAACTTACAATTGCAAATTAATTCTGTGCCCCTCTGAGATGTACATCACATCCCAACCTCTTTCCATTTCATCAACCTAGGGATACCTATCTGAGGGACCTGGGAGCTCTCCAATTGAAAATAAGTTTTCAGCGAATATAGGGTTCTGTGGGATAGAAGCCAAACTTCAATATGCACTATTAATAAACATGGATGGCCTAATCATACTGTGCATTTTTTCCTCCAACATCCTCAAATTTTCCATATCACCCCTTAAAAACTCTGCGGCCTTCTGTTACACAGAAGCTGAGTTCCATGTCTCTCCCCACTGCAATAGTCTTGAATAAACTGTTCTTTGTTTAACTTCATCTGGAGCAATTTTTCTTTGACACTTACCATCCTGTTTGAAGGCATCCGAGGAATGATAAAGATTGATTGGAGAATAATAATGTTGAGCTACCCCTCGCCAGCTGGGTGAGGAAACACTCAGTGTTCCTAATGAAGCGCTGCTGAATCGGGATCTGGTCCTCGAACCCAAGAGAGATGAGGAAGAACTCTTTTTAATTCTTAGCAATGCAGCGTATGAAGTGGGAAGACCAGGAAGAGCTTTTGAATATTCTGTAAAAGAAAAAAAAATAATAAAAAGTGAATTCTTTAGGACACTGCTTTATGTTGTTTCTATGAAAAGTTTTTTCTGAAGACATTAATGGAAACTTCTCTGGTGCTATAGTCAAATTCAAAATGCAGTGAGATAGGGGAAAGTATGGTAATACTTTTAGGTTTTTAGTGTTTTCTGAAAATTCTGTTTGTTATACTGTTGGTCTACTGTAAGAAATAAATAATGACAATATATATGTATGAAAGAAAAAGAAAGAGAAAGCAGGGCAGTGAAAGGGAAAGAAAGTGAAAGGAACCCAAAAGACTTAGGCTTATACTGTTTTTGTAAAAAATATTGGGGCATTTTAAATTTTTTTCTTAATATTTCAATATTCTTTCATATATATTAGATCAGTGGCATCTATTATTTCAGAAGAGGGGTGAAAGACAACATGTTCACAGTCTAAAATTTTAGATTCATACCCATCACTTAAACTTTATCATGCAGAAGATATGCGTCTAATGTGCCACAAATATGTTCACCAGGATGTGTAATTTTTTTCATATTCTTAAAAAGCAGTCAAATTTGTTAAAAGAACATAAAAATCTTAGTTAGAACTTATTTTGTAGGTGTTACATAATTTATATAGCTTAATATTTTTAAGTGGGAATAGTCATACAATTCCTACTTCTTTTGGTTATTGAGAAATGTTCCCATTTTATTTTCATTCTCAAGGTGATTGGCTAGACAAGATCAAACAGGGAATGGAATAGATTCTACTAACTCCTCTTTTATTAATTTATTTATTTTTTATTTGACAGAGTTAGACAGTGAGAGAGTGAGACAGGGAGAAAGGTCTTCCTTCCATTGGTTCACCCCCAAATGGCTGCTCTGACTGGAGCTACACCAATCTGAAGCCAGGCCTCAGGTGCTTCCTCCTGGTCTCCCATGCGGGTGCAGGGGCCCAAGCACTTGGGCCATCCTCCACTGCCCTCCTAGGCCATAGCAGAGAGCTGGACTCGAAGAGGAGCTACCAGGACTAGAACCAGCGCCCATATGGGATGCAGGTGCCACAGGCAGAGGATTAACCAAATGAGCCACAGCGCCGGCCTCTCTACTAACTCTTCTTTACATCCAAAGTAGAGAATAAGTTCAGCACACTGATTACATTGTTAAAAATACAAATATGATGAATTCTCTAGAAAAATTAAGAATGGAATGTTTTTGGCAAATATTAATTGAACTGGACAATTGACAAACCTTGGTAATACTTTTAAGAAAATCATCATTATGTACTCTGAATTGATTCTACAAGTCACATGGAAACTGTTAGAAAACTACAAATTAAAAGAAAAAAAGAAAGGCATTTTTGTTCAAAATGTATGAAGTTTAAACTTAGTGGTTGGTAACTTAAAGAAAACATTATCATAGTAATATTTATCACAATTAAAATTATTTAGAACCATTATATTGGCTTATAAATATATTCTGGAATTCAAGAAGCAATTCTGAGATTTGAAAATAACACTTTAGGCGATAAGCATCAAATTAACATTTTCTGTTCTGTGAAAGTTGTAAATATGAATTCTCTGAAACTCAAAAAGTGTATTTTTAGATGTTTTCCACACTTAAAATGAGCATGATATGTGTAGTCCAAGCCCATCAGGAGTTGTGAAGAGATTCACATCCTTTAGTCTCTGCTGTTCAACCACAAGTCTGGTAAAGGTGGATCAATTTTAACTGAAAATAGCTGTCTTCTCCTGGGAAAACGATGTGAGAACAGATTATGGGGAGATATAAAATCTCTTTTACAATCCAGAATTACATGCAAGTTTTGCTACCTAGAGGTGTAAAGTAATGAAAACAGAATGAGTTTTCCTTTAAGGTGGTTTGGAGCAGGAGTTTCTGAGCATATTTATTTCTCAGTGCTCTTTGTCACTTTGTATTTTAGCCACCTGTCCTGCTCATATATAAAAAAGGAAAAAAGGATTATCCCACATTAGTATTAAAAATTAAAATACAGGATGGGAATGTGCTTTAGAGTTCTTAAAGCCAGATAAAACTAATTACTGTAAAACTAGAAGGACTATAATGAGTTTTTTTTTTAAAGTCCAGAATCATCATCATGGGTATAAATATATACATATATAAATATATGTAAATTATATATATGTAAATAACACACATATATGTAAATCATATATCTTATATCTCAACAAAACAGATACTTGTCCAGTGGTACAGAATTGACAGTCCATAGATGAGCCAAATGTTAATTTGGCCTTGTGCTCTAAGCCAATGCTTCATTTATTATGTAATCACTTTCATCTGTTGTAGTTCATACTCCCTATTAATGTGAACTCAAAACTGTTTCTAGAAATCTATTTATTCATTTGTACAGTCAACACACACATACTGACAATTTTGCTGTTGCCAAATGCTAGGGACACAGAGGTTCATAAGATATTTCTCCAGCCTCCAGGGCATTATAAGCTAGTGGATATAAAAGACAAATATGCATGCAAGTTTAATTCAATCCAATGTAACAGAAAAGTAAATTCAGGGGCCCATAGGCTCCCTGCCAAGATAGGAAATCCACTAATTTAAGTTTTGGGCCATCAGAAAATGCCTTCCAGGGAAACTTCTATCTGAACTGGATCCTGAAAGCCCATTAGTAATTATCTCAGGGAAGACCTGAATAGGGAAGGAAAGATATTCTAGACAAAGGACAGAGAATATCTGAAAACCTGGAAAGAAAAGACTTCATATCATGCTTAATGGATTATAATAGTCAGGAGTCCAGAGTGTGAGGGAAAGGGTGAGTGGACAAGTAAGACTGGATGAATAAACACAGGACCGACAATGAAATGCTCAACTAGTATGTCCCCAACAGGAAAGCCATCACCATTTTAGCATGATCACTCTGGCTAAAGCCAGCTTTGTGTAAAGGCCCATCAGGTAAATCCTCAACCAGCAAGACCTGCATCCCATCTGGGCTGTGGTTCTTGTCCTAGCTGCTCCATCTCTTATCCAGACCACTGCTAAAGGCAAAGGCCTGGGAAAAGCAGCAAAAGATGGCCCACGTGCTTGGACCCCTTCACCCATGTGGAGACCCAGCTGAAGTTCCTGGCTTTGGCCTGGCCCAGCCCTGACTGTTTCAGTCATCTGGGAATGAATCAGCAGGTGGAAGATCTCTCCCTCCCTCCCTCCCTCCCTCCCTCTCTCTCTCTCTCTCTCTGTAAATCTGCCTTTCTAATAAATAAATACATCTTAAAAAGTCTCTCTGGCTGCACTGCAATATTGAACAACACAAAAGGAAGAAAGACTATTCGAGAGCCAAATACAGATGATGATTATTCAGAAACAGGTGATAGTACGAGGGTGCTTCAAAAAGTTCATGGAAAATTCACAGTACCTTTTAATTCCATTTTTCTAAGAACATTCTGAAACTTCAATGAAATTATTAAAGGATTAAATTGGAAGCAGAGAAAGGAAAGTGAGAAACAGCACATGGTCTCCACCACAAGAAGATGGATAAAATGAACAAAGGAAGGTGTGGCCTCTTTCACCATAAGGTGAAAGCTTATGAATGTAGTTTTGAATAGGGATGGGGTCTGAGATGCCTCCGGGGTATTCAGACAGGTTGTAAGATTCTGAAAACAAAAAGGAGAGGCAGGCTCTTGAGAGGGATGAGTGTGTGATAAATGGATAGATTGAGACAGACAGATGGAGCTAGGATAATAGACATGTTTTCATGGCAGTATGTAAAATAAAAAATGGAGGCTTGAAAATTGAGTATTGGGATTATCAGCATTTAAGAGAAAAAGCAAATAGTGGAACCTAGAAAGAAAGAGGGAAAGCAGACAAGGGGGAACGTCACTGAGAAAAAGGGAAGAGAGTCTTTACAGCTCATGGGTCAGTCGGCAGTGTGGAAGATCATTGCAGAGATCAAGGCCACAGAGGCTGGCGCTGAAGAGACAGGGCACCTGGCAGTCCTGAAGCCGCCTGCCTGTTCCAATGGCTGGCTCTTGGAGAGGATGTGAAGTGGAGACAGGGCCAAAATGTGGACTTTCCAAGCTCTGCCGAGTGTCTGGAACCCCCACCCTGCCATTTCCACTCCATTTGCTGTACAGCCACAGGCCTTGGACTGTGACTTCCATCTGTCTCATGGTCCACCTATAACCATCCATTCAGTCTGGTCTTTTCTTCTACCAGGATTATCTTAAACTTCTCATATTTGATGACCTCACGGCAGCCCAACCCCTTTCTTTGACATCTTTAGTTTCTCACTCCTCATTCCCAATTCTGGGCAGCTTTGGCTCCGAAAAAGAGACAGATTAGCAAAAAATACATGAGCAAGTAGTTGTGTTTCATGTGTAGGGCTTTGTCCAACCCTCTGCTCTAAGAGAGGAGATTGGTAACAAATGTGATTCTGTTGAGGGTGAAAACTAATTGTGTGTCCTTCCCACACTGAATTTTAAATAGCATTTACATTTTTGTCCATCTTCTCATTCCATCGCTTCCTACCTAAGGTCTCAACTCTTTCATTACCTACACCCTACTGATCTAAATACCCTTTCACTCTTCTGTGTCTTCCTCTCATTTCCTCCATTGTTTCCCTCTTCAGGTGAGAGTTCATGGTCTGTAACTTTTCTTTAGTGCACCTTCAACACACTGCCCTTAACATCCAGCTGATTTTGTAGTCTACGCTCCCCCACCCCCCACTTTCTAGTTAAATCCCACTATTGACATCCTCTGTATCTGCAGAACACAGAATCACGTTCATGTCACCTCAGTTCATGACATTCTCAAGCGGGCTCTGTAAGCTTCCAGAATAATACTATTGTGTTCCTATAACCTATTCACTCTTATACCCTGAAAAATGAACAATATATATCTTATC
The DNA here is from genome assembly GCF_033115175.1 of Lepus europaeus. NCBI lineage: Eukaryota > Metazoa > Chordata > Mammalia > Lagomorpha > Leporidae > Lepus > Lepus europaeus. The sequence goes on along the minus strand of NC_084833.1, from coordinate 88,568,061 downwards.
TCTATATCTTCAAGTCTACACCTTCTCGACTTTGCTGCTGATGGTACTTCCTTGTTTCTTGAGAAAAAGAAAGTGATCATATGTTCCCACCATTGATATATATTCCCATGTCCCCTGCTTTACTATTGCCTACACGAGTCAAATCATATGAATGAATTGTCTGTACATCTATTAAAGGCCAACTTCTCTGGGTGGGCCTTTAGCCTCGCAGTTAAGAGACTGGTGAAGACTCTTGTGTCTCACATTGGAGTACCTGGGTGTAATTCCTCGTGCTAACTCCCAATTCCAGCCTCTTCCTAAGGTAGACAAAGGGAGACAACACTGATGGTTTAGTATTTGAGTCCTTGTCACCTACATGGGCAATCTGAATGTCTTTCTCACTCCCAGCTTCAGCCTGGTGCAATGTCCAACCTCTGCTATTTGGGAACATCCTCTCTTTTTCTCTCTCTCCCTCTGAAATAAATAAGTAAATAATTTTAAAAGATTTATTTATTTGAAGCCTTTACAGAGAAAGAGAGAACATGCACTCTTCCATCTACTGGTTCCTTCCCAAAATGGCCGCACTATTGGAGCTGGGCTGGTCTTAAGCCAGAGGCTTCTTTGGTATCAGGAGCCCAAAGACTTGAAACATCCTCTGCTGCTTTCTCAAGCCATTAACAGGGTGCTGGATCAGAAATGGTGCAGCTGGGACCAGAACCAGAATACATATGGGATGCAGGCATTGCAGGCAGCAGCTTTACCATTATACCACTACACTGGCCCTGGTAAATAAATTTAATATAGGCAGTCTCTCCATTTTTGTGCATCAAATGCCATTCTATCTGTTCTTGGTTGCTCAAAAACAGCTGTCTAGAAAATTCTTTTCATCTCTCTGTCAATGTTGACATTTTAGAATGCTTCTGTAATTACACAAAACTTGAATTCCTTTTAAAAGGAATCTTGGCCTTATCATTATTTCCACCTATTTCATACCATGCACCAAGACTTTCAGCAGCAGTATCTATTGTCTACATGTATAATTCCTTTCTTGCCATTCTGCTTTAAATCTATCCCAACAGTCTTGCTTCTACCATTCCACAGAAGTTTCACATAAAGTCAATCATCCATGCCATGGTTAAATCTAAGGAGTAGTTTCTCTTTTGCTAGTAATACATCTATGGTGTCTTACACAATCACTTTTTCTATCTTTAAACATTTTTTCCAGTATACAGCTTCTTGCCTTTATTCCTATTTCACTCACCAACTCTTTTATCTTTTTACTTAGTTCTTCTTTGTCTCTTAAACCTTTAAATGTTAGTGTACACTAGGAAATATCTTTACTCCATTTAAATTTTCCCCTAAATGACCTCACTAATGAATACTAGCTTTCCTACCCAGGATGAATTCCATCCCTAATTCACTCTCACTTACCTGGGCCCACCCCTAAGTCTTTGATATGCTGATATTTCCTATGCTCTTTCTAACTCCTACTTTAAGAAAGAAAAAAAGAAAAACCCTTATTTTCCTTTTGTAGTTTTGCTTCAACTCCTAAAATTCCTGACCTCTGTCACTCAAAGGCATCCTTTGGTTTAGATCCTTTCATAAATTGTATTCAGAATTCAGAAACTCTGATTCATCACTCCAAATGGTGTCACCTTAAAACAGGAGAGTGGGGTAGGTCTAAATTCTGGGTCAAGGATTTCAAAGAAGCCAGTGAAAGAAATACCAAGCGACGTGATCATAGGTTTTGGACAGTATGCCTTCTGCACATAATTCTTTGTTTTCTTTCATCAACTTCAAACATCATTTTCTCCCTAATTCACTTCTTCCTCATTCAGAATTTATGAATTTCTTTTCAATAACTCTTCATTGATTCTTATAGTGTGTCAGGAATTCAGGATTTTGTTCTGAGTAAATCACAATGGCCTTTGCCTTTGTGCACTCTATAACCTGGGAGTATTAACAGAGTGTTACCAATTGGCAGTATATTAGTAGAGGAACATTCAGAAAAGTCTAAAAATGTATACAACTGAGAACTACTATACATTCAATGATGAAAACTGGCAGATAAATTTGGGAGGAACTTCAAAACAAACTATATTCCCAGAAGACAAATACCCTGTTTTCTCTGATCTATGGTAACTAATAGAGTACCTAAAAGGTAATCTATAGGAGTGAAATTGACATTTTGACGTGAAAAAAAAAAAAAAAGAAAGACCCAAATGAGATTTGATAATTTTTAACAGGACTTGTCTCAACTGTTAATGAACAGTGTTTTTTCTTTCATACTACTTGTTAAACTCTTTACTTAGTCTTATGAGTATAAAGCTAACTGGAAATTGATCTTTGTAAAAAAAAAAAAAGATGAACAGGAATAGGAAAGAGAGGAGGAGTGTGGGTGGGAGGGAAGGGAGGGAGGAAGTATCACTATGTTCCTAAATTTGTATATATCAAATACATGAAACTTGTATACCTTAAACACATTTTAAAAAATTGGAAAAAATTGAGAAAAATCTATTATTTTACAGCACTGATATCATGGCTCAAGTTCTGGGAAAGTTCCCTACTCTCAGCTTTGGTACATATATATTTTCCCTAAACCATGGCCACTCATTTATTCACTGAGATTTTTGAGTGAGCATAGCTTTGTCAGTAATCCTGCAGCATGGATTCCAAAGGCAAATGGCATGAATTTATATCTGGACTCTACCTCACAGAAGCTCAGCTTCTCTTCCTTTAGAAAAGGAGTAACAACAGGCCCTCTCTCATAGATTGGTGTAGACATTAAATAAGCTAATACACATAAAGCCATTGGAACTGTGCCTGGATGATAGTAAGAATTTATAAATGATGTACATTTATATTATTTATATCTTAGTTATACACTTAACTGGTGGGCATAATTAAATACTGGTCTTATCACTTCCAATTTTGATGCTGGATCACATAATGCAAATATAAATGCCAAAATAAGATGTATAAATACATAGTTTACCCTGAAGAATTAAGAGATGGATAATGGGCAGGAAATTGTTATGCTTTTACTTTCCAAATAGGTGTATTCTCACATGCGATTTTTAAGAAAAACAAATCTGACCACCGACAGATCCTACAGATGTGTAGAAAACTCCACACCCATGTATCTCAGTGATTGCCCAAGGGAAGACCACCTGTATTTCTGAATAGCGTTTGGAAAGAAGAGTGACTCATAATTTCTTTTCACAGAAAACCCTAATCAGTCACTCAATCATGTAATAAATATCTGTGCTGAAGATGTCAGCGGAATCTAGTTAAACATTAATCATCTTTCTCCATTTTCTTACTTTTTATAGATCAGACCTTAGGGAATGTGGGTTACACTTATTCTTAAAGTGGCCCAGAGATTTTGTGATAAAACTCAATTAACCTGGTGCTCTCACACCATGAAATTGCAGGTGGAGGTTCAGTAGGAGTAAATATTAATACTTTCATTAAATATTTCCTAATCAGATGACACAGGGACAATAGAACTTATATTATTTAATGAAATTGTCATCTACCAAGTCAGAATGACATCGTCACCACTTGCTGTCATGGAACTAATAAAATCCTTTGTCATTACTGAAAAGGTCATTTTTTAGATAATAATATTGTCACTGAATATAAATGATATTAAATAATAGAATATATAGAATTAGAATTCCTTATGACAAAGTTTATGAATAAAACCAAATAAAATATTGACATGATAGGAGATATATTTTAAAATATGTAATACCTTATTGTATTTTAAATATTTCTAAATTTTTTCATACCAATTATACTTTAGCATTCTATTTCTGTCCCTAAGTGTGAAAAACATGTTTACAAGGAACTATAAAGCTTTTGAAATACTGATGATAAAACTAGAATATCACTACAGAATCCTGTATTTGTATCTTTTCTATCAAATTCCCATATAATGCTGCTAATTTTTGTAGCTACCAAAGGGTAAGTACTAACAAAAACTTACAAAATGACAGATGTCTTGTATAAATTCATTCTGGTTTGATTTCAAATATTTATTTAAACTCTTAAATAAAAATAAGTATAAATAAGCTAACAGTAACGTGATGCTAGCAGAAATATCAATGCTTCATCACTGTCTCATGAGCCAAGCGACCAAGAGTAGCAGGAAATATTGATGACAAAGTACAGCAAAAGCAAAAGTCATCCAATACCCAAGCCCGCAGTATGACTAAATTTGGCATCAAAGTCAGCATAAAGAAATTTGATATCTGACCTTTTCAGGGTAATTGCTAAGGCTGTCCTCTCTTTGAAGAGAATTAATGGTTACTGTGCAACTTTAGCCTGCTGGTGTTTTATGAAGCTCGTAGGGAGGGATGTACCACCTCAGTGAAGCCAGGTGTGTGAAGCACACTGAGAAACGGTTAATAATTTATAAAACGCACATCTTTGCAATATGGTTATCTGCATCTATGGCAGAGAGGAGCTCAGAACAGTGTTAATCAGATATATGTTATGTCTTAAACCAGCACTTTCTTCAAGAATATATTATGTGTAAACTTTACAGTGTATTAGTTGTGAGAGCAAGAAAATATATGTAGAGGATGAAATTCTCCAGAACCAAAAATCAGGCATCTAAACTGTAATAGTGCTAAGATATAAAGTGGAGAAATTAAAAGTTGTGCATATGATTGAAAAATAGATAAATTTACAGGTTAAAGAGCATATTTCTGAATTATGTCTAATACCCCTTATGAGATATACTGTTTATATTTAAAGTCATAAAGATTAAAATATGGTGAACTTTATTTTCCTTTGTAAATAGTAAATTCTTATTTGTGGGAACATGTATATCACATATATGATCCATATTAAACTTGGGATTACATGTACTTATTGAGAAAAAGGAATTCTTCAAGTTTTCCTAGTTTGTATTTTTTCACATTTATTTGAAGTTCAAAAATGTCTACAACACAGATAATATCTCTTTCAGTTACTAAAAGCATAGTGTATAATTGCTTTAAATTGACATTTACTTCACAGGATGAATACAGATATTACTGAAGATATCAGTAAGGACAGAAGTAAGGTTTGATATATAACCAAAACAATTTAGTGACTAAAGAATTCGTTCTTTAGATAATTAAAGGTTTCAGTGAACTTTTAAGCCTGTAATGATTCTATCATCTTATAAAACTTTCTTTTCTCCATGTGCCTAAAATAGATCAGTTATATAGTTGACACTCATGAATCACAGGTGACATTATTTAGCAATAAATGCTTCAAATTAAAAATCATTAAACAAAATACCTTCACCCTAGTTTTGGAAACTAGTCCATGGGCAAATTATCCTTTCATTATATCAGTGATATGAATAATAAACATGTGTGTTTCATTTTGTTCACGTTTTTTATGGTGAGGTATAAACCCTAGAATACATATAATTTGACTGCACTCAATCAAATGTGTATTTAGTAATGTAACTGAAGATGGTTAATTATATTTATGGAAATCCAGATAGCTAAAAGCAATTATGTGTTTCAGCATAAACACACATATTGCAGAATGGGATTTAACATTTATTCAACACAAATAAATTGGTTATGTTTTATGTATCACCTGACAAAAGGGAACTGCAGAAATACAAAAGCAACAAAATACACAAACTTTGTCTTTGAACTGTTCTTAGAAACAAAGAATAATAAAGTTCAGGGATATCACCCGAGAATCACAGAATGTAGACAAATTCCAACACTCAGATAAAAATGCGCCTACATTGTCATAGTGGCTTTACAGAGAAGATAGTGTTATTTTCAAAGCCATCTAATAGAAAGGGAATAAAACACTAGCCACTCCCAGATGCAAAAATCCTCAACAAAATACTAGCCAATCAAAGTCAACAACACATTAGAAAGCTCATTCATCTGGACCAAGTGGGATTTACCCCTGGTATGCAGGGACTATTCAACATTCACAAATCAATCAATATGGCACATCATACTAACAAACCGAGGAACAAAACCATATAAATATTTCAATAGATACAAAGAAAGCATTTGATAAAATGTAACATCCTTTCAGGATTAAAAGCTTAAGCAAATTGTGTATAGAAGGAACATTCCTCAAAACTATCACAGAAATTTATGACAAACCCATGGCCAGCATCATATTGAATGGGGAAAAGCTGGAAGCACTCCCACTAAGATATAGAACCATTGCTACTCAGTATAGTCCTAGAAGTTTTAGCCACAGCAAGAAAAAGAAAAAGGGATACAAATTGGGGAGGAAGTCAAACTATCCCTACTTGAAGATGACATGATTCTATATATAGGAGATCCAAAAGGCTCCGCTAAGATATATTGGAACTCATAAAAGAGCTTGGTAAAGTGGCAGGATGTAAAATTAACACAAATATCCTTAGCCTTCTCAAAATGGGTCAAAAACCTAAATCTACAACCTGATACCATCAAATTACTAGATAACACTGGGAAAATCCTGCAAAACATTGGCATGGGCAAAGACTATGCCTATCACTATGTTCCTAAATTTGTATTTATGAAATGCCTGAAATTTGTATACCTTAAATACAAGGTTTCTATGTAACAAAAATTTTTTAAAAAGAATATCAAAATTTTTCTCAGGTTCAGTGGAATCCTCAAACCCCATGAGTATTCTCCTGGAAAAATGTGTATCTCTAAAAAGACACTGGTAGGAACCAAGGAAGTTGTATGTTCCCCTTTGGGTAAGTGAATTGCTTCCTGCTTGGCTTGCTGCTTCAAGCAAATAATTTTTTTATATTTTACCATTATAGAAAACCTCATGCTTACCATCTTTTGGTGTTTCTTGCTGATTTTCCAGTTACACAGTCTGAATGTGATACTCGAGCTATAAGCCTCTATGTTAAAATGGAGGTTGAGGAGCTAGCACTGTGTTGCAGTGGGTTAAAGCCCTGGCCTATCAACACCAGCATCCCATATGGGTGCCAGTTTGAATCCCAGCTGCTCCACTTCTGACCCAGCTCTCTACTATGGCCTGGGAAAGCAGTGGAAGATGGCCCAAGTTCTTGGATCCCTGAAACCACATGGGAGACCCAGAAGAAGCTCCTGGATCCTGGCTTCTGATGGGCTCAGTTCCAGCTACTGTGACCATTTGAGGAGTGAACCAGAGGATGAAAGACCTCTCTCTGTGTGTGTCTCTACTTTCTTCTGTAACTCTGTCTTTCAAATAAATAAAATTTTTAAGAAATGGAGGGTGAAATAGGTGCATAATAGAATTAGGATTCAAGTTAACTTGTGTGGAAGTGTCTAGAAAAAACACCTAATAACTATCAAAAATTGCTTTGCAGTAGAGATGGAATTTGAATTTCACTTTGGTCATCTCTCACAGTGGAAATTAGCATACTGGAAATGTGTTTTTTATTTTTATTTTGCTACTTAGCACATGAAAAGGTTGCTGAGAAATCCCTACAAGGGAAGTTAGCAAGCAAGTCCTCAAATGACCTCATTATGAGGCAACCTCTTCAAAGGCAATCCTACAAGCTTTGGCCCTAGTAACTATGGGTTAGTGAGCCACATATGAGAGGGAATGGAAACAATTCTCTCCAAGAAAATACATCGAATTTCTCAATGACATTTTTACCTATGTCCCAGGAGCTCTCATTTAGCAGATGAAATATTGCAACTTAATATAAAAGCACTCCCTTGCTGTGGTTGTGTTGTTCCTGACAGAACTGACAGTGCATTTGGTCCAGTCACTTAGTTTATTTGAAACAAAGACATCAGGCAAGCCAGAGTTCTGCAGGTTCATTCAGTATGTTCTTGTCATCATTGGTGTCACCTCCACTTGTTGACCTCATCTGTGACACTTACTTGTCATCTAGCCAACCCCAACTACCAAAAATCAACTCTTAATTGTGAAAATATTACCTACAGATCATCAGTGCTACAATGCATCAAGTCAAAAGTCTTCCATTTGAATTAAATTTCAAAGGAATATGAAAGCTTTCCAAATCTGAGTATTTAACTTCTCTACCTTTTATTCTTTCTGTTTGGACTTCAGGATCTGAGACGTTGATCCTTTCCCTACAGGCATATGCTCTAGGGTTGAGATCCAAAAGGAATAGAGGTACAGTAAGATTTCCCTGAATTCTGATTTTAAATATCCTGATTTCAACTATAGGCTCATGGCAGAATCAAAATCACCTCTGGTCTTGATATGCAGAAATAGCAAACTTTACCAAAACAAATTGACATATCTTCAATTGATCTATAGACACAATGATGTACTAAGAAGATTTTTTGTTCTGTTTGATGAAAACTACAATCACTTTGTAGCACAGTTATCTAATTCCACTTAATATTCTACTCTGATCATTTAGTTCTGTTACAAATGTCCTGCAGCAGCCTTTCACTGATTTCATAATAAACCAGTTGTCTTTTTACAATTTATTCAACCCTGCCCATGTAATTAGATTAATTTATCTGTCATAAATAATGTGTTGGGAATATCCTGGCACATAAATATTTGGCTTTATGAGTATAGTTTTCTCAAAAGGTCATCATAGTAGTGACATTTTTGATTTTGAAAATAGCTGTTATAAAATCATTTTCTAGGAAGTTCAACTTACTTATACTCCTGTAACCACCATAGAATGACTCTTTTATATTTTATTAGGATAATTTGTGTATCATTTTATTACATAGTTGTTAAAGCCAGTCATCTCTTCACTTGCTAAAATGTGATAGTGATGGTCATTATTACTCAGATTTTCATTTTGATTATTAGTCCTATATTGTACTTTGTTATATGTATATGTCCTCATTAAATCATAATTTGAATAGATTTTTTTTCCTTTTTTGGTTATGCTTTTGTTTTCTTGATTCCTCAGGTCATTTTATATACTCTGACCATTAATGATTGTGTTTTGCTTTTAGTTTTACTATAACAAGTAGATTTATATTTTCATTTAGTAAAACTTATGGATTGTTTCATGATTTTTATTTGCCTTTTAAATATACTTATGACCACTTTAAGAATCTCTGGTTAGAACAATCAGTGAGATTGACCCTAATGTTAATATATGTGGGAGTACCTTAAAAAGTTTATAAAGATGAAAAAAATGAAATTAAGAGTACACATTTTTCACCTTTTTGAATTACTCCCACATATATTTACTCTTTTTTCACTTTCATAAGCTAATTCAGTAGGAAATTCACATTAGACCAAAATTATGTAATTTTAAAAAATTTCAAATACAAAGAAATGGACAGAGAAAGGAGCAACCACCCACTGTTCACTCTTCTAATGCCCACAAATAGGGCTAGGATGGGGCATAAAATGAGAGCCAGAGACTAATTCCATGTATCCATGTCAGTGTTACAAGCCCAACTAGAGCCATTACCATTGCCTCCTGGTCCCTGCATTAACAGGAAGCTGCTGGAATTAGTAGCCAGATGAAACCCTAGTAGTCCAATTTGAGACTTAGGGGTCCTAACTGGGAACTTAACTGCTGGGCCAAATGTCTGCCGGCAGGTAAATTCTATTTATTATTTTTTTTCAGAGTAAATGGAAAAGTAACTTTTAATTAAATACTATCAAAAGTTCAAAAAATATACATATCGGAGAGGTCATATTAATTTATTTTATCTGTATTACACATACAAAACTGTAGTTAAGAAAGTTGGCTTGTCATTGGAGGAAAAAAAGTTAGTGAATATTTAATTTAAATTAATTAAGAATGAATTTAAGACAAACCTGTGAGCCAAAAATGTTATACCAATCGCACTCTTGAAGAAGAGACTTCCAAGGCTATGTGGGTTCATGTGATTCCAGAATAAATGCAAAGTACTTATAAACCAAGTTTTGATAACCTATATTAGTGATAACTCACATGCTATCAACTTTTTTTTTATTTTTAACTTTTATTTAATGAATATAAATTTCCAGTGTACAGCTTATGGATTACAATGGCTTCCCCCTCCCATAAAATTTTGTTTGAGATTGTCACTATGTCCACTTAACAACTTATGCTGATCATATTTCACTGGGGCTACAACTTTCAACTTCATGACAGTGCAAAAAATTCCGACTTTTTAGGTGACATTTTTCCTATTCTTTTAAAAAATGACTGTTGGTCAGTGGCTGAGACTCAATGACATTTATCAACTACCTAATTAAAATGTAGATACTTTTATAATAATTGCAAATGTGACCTTCATTTGTGTATTTTTGCTTGCTGGCATGCTTAGCCAAATGTCACAAAGAACCCTAATCCATTCTTTCCATAATGTTTAATTATATCATATTGAAAATGTTCATTCCTCGGTTACCATGGTATATGAAATCACACTGCCTCCCAGGAGAGTGGGGAGCTGTACTTCCAATACCCTAATGAGCAGTGATTGCAAAGCTGTGTCTACAAGCTGCCAAAGCAACTAGCTGAAAAGTGAAAATTCATTCAATTAGCAAGTTGGTTTGCCTTCATTATGATAAAAAAAAAATATACCTCTAATGTTTTTGCTTTGTACAAACAAAAGTTCATCGACTTGGGATTGATTGCTTTGGCTTTCTGGAAAAATAGCCCAGATCTCTCCTTTAGCCTTCAGACCTTTTATGTCTAGGTCCTGGGTGAAATCTCCATCTGGATGTTCCAGAGGTATTTGCAGCCCTAACCCAACTCACATGACCTGGTTCTACCGTCTCCACAGCAATGGCCACTGCTGTAGGTAATCCTCTCTTCCTAATTTCTCCCCAGACCTTTCCAATACATGGTTCCCAATTCCATGACAGCAATTGTTGTTCTGATTGAGGTATGCACCACCCAAAATACTACACTATTCTTCAAACCTTAAAGGAAAAGCAAGCAAGCTTCACAATTATTTCTTATAATTATTTTTGCCTTCATAGAATAGCAGAGATTTTGCAGATTAGCTAGCATATGTGGGGACATGTTAGATTTTACATCATAATGTTAAAGAAAAGACTTAGAAAATGTTAAGAAGTTAGGTCTGGATGAATTTTTAACACAAAATGTTGGTTAGAAAATGAACAAATATACACTGTCCTGATGAAATGTGAAAATTAATTCATGTATTAAAAGTGGTCCTGTATCTGAAAGAATAGATTTTCAGATCAGAAAGATGAAAAACATATATGATATAATTAACATTTTTCTCTCTACTGGAAAGAAAATATGTCCAAGAGAGAGTTGCATAAAAATTTTAATAAATACATTTCCCAGGGAGTGTTATTGTATGTGGTTCCTCAGAGGAGTCCTTAGCAGAATCTGCATGAACTGTAAAGTAGTCATCTGCTGCAATGAAATAGGAAGTTGAATTAACCCCCGACAGGGCCCACCACAGCGCCTTGTATGTGGTCAGTACTTAGTAAGTATCATTGACTAGAACAGAAATGAAAAAGTTTAAAGGCATGATTGGTTTTCTGTAAGTTCTCATTACAACTGGGAATAATAAAAAAAAAACCATTTGTTTATGAATTAAATGATAGATTAAAGAGGTATTCCTATAGCTGTGCCATAATTTTTATATCTAAATAGATCCTCTCTTTGAAATGATCCATTTCTATTAGTTCTGCTACCTATTATCACCAAAGACAGTTTTTAAGTTCTATTTTGAAATAGTATCCATAGCCTTATGACTTTATGATAATACGTTATTAAAAGGCAGCCTTACTGATGGTAATAAAAAGTAATGAAACTTGATGAGTGGACAATACTCATTAAAGAAGCACTACCTAGAGAAATATACCAAGGAGACTAAAAGTAAATTACATCAGGGGAAATAGTAGAAACTTTTTATATTAGGGAAATATGAAAGAAAAAGGACTAGAAGAAATACCTGGCAGACCAAACACTTCAAATAGCTATGGAAGATTCTATATTTCTTTGACCATGCTTGTGAGAGTTAAAACAAGTTATGTCAACATTTCCACAAAGGTATGATTTAGAAACCCTTCCTCTTTGCCATTTTGATACAACAGCATCATACTAAGGGAAATCACATTAAAATGAAGTAAGCAGTAATTAGAATCAGGTTTGTATATGGTCATAGTAGCTCCACAGTTTGGTAAAGCTATGCAGAAAATTCCTCAGGAATTTAAGCCTTAGCAAATGAGGCATTAGCTAAGAATCTGAGTTTGGTATTAAAGGCTCAATTATAGATAAAATGTATATCAAATGTGGTTTCTCCTAGCTCTGGCAAAGGTTAATGCAGGCAAATCATATATTTGTGAACATGTGTACATTGTGGTCCTCTCTCTTATATTAAAATATAAGATTTTGAAGTAAAAGATCCAATGACCACCTCCTAACAAAGTGTAATGTACTGAAATTAGTCATGTTGGGAGCCAATTCTGTGGCAGCCTGCCACACTAGAACTCACATGGGTACCACTTATGGGTCCTGGCTGTGCCAGTTCCAATCCAACTCCCTGCTAGTGTACCTGAGAGGGCAGCAGAGGATGGCCCGGGTCCTGGGGCCCCTACACCTATGGGGACACCCAGAGGAAGTTCTTGGCTCTGGGCTTCGGCCTGGCCCAGCCCTGGCCATCACAGCCATTTGCGGAGTGTACCAACAGATGCAAGATCTCTCTGTCTCTCTGTAGCTCTTCTGGATAAACAAATTTTTTTTTTTAATATGGAATTCCAATTTATTATAAAACTTTCCTGTTCTTCTTTTCTTCTTAGCTTATTTTCAACCACTATCCCCTAATTAGAAGAGTTAATTTTGTTGATCAATAGGATGTTGAATTATTGTTTGATCACTTTGTTTTCCTGGTTAAAAAGTGCTTTGTTTTGAATTAATGATAAAATAATTAGATTACTATATCAAAAAATATTTTTCAAAACTGAACAGTTCCTAGGTTCACTATCACTCTATTTAAAGCAGTTAACAACCACTGATTTTTTTCATTCAACCTAACACATTCTTTACTTCATTCCTCATTTCTTACCTAGTTAGAATGATCACCCTTTTTAAGTGAACTTTTGTATTGCTCACTTCAGAAGTAATGGAAAACTATCATTCCATAGAATTTAAAATTTCTGACTACATTTGACAATTACAAATCAGAAGCCTCATATTCTTTTTATGTTTTTAAATTTTTGAGATAACATTTTGAATTTACATTATAGTCAAAGACTTAATATTCCACTAAATAAAGAGTTCAACAAACAACAAGCAGAAAGACTAAAAGCCTTATATTCTTATAGCTATGTTTTCTGAGAAGTTATTTAAACAAGGCTTTTTCTATGAATAAGTATGCTAAATAAAAACTGGAAGAAAGTTCTTTACCTGGACCTAATGATGACTTGCATAGATTCTGTTCATCTCCTAAAATCACCTGTAAAAATACTACACATACATGTATTTGAAGAGAAAAAGCACTTAAGGGCCATAGCTTTCATTCATTCATTTATCGACAATATAGTATGGTATGTTTCTATATATCATAAAGTAAAACAATAAAAATTCACGATTTCATAGAAAATCAATTTTACTCAAGATTTGGGAGTAAAGTTTAAACAAAATGCTATTCTTTTTTTTTTTTTTGGACAGGCTGAGTTAGAGAGAGAGAGAGAGAGAGAGAGAGAGAGAGAGAGAGAGAGAGAAAAGTCTTCCTTTTTCCATTGGTTCACCCCCAAGTGGCTGCTACAGCTGGCTTGTTGCGTGGATTCGAAGCCCGGATCCGGGTGCTTCTCCTGGTCTCCCATGCGGGTGCAGGGCCCAAGGACCTGGGCCATCCTCCACTGCCCTCCCGGGCCACAGCAGAGAGCTGGACTGGAAGAGGGGCAACCAGGACAGAATCCGGTGCCCTGACCGGGACTAGAACCTGGTGTGCCAGTGCTGCAGGTGGAGGATTAGCCTAGTGAGCCACGGCGCCAGTCAAAATCCTATTCTTACAGTATAACAAACACAGATACATTATGAAATAGAAATGTAAATTTCTTTTAAAGTTCTTAGATTACCCATTAGATTTCAGAACTTAACTGTGCAGTTAGTGCTTCTAAGCTGCAGTTTATGATCTGTCATCTGGATGCATTCAATCTCTCCTGCCTTTTTTGAGAACTTACTGTGTATAGTCTCAGTTTTAAAATCCAACTCATCAAGTTACTCCCAAGTCAGTCTTTATTCACGTGTTTCCCATACAAATGTCTTAACCGTGCTTTCCTCTCTCCTTGCAAAATTCAACATTCTTCTCCAAGTCCGCTTCTAATCTTCCACATTTAAATATTTTATTATTAACTGTATTCTTCTGTTACTCTGATTTCTTCAGCATTAACAATCTATATTATCCAATGTTACTAATGTTTGCTAATCTATGTTACTATGTTTGCTAATCTATGAAGTACTAATTAATGCAGGTATAAGATATAATTAAGTTAAAAGACAGGAAATTAGGACTGTAATAAGGAAGACTTGCAGATAATATGAATAAATGCTATTAATAGATTATATGCAAGAAGTGATCTTACCAAAACATATTTACCTAGTGTGACAGACACCATAATACTATTGCATCATATTTCAATTCTCTCCATGCGCACCACTCTCTTCCCCTCCCCCAATATACACATCAAGAAACTACAGATAATCTGGGTGTGGGAAGAATCAAAGTGCAGAAAAACATGTGTTCTAGGATGGAGTAGGAATCCTGAATACAGATGAGGCAGTTAAGATGTTCAGTGAATCAAGATAGAGATACTGGGCTCTGTGGTATGCTGCATAATCTTCTTCTTCTTCTTCTTCTTCTTTTTTTTTTTTTTTTTTTTTTGATGGGCAGAGTGGTCAGTGAGAGTAAGAGACAGAGAGAAAGGTCTTCCTTTTCCGTTGGTTCACCCCCCAGTGGCCTCTGTGGCTGGCATGCTGCAGCTGGCGCACCGCGCCGATCTGAAGCAGGAGCCAGGTGCTTCCTCCTGGTCTCCTATGGGGTGCAGGGCCCAAGCACTTGGGCCATCCTTCACTGCACTCCAAGGCCACCGCAGAGAGCTGGCCTGGAAGAGGAGCAACCGGGACAGAATCTGGCGCCCCGACCGAGACTAGAACCCGGTGTGCTGGCGCTGCAGGTGGAGGATTAGCCTGTTGAGCCATGGTGCTGGCCAATGCTGCATAATCTTTAAGAAGTTACAACTCTGCATAAAGTACTTTCTTGGTCATACACAGGGATTTTGTTTTTAGGTATATACTGATGTTCCTTTTAGGAATACCCATAACATTATTATAAAATATTTTATAGTTTATTTATTCTTTTTGTACATCAGTGCACTCATCTATGTAATGGGATTATAACTCTATTCCTCATAGGATTGGTGTTATTGCTCTGAGAATTTGAAGAAATAATGACACATTTTTACACTATTAATCATTAATGAAATAATGATACATGTAAAGCAAAAGTACTTGAGCCAGAAATAATGATTGATGTAGAAAGCAATGAATAAGCTTTAGCTATTTTATTATTATTCTAAAGCAAACTGGGGATTTACCAGTATATGGGTATGGTAACTAAGGCTAGATTTTAAACTGTGTATTTTAAAAAGTAAAAGAATAATTGACAGTTTATTTGTCTCCATGAAGAGAATTTTAAAGTCCTAGTGTTATACTACCAAAAGAGTTTAATTTATAACTTCTTTGACTGAAATCAACTTAAAATTCTGTTCCCCCATCTAAAGTCACCCTGAAATTAGAGAAAATGAAGAAATATGTTGAACAGAGGCATAAACTTAAGTTTAAAAGTAAAGGAATCATTTATAAAAGCAAATAATTCTTCCTTCTGAATGTACATGTGTTTACAGAGTTAAAGAACATACAGTACAATATTAAAAGTAGCATATCAAGGAAACATTACAAATTTAGATTAAGTGATAGATGGTAATGGATGTTTTCTTTTTTCCTCATGAGGCATAAAATGTGTGTTTTTTTTTCTCAAAAGACCACATTTATGGTCTTTATTGAGAGTAAGCATATGTCCCCCAAAAAAGAATGATTTGAGTGTGGGCCAAAACAAAGTTATCAGAGTAATTTATAAAATTGCCTTATGAATTATAACTAAGAGTTAAATTCATTTCAATAAAATTAAAAATTGTGAAACTCTTATTTGAACTCTCAATTTGCAACTTCTTGCCATAATAACAACAAAAACTGCATTTTCAGTTTATGACCTGCTCTTGGTGAAGTGCTCAAGATGCGTAATAAACAAGCTGTCTTCTCAGTTAGGCACTGTACCTAGGATGTCTCTTTCTGCTATATGAGTAGGATGACAATGGATGTAAATAGGAAATAAATTTACTTAGTTACCATTGAACAGACCACTTCCTTGTTTCCAGTTTTAATGGCTTTTAATTTTAACAAGAGCAAGCTGCTCCGAGAACCTCTGCATACAAGGTTACCTATCTAATCTAATGTACATTAATTTTTAAAAGCATAGAATGGTTAGTAAAAGCCTGTTAGGAACACATATGTGTGGATTTTTAAAAGTTTATAGAATAGTCACAAAACAGTTTAATTGTGATTTAAGAAAAAGTGAAAAAGTCATAGACTTATGCTACTCATTGCTCAGTGTTCATCAAGATAACGTTTTCAACTTTTTTTAAAAAAAGATTTATTTATTTATTCGAAAGAGTTACACAGGGAGAGCAGAGGCAGAGAGAGAGAGAGAGAAAGGTCTGCAATCCAATAGTTCACTCCCCAGATGGCTGCAACGGCCAGAGCTGTGCCGATCCAAAGCCAGAAGTCAGGAGCTTCTTCCGGGTCTCCCACGCGGGTGCAGGGACCCAAGGACTTGGGTCATCCTCCACTGCTTTCCCAGGCCATAGCAGAGGGCTGGATCGGAAGTGGAGCAGCCAGGTCTCGAACCAGTGCCCATATGGGATGCCAGCGCTTCAGGCCAGGGAGATAAGCTGCTGAGCCACAGAGCTGGCCCCACATTTTCAACCTTTGTGGGTATATTTATTCAGGACATATCTACAGACTGTTAATGGGAAGCCATCACTGAAAAAGTTTTTATCTTTGGTTTAAATTGTTTAATGACAGAGATGGTTCTCATAGAGGGTCAGATGGATCCAAATACCACCCAGAATTTTAACACTGCTTATAGCAAAGTGTTTCAGAGGCAAGCAAGAAAAATTTCAACACAAGCTGAATTAGACAATACTGTCACATAGGGAGATAGTATGTAAAATACATAGAGAACAAGGATAAGCATTTCAGGGCTGTTCAACAATACTACAGAAAACCCAGTTACTATTTTTTTTTTTTTTTTGACAGGCAGAGTGGACAGTGAGAGAGAGAGACAGAGAGAAAGGTCTTCCTTTTTTGCCATTGGTTCACCCTCCAATGGCCGCCACGGTAGGCGCACTGCAGCTGGCGCACTGCACTGTTCTGATGGCAGGAGCCAGGTGCTTCTCCTCGTCCCCCATGGGGTGCAGGGCCCAAGCACTTGGGCCATCCTCCACTGCACTCCCTGGGCACAGCAGAGAGCTGGCCTGGAAGAGGGGCAACCGGGACAGGATCGGTGCACCGACCAGGACTAGAACCCGGTGTGCCATCGCCGCAAGGCGGAGGATTAGCCTAGTGAGCCGCGGCACCGGCCCAGTTACTATTTCTTGTCTTTGTGTTTTATAGGGCTGTCAGTTAACAAATTGCTTTCACAGATAGAATCATATTTAATTTATATAACAAGTATGGATCGTCTGACTAAAAATACTATACATATGTATGTGGACATAATCATGAATAAACTATTATAAATGTGAGATGGTCTAATTAGCACTATTATTGTTACTTAATTTGAAATGTGTTGGCAGTAAAAATCAACTCTGCTTTATCTGAGGTTTGCTCAGCACACAAGGACAACTTCTCTAATAGAACAAAATTGCCTAGAAAAGATTTTTTTTCAGCATTTTCCTTCAAGAATTAACACATTTTTAAAGAAATTTGTTTACAGTCTTTGGCAAGTTCAGAGAGGTAGTTTTCAGTAGTGGAAAATATACCAGTGGCAGATATAAATGCCAAGCAAATCATTTTTGAAACTGAGATCTTTGTATAACATCATTTAGTCTTACATTCATAATTTATTTTGTCAGATCAATTCACTTAGTGTTAAATTTCATGGGTAAAGTCGAATAAAAAGCTAGCCACGAAAACAGGGCATTTATTTCTGTGAAAAAAGGGAAATAGAACATTTGTAAACAAGTTCAAAAATTTAAATAATTATGGTCAGTATGTAAATGTGTTATTTAAAAAGACACTTATGAACTTTAAATGTGTTGTCTTATTGTAAACCTTAAATTTCTGAATATTAAATTTTCAAAAACTATATATATATATATTGCAATGACTAATAATCACTATAATAAAAATCTGTCCCATTTGACAACTTCAGTTATAATAGCAATCATCAAATTTGGCTGCCTGCAAAGTCAAATGGTGGTTACTCCATTGAAGGAGAGCAGTATAAAAGTAAATTCAGTGGAAAGACATAACCTGTTCCCTGGAAATGAAAAAGGATACATTTCCCAAAATACTATTTTCTAGAGACAGAACAAGCTTGTGGATGGGTTATCTTCATACTGGAGACCATGTCTGGTAGAGCCCAACCTTAACTAGTTACAGAAAAAGGTCAAAGTGGTCCCATAAATATGTTAAGTCAAAATGTAGTTTTTAAAGCCTATCCATTTTATTATTATTTTTAAATCTGTCATTGGGTTTCCTACAATAAGGTAACCATCCTTTCCCACACTCTATAAAGGAACGTTTTCCACATGAATTAACTAGTTTCTTTCCAGTAGAGGGCACTGCAACATATTTATGCAAGCAGCCTGAAAATGTGAAAATAAAAGTTAACAGAATAAATGTTTTCTGTGTATCCTCAAGACAAAGAACTCTGATCTTAGAAGAAAGGAAGGAGAGAGGCTGGAAAGCCAATGAAAACATTTTACTTAAATGTTAATGCACATGTTAATTTCAGTATGAGTTCTATAAAAATCATTAGTAGCCACTTTGTTTTCAAAAAAAAAAAAAAAGTCCAGTAAATTAAAATGCATCTCAGAGTTTTGAGGTAAAATGCTCTTACAAAGAGATTTTTTTCCTACAGATTTCCTCTAAAAGCTGAATATTAATTTTGAGACAGATTTCTTTTAAACATCCCTACCCCTACTGAGAATCTTCATGGGAGAATTAGTTTCCCTTCCACTATACTTTCACAGGACGCTACACATATGGCTCTTTTAGCTCACACAGTTAGTTACATGCTGTAGGGCTCTACTGATTTGTAGCCTCTCTGAGTAGGAGGTCCTCATATTCATTATTCCACCAACACTTGGCACAGAGAATTTGGACAAGAAATATGTGTTAAATAGCAAAACAACTAGCTAATGAAAATGAAAATCATTTCAAGAACAAAGAAAGAATTTACTTAGAATACGAAATTGGCAATAAAATATACATTCTATGAAAAGATACAACTAAAGAGAACTATCGAGTTTTCTCCTATTTACTTAAAGCATAAAGTGGTATAAATGATTAACAATGCATATTTCAATATCCTAATTTTTAAGATTATTTTATTTGTTTGAAAGTCTGAGTTAGAGATAGAGATAGAGAGAGAGAGAGAGAGAGAGAGAGAGCTGGAGAAAAAAGAGGGAGATCTCCCATTCACTGGTTCACTCCCCAGGTGGCCAGAATGGCCAAAGCTAGGCCAGGCCAATGCTAGGAGTCTCATCTGGGTCTCCTATGTGAGTACAGGTGCCCAGAAATTGGGCCATCTTCCACTGCTTTTCCAAGCTTAATCCAGCAGGGAGCTGGATTGGAAGTGGAGCAGTAGGGATGCAAATCAATACCCATATGGGATGCTGGCATTGCAGGTGGTGGCTCTACTCACTATGCTACAGTGCCGGCCCCCTAATATCCTAATTTTGTACACCTTTCATTTAAGAATGTCAAGGTGATTTTTTTATTCTTTCTTCATTTTCTTAATGTCAAAGGAAAATAATTGAGAATCAATAATATTCCGAGAGTGATGATTTCATTTAATGATTAGTATTATTAATTATCATGAAGTAGGATAAAAATTCAAGATTCCATTTATGAAGTACACACATTTGTGAGATACACACACAATACACACACAGAGAGAAAGCTTATGGAAAAGTAGAAATGAAAGATGTTTATTTTGTTGTAAACACTTCGAAATCCACACATACAAGGGGTCCTCAAAAAGCTAATGGGGAATTAATATTATGTAATAATTATACAAATATTTTGCACCAAAATTAACTTATTTTTAATTGTTATTCCATAAACTATTAAAAATCACTTTGTATATGTATGCTTATAGAGAAAGATAGGTCTTCATCTATCTAATGATTATGCATATACCTAAAGGAAAGTAAAATCTATGAGTGTATCAAATCTAGTTATTTTAAAATACTTCAAAGTAAATTTTCAAATAATTCGTTTCAATCATTTTATCTGTTTTCAGAAGTTTCAGTATTTTGTTTTCATAAGAACTTGTGACTAGATAAAACATTAATCACAGCATACTTTTATGTTCCTTAAGTAGATTAGCTATTAGCCGTCTTTTCCAGAATTCAGAATTCATTCTGCATAGGATGGTGAACAGGTATTTAATCAACCCAAGTAGTTATTCCCAGGAAATCTGCATCCCAGAGGTTTTTGATCATTCTGCTTGAATTTCCATTGTTAAAGACAATAAAAATGTCATAAATGAAAATGGCCATATTAAAAAACCACGATGTTGTATTCTCTAATGTCATAGGAAATAGGAGACTGCTAGCAGAAAATACAAAAAATGTTATTCCTCAAGGGCAAGTCTTTTTATGGCCGAGCAGCGTGCCCGTGGCACAGTAAAACCACTCAGTGTGGCCACGGTAACGATCAGTTTGGATTGACTCAGCTACAGAGCATCTGCAGAGATTTAAGGGATTGGCTCCAATTCCTTTCTGATGACTCTGCCAAAATATGGTCAATTTATTTCAGGTCTGTAGGCAGGATTCTGGTTAAAATGATGCTTTCAAGAGGTTGCAAAAAATCCAGATAAAACTTCCTGAAAAGGCAGCCAAAGCATCAAGAAATACCTGCTTTTGCTTTTGGCATTTTTAAAAGAAAGGTTTTTTTCCTTCATTTTCTATTTTATTTTAAGGGCTTTTTTTTTTTGTAGCAAAAGGGCATATATCCAGGTAGCAGATTTAGTATGGCTACACAGAATAAAGTCTATTGAAATTGCAAACCTGCTCATGCATAGATTCTAAGAGAAGACTGACGTTCAAAAATATGTGAAGTTATAGAGCCAATGGAACAAAGAAGTAAATACAGAAAGCGGCAGTATAGAAAGGATAGTCACCAAAGCATTTGGCTGGGAGCAGGTAAGTTGATCTTGGGACACCCACATACCATATTGGAGTATATATTTGAGCCCTGGCTCTGCTTCTGGTCCAAGTTCCTGCTAATGGGCACTTCAGGAAGCAGCAGATGATGGTACAAGTATTGGGTATCTTTTACCCAAATGGGAGACTAGCATGGAGTTCTGATCTCCTGGTTTTGGCATTTGAAGAGTCAACTAGAAGATGGAAAATTGAGCTCTCTCTCTTCCTTCCAAATAAAAATAAATATATTTTTAAAAATATAGACCAAGGGTTCAGCATTGTGGCAGAGCAGGTAAAGCTCCACAACCCCGGCATCACATGTTGGCCACAGTTTGGGTTCTGGCTGCTCCACTTCCTATCCAGCTCCCTGCTAACTCACCTGGCAAAAGCAACAGAAGATGGTCCAAGCATTTGGGCCCCTGCCACTCATGTGGGAGACCAGGGTGAAGCTCCTGACTCTTGACGTCACCCTAGACCAGTGCTGTTCTGTTGTAGCCATATCTCCAACGGATGTTATCCCTCTCTCTCTGTCTCTCCTCTTCTCTCTGTAACTCTACCTTTCAAATAAACAAATCTTCTATTTTATTTTTTTATTTTTTTGACAGGCAGAGTGGACAGTGAGAGAGAGAGACAGAGAGAAAGGTCTTCCTTTACCATTGGTTCACCCTCCAATGGCCGCTGCAGCTAGCACACCGGCTAGCCCAAGCACTTGGGCCATCCTCCACTGCACTCCAGGGCCACAGCAGAGAGCTGGACTGGAAGAGGAGCAACCGGGACAGAATCTGGCGCCCCGACCGGGACTAGAATCTGGTGTGCTGGCGCTGCAGGCGGAGGATTAGCCTATTGAGCCACAGCGCCGGCCAAATAAACAAATCTTAAAAAAAGTATGACCACCAAGGACTGCTTAGTACAGGCTCTTTGGGGAAAGTTGATGAGACAACATGGGCTTCATAGTTATCCTTGAAAGATAAAGGTGTTCTATTTTTAACTACCTTCTCTAAACACAAACTTTTCTTATCAATTCACTAAATATTTGTTCTTGACTACTTAAATTTTTTTCTGTCTCAGATATTTGCTGAAACATGAAAATTTTATGAATGTAAGAAGACCTGGGCTAGCTAGTGCTTCAGGCAAATCATATTTACCTGCATCTATCATGTCACTGGATATCCTGTGGCCATTACTGTCCATGTCCAAAGGATTCTTTGAAGGCTCCATTGCCAAAAAGGGCAAGGGAGGGACACTGGCTGCTGCCATTGATATTGAAACCCTGAGCACCCAGGGCTGGGGAGAGAATGCAGAGCTACAGCTGGAGACCACAGATGGTTTGGGAGATGATGCTCCCGGCAAGAGACAGGAAGAAGGTGGCTGGGATGTGGAAGACCCGGAGCTCCCTCCTGAGCTGGATGTGCCCCTGGGGCAGATGGTGGGCTGGAGGATTCTTCCTGCCCCCAACAAAGAGAACAAGCCCTACTCAGACCTGCTGCAAAAACTCTCGGCTTCCAGTTGATCACTTCCTGGCAGGTTCTTTTGAAACAGCAACGTGACTTCTTCACAACCAGGTAGGAGTACTCCGATTTGTCCCTGATAAGCAACTGTTCCTACATTTGCCCAAGGCCGCACCGCTTGTCAGGCTCTGCCTTGCTTGCCCTCCACCTATGGCTACCCTAATCCCAATTAGAAGGAGACAGGGTTGGAAAATGGGCCTGAAGCTTAAAGACCTCACTCAACGATTGCAGCTGGACTATCAGCTCACCATGGATAGCAAGTTTGAGTAGGCTGTACAAAAATTGCGTTCTATCCTCCTCAGTGTGCCACTTCTTGTTGTGGACAATAAACAGGAGATTTCAGAGGCTCAGCAACTCATTACCATCTTCTGTGAGCACACTGTGGGAAAAAAGCCTAAAATTCTTCAGAGCTAATCATTTAACACTAAAGTGCCTGCAATATTTGTATCATTGTGAAGAGTGCCTGGAAGCTAATACATAAACAAATATTTGATGAGCCCCTGCACCGTATGGGGCAGAGATGACTAGGAAAAATCTTGCTTTTAAGAAGGTTATAATATTATGGCCTGGCTGACACAGAACATAAAGTGTAAAATACTGTTTGAGTACTAGTTATAGCATTAATTCACATTGAACAACACATTAAGGACAGAGATCCTACATGAGGACTAAGTGCACAGTGACTCCTGTTGTTGACTTAACAATTTGACACTCTTGTTTATGGCATCAGTAATCTCCCTAGGCTCTTGTCATGAGTTGCCAAGGCTATAGAAGCCTTTTGAGTTCGCCGAGTTCAATCTTATTTAGACAAGGTCATAGTCAAAGTAGAAGTTCTCTCCTCCCTTTAGAGAAAGGTGCCTCCTTCTTTGATGGCCGGTTCTTTCTACTGGGATATCACTCGCAGAGATCTTTCATTTAGGTCCTCTTTTTTTTTTTTTTTTTTTTTTGCCAGAGTGCCTTGGCTTTCCATCCTAAAATACTCTCATGGGCTCCTCAGCCATATCCAAATGCCTTAAGGGCTGATTCTGAGGCCAGAGTACTGTTTAGGACATCTGCCATTCTATGAGTCTGCTGTCTCTCCCACTTCCCATGTTGGATCATTCTCTCCCTTTTTGATTCTATCAGTTAGTATTAGCAAACACTAGTCTTATTTATGTGATCCCTTTGACTCTTAGTCCTATCATTATGATCAATTGTGAACAGAAATTGATCACTTGGACTAGTGAGATGGCATTGGTACATGCCACCTTGATGGGATTGAATTGGAATCCGCTGGCACATTTCTAACTCTACCATTTGGGGCAAGTCCGATTGAGCATGTCCCAAATTGTACATCTCCTCCCTCTCTTTTTCCCACTCTTATATTTAACAGAGATCACTTTTCAGTTAAATTTAAACACCTAAGAATAATTGTGTGTTAATTACAGAGTTCAACCAATAGTATTAACTAGAACAAAAAAAAAAAATACTGAAAGGGATAAAGTATTAAGTTGTTCCTTGACAGTCAGGACAAGAGCTGTTCAAGTCATAGTTTCTCATAGTATCCATTTCACTTCAACAGGTGATTTTCCTTTTACACTTGAATGCAAATTAAATTTCAGCTATAAATGATCCCCCTAAGTGAGTGGCTCTGTCTACAAGGAGCACAGGGGGTCTTTCTGGATGGTGAGAACCCATTTCCTGGTATGGTTGTTGGCTCCAGAGTTGTATTCAGTTATTACAGTTCACCAAGCTATACATCAGGATTTATAAACTATTATGTATACATGTTATGCCTATATGGATGTTTACTTATAAACACTAAAAAAATTTTAAAATCCACTAAGACAATATACTAATACAATGAAACAGAATTATTTTCAAACTACAGACAGCATTCCTGTATAACTTCCTGCCTACCTTGGTCTTGCACATATGGCACAGGTAGAGTTACAGACAGTGAGAGAAAGAGACAGAGAGAAAGGTCTTCCTTCCATTGGTTCACTCCCCAGTGGCCGGAAGGGTCGGAGATGCACCGATCCAAAGCCAGGAGCCAGGTGCTCCTCTTGGTCTCCCATGTGTGTGCAGGGGCCCAAGGACTTGGGCCATCTTCTGCTGCTTTCCCAGGACACAGCAGAGAGCTGGATTGGAAGAGGAGCAGCCGGGACTAGAATTGGTGCCCGTATGGGATGCCAGCACAGCAGGTGGAGGATTAACCTACTGTGACACAGCACTGGCCCCCACCATAATTTCTTTATTCAGCGGAGCAGCTGGGACTAGAACCAGCGCCCATATGGGGTGCCGGCGCCACAGGCGGAGGATTAACATACTGTGCCACAGTGCTGGCCCCTGGATCATTCATTTATTTTTTCTGTGGTCTCTCTTATTAAAGTGTTATTAAACTTTTACATATATAAGTGTTAGGGTATACAACTCCCTTTCAGCATCAGTAGTAATATATTACTTAAAAATGTATTATGAAATGTCTATAAGGAAAAACATAGTTTCTTTAGCCAAGCAAAATTGCCTTCAGAAGTATCTTAAAAGTATCCTGAGACTTGGTGAGCAGGACAGTAGCCAATAGTGTTTTCTTTCACCAAGTGGAGTTTCACTGAAATAGGAAGGGTGCATTTACATATCAGGCAGAGCAGTGGAATCAACCCTGAAAATCAATGGCGATTGTCGGAAGTAAATTCAAGAGAACCTGTTTCAGCAGGAGTGACAAATATCCAAAGAAGCATTTTCTGACAGTTAAATGTCATTTTCATTGGGAAATAAAATGAAAAGCAAAAAAAGAAAAACACAGGAATATCTATGTTCGTAATGATACGTTGCTAATAGTTCACTTTGATTATACTTTATAAAAGTCGATTATAGTCAATACTTTTAGAATCACCTATCTTTATATGACCAATGATGAAAATAGTATCTAATGTTGAAAAAATAGGTAATTAATGCCATTGAAAAATCTTTTTAAAAATATGTCCAAGGTGATTTTCCATGAGAATCATCACACTGTAGATCAAAGTGTATCCAAAAAGTCTCTAAGACTCAGTTATCAAAAACATCTGCACTTTTCTTAATATCCTCCAGAAGTCATGATGATTTTATTAGAGACTCTTTTCAGGGTGTATTTACAGGCATCTCATGTAAAAAGTGTGATAATAGAACACGTACTAGTTGAAGCTCTTAGCCCTTCCTGTGTCTTTGGGAACTTTCCTAAAACATGAGAATCTTCCCAGTGTCCATGTCTATGAGCAATGGTCATTCTGCCCTAGATATAAGAGATTGATAACAGGGCGGCATTTTTACGTTTCCTCAATTAGATGCTTTTTACTGACAATTTGAATGTTGACAAAATATGGAAATTAGGAATTGTTGATGTGGTCTCTGACTGCAGCTCCCTAACTTCAGAGTTACCTCTCCCGCCCTTTTTTAAGATATATCAATTTGAAAGGCAGAGGTAGAGATAGATAAAGAGATCTTTCACTCCCCAAATGGCCACTGGACTGGGCCTAGGCCAGACTGAAGCCAGTAGTCTGGAACTCCATCTAGGCCTCCCATGTAGGTGGGAGAGGCCCTGCCACTTGGACCATTCTCTGCTGCTTTCCATGCACATTGGCAGGATGGTGAATGAGAAGTGAAGCAGCTGGGGTTCAAACAATTGCTTCCCATAGGATGCTGGCATTGCAAGTAGGAGCTTAACCTGTTGTACCACAGTAGTGTCCCAGGGTTGTCTGGCTTTACTTCCCAGATTATGGCTGAGTAGTTTTCATTTAGCTCCATGAATTACTTCCTATATTTTCAATTAATTTTCCTTTTAGTTCATGTTGAATAAATTTTACTTCTTGTAATTTTATAATGAGAGTAGGATAAATAAAGAAGTAAGCTCAAAACTGACATAGGGGGTAATTAAAGCTCTCAAACTTTTTCAGGAATGAAGAGTCAAAGACCTTACAGCTTTTCAGGCAGAAAGTGGGCAGATTCATGGCTGAAAAACAAGGAACGTCCAAAGGTGAATGGAGTCTTACTAAACTGCATGTCTGCACAAACACTGCTGAATCCTGGATACACTGAGACCATTAGGCCTGTATTTAATAGGCCTAATGGAGAAAGAGGAAATAAAATCAACGGAAAAATCTTATACTGTCTAATATAAATTTATGAGCCATGAGAGAAAGAAAAATGTGATTATTGATTTTGATATACAATGCAGGTGGGATTTGGGCAGAGAGCTTACAATGTCACTTGAAACACCAGTATCCCATATGGAAACACCAGTTAGAGTCCCTAGTCCTCCATCTGCAATCCGGTTACCTGCTAATGCTTTCCCTAGGGGGCAGCATGTGATGGCAGGTACTTGGGTTCTACCACCCACATGGGAAACCCCAAAAAGTTTCACGCTCCTGGTCTCAGCCTGGCCCAGCCCTAGCTATTGCAGGCATTTGGGAAGTGAACCACCATTTATCCGTCTGCCTTCTTTTCTCATATATACGTATATATGTGTGTCCATATACATACTTGCTGAAATAAAATGAGCATTTTTTTTTTTTCCTTTTTGACAGGCAGAGTGGACAGTGAGAGAGAGAGACAGAGAGAAAGGTCTTCCTTTACCATTGGTTCACCCTCCAATGGCCGCCGCAGCCTGTGCGCTGCGGCCAGCGCATCATGCTGATCCGAAGCCAGGAGCCAGGTGCTTCTCCTGGTCTCCCATGGGGTGCAGGGCCCAAGCACTTGGGTCATCCTCCACTGCACTCCCGGGCCATAGCAGAGAGCTGGCCTGGAAGAGGGGCAACCGGGATAGAATCCGGTGCCCCGACAGGGACTAGAACCTGGTGTGCTGGTGCCGCAGGCGGAGGATTAGCCTAGTGAGCCACGGCGCTGGTCATAAATAATTTTTTATAAAAATTTAAGAAGAGACGGTAGAATTCAAGATGGATGAAATCAGAGAAGCTGTAGTCACCGGAACAAAGAAAGGGCCATGTTTCCAGTGGATTGATCAAAGGAAATTTTTAGTAAAGTAGTGACAGAACAACACAGAGACTCTGTCATCTAGTAGAGAAATAAGAGGCATCCTGCCACCACCATCAGTCGCTAACAGCTTCCATACCACTGGCTCCCAAGTCAGGGACACGATCTTGTCTGAAAAAGATAAGAGGAAGGGGTCCAAGGCTGTGGCACAGCAGGTTAGAGTCCTGGCCTGTAATGCTGGCATCCCACATGGGCACTGATTCAAGCCCTGGCTGCTCACTTCCCATCCGTCTCCCTGCTAATGCTCCTGCGAAAGCAATAGAAGATGGCCCAAGTCCTCGGGCTTCTGTACCCATGTGGGAGACCCAGTAGAAGCTCCTGGGTCCTAGATTTGGATTGGCTCAGCTCCAGCTGTTGTGGCTGTTTTGGGAGTGAAAGAGCAGATGGAAGACCTGACTGTCTCTACCTCTCTCTGTAACTCTGTTTTTCACATAAATAAAATAAACCTTTTTTAAAAAAAAGAGGAAGGCACTACATCCCCCAACACCAATATGGACCATAAGTCCTAATGAGAGATTCCAAAGTCCTCACTGACTTCAAGACCAGCTGAGAGAGCAACCTGGGGTCTGACTACTTTGCTCTGAGAAGGAAACACATATTGACTCCGAAGCATCAGACTCCAATTTTCTGTGTTAAAACTGCTGCTAAACTCTATTCTGACTTATGGGCCAGTAAACAGTCCCACTGTATCAGAACTAGACACAGGCACTCTTGATGGTGGAAAGGAGACCCCCTGAGCTCTGCAGCCATGGGAGTTCTGGGTCTAAGTTCCAGAGTCAGGCTTGCTCACTCTGAACGACTGAAAGGGATTCCCCTAGGGTGTTTGGGCTAGTACCAGCATCAGGCCATAAAAAATCTGAGGGGATGAGATCTAAGGAAGGTCCCATTCTAGCTCAAGGTGCTGGGTGCCCAGGACACAAGCTTCAGAACCACCCTTGCATGCTGCATGGAAACTGGGCAGTTCCATCTATGCCTTGCAGAGGTAGGACTGTTGATGTTGATCTTACAATCTCTATTGTGAGTCATACACATGTGCTGAGGAGTGCTATCTGTATTCTGCTACTTTAGGCTGGTGGCTACAAGTCCACAATTTCCAACACAATTGGCTCTCACCCTCTAAGACTCTGCATCCTGTAGCACTGGGACTGTGAACATTACTACTAGATTCCTTAGACTCAACAGAATCTACCCTGTGTGATCTAGAGAAGAACACGCCTGCATTCTACCACATCTGCCAGCATAAAATCCCAAGTATATATTGTAGTCACTCTTCGAGATCACAGGAAGTTCCCTTTTATGTCTTTGCGTTCTGGGGCTTGGGCCTTTGGTGCTAGAAGCCCTAGTTACAGTTACACTCTCCAAGCAGGTCTCTCATTCACATCCCACAGTCCTAGGTCCACAGCCCCAGAATCAATCATGCTTGCTCAGAGAGACAAGATGACAGCCACTTGTATCCCTTAGCACCAAGAATGAGGCTCTGGTTATAAAAAACCCCAGTGGGACCAACATTCAACTCTCTATGGACTGAAGATACAAATGCGATGAAGCCCACATCTATTTCAAAGTTGTATTTCTATCTCTACAAAATGCTGTAGACTAGACAATTTTGGCACACATAGACACTGCTGACATTGATTGTTCAGAGGTTAAACTTCTGGGCTTACCTCGAACCAAAGCCAAGCAAAACGCAAAGTGATACACTGAATTCAATCAAAACATAAGGACACAGCAAACATGAAGAAGCAAGGAAGCAAGGCACTTCCAAAAGAACAAAATAGTTTTCCAGAAATAGATTTTGATATGAAGAAAATCTATGAAATATATGAAGTATAATTCAAAATAATGATTCTAGGAAAACTTTGGCATCTCATATGGGCGCTGGTTCAAGTTCCAGCTGCTCCACTTTTTTTTTTTAAGATTTTATTTATTTATTTGAGAGGTAGAGTTACAGACAATGAGAGGGAGAGAC
The DNA here is from genome assembly GCF_033115175.1 of Lepus europaeus. NCBI lineage: Eukaryota > Metazoa > Chordata > Mammalia > Lagomorpha > Leporidae > Lepus > Lepus europaeus. The sequence continues at coordinate 88,538,211 of NC_084833.1, read as the reverse complement.
AGAGAGAAAGGTCCTTCCTTCCTCTGCAAATGGTTGGTTCACTCTGCAAATGGCTGCAAGGGCCAGAGCTGAGCTGATTCAAAGCCAAGAGCCAGGTGCCTCCTCCCAGTCTCCCACATGGGTTTAGGGGCCCAAGTACCAGGGCCATTCTCCACTGCCCCCCCCCCCCACACACACAAGGCCATAGCAGAGAGCCAGACCGGAAGAGGAGCAGCCAGGACCAGAACCTGTGCCTACACGGGATGCCAGCGCTGCCGACAGAGGATTAACCCACTGTGCTACTTGTCGGCCACGCTCTACTTCTAATCCAGCTCTCTGCTATGGCCTGGGAGAGCACTAGAAGATGGCCCAAGTCCTTGGGCCCCTGCACTCACGTGGGAGACCCAGCTTTGATGGGCTCAGCTCCAGCTGTTTCAGCCAGTTAGAAAGTGAATCTGTGATGGAAGACCTCTCTCTCTGCCTCTCCTCTCTCTGTGTAACTCTTTCAAATAAATAAATTAAAAAAATAAAGCAAACAAATTTTGGAGCTCAAAACTTCAATCAACAGAATAAAAAAGTGCAACTGAAAACTTCAACAGTAGGACAAAGCAGAATTTCTGATCTGAAGGACTTTCAAAATAACTCAGATAATAATAAAGAGGAAAGAATTAAAACAAATTAAGAAATTCATTGCACAATAGAGGATACCATTAAGTAAATAAATATCTGTGTTATAGGAATTCCTGAAGTAGAAAAAGAGAAAGAAGACAGTGAGAGTCTTCTATATCAAGTAGTAGTTGAAAACTTTCCAGGTTTTGAAAGAAATGTGGGAGCCAGCATTGTGGCATAGTTAAGCTGCCACCTGTGACACTGGCCCCTTTATGGGTGCCAGTTTGTGCCGTGGCTGCTCCACTTGATCTAACTCCCTGCTAATGTTCCTGGGAAAGCAGCAGAAGATGATCCAAGTGCCTGGGCCGCTGCATACACATGTGATACCCTGAAGAAGCTCTGGGTTCCTGGCTTCAGCCTGGCTCAGCCCTGGCTCAGCCCTGGCTATGTGGCCATTTGGGAAGTACAACAACAGATATCTCTGTATCTCCCTCTCTCTCAGAAAATATGCTTTTCAAATTAATTTTTTTAAAGTAAGAGATATCAACATATAGATGTAGGAAGTTCAAAGGACCCTAGGCAGACTCAGCCAAAAAGACTTTATTCAAGGAATATTAAATTCAAAGTGTCAAAAGTTAAGGACAAGGAGAGAATCATAAAGACATTAACAGAAAATCATTGTTACAATTAAAGGCAAACCAATTAGACTAACTACAGACTTCTCAACTGAAACCATGCCAGAGTAGTGTAGAATGATATATTCAAGGTTTTGGGAAAACAAACAAAAACAAAAACAACTTCTAATCATGAATACTATAACCAGAAAAGCTATCCTTTAAAGTGAAGGAGAAGTAAATCATTTCTCAGAGAAGCATACATTGGGTATTCATCATTACCAGACTAGCCTTATAAGAAATTTTAAAGACAGTCCTATAATAGAAATAAGCATCATAAAAACACATGATACTATCAAATTTACTAAATGGATACAATCTGCAATCAATGACCAAAATGACAGGGGTAGTTCTTATCTATCAATACTAACTTCAAAAGTAAATGGTTTCATTTCCCCAGTCAAAATATATACATTTTCTGAATGTATTTTAAAAATGGGACAACTAAATGCTTCCTACAAGAAAGTCACTTCACAAATAAAGACACACAAAAACCAAAAGTATAGGGAAACCAAAAAAGAGCGAGAGCAGCTATACTTACTTCAGATAAAACTGACTTTAAATCAAAACTGTAAAAGACAATCAAAGGCTTTATATATTGTTAAAACCATTTACTCAGCAAGCAGATGTAACAATCACAAATATATATGCACCCAGAACAAGACCACCCAGGTATATATAACAGATATGTTTAGACCTAGAGGGAGAAAGAGACTAAAAACACAAGAATAGCAGAGGATTTCAATAACCCGCTATTTTCAATGGACAGATCATCCAACAGAAATTCAACACAGATAAATTAATTGAACCATACTACTAAACAAATGGTCATAACAGAAATGTACAGAATATTGCATCTAACATCTACAGAATAAGCATTCTTCATCACATGGAATATCTTTTATTATAGATGAAACAGTCCACAAAAGTGAGAAGCAACCTACAGAATGGGAGAAAATATTTGCAAACTATGAATCTGAAAAAGGATTAATATCCAGAATATATAAGGAGCTTAACAAAGTCAACAACAACAAAATAAACAGTCAAGTTAAGAAATGGACAAAGGACAAGAACAGACATTTTTTCAAAGGATGAAATGCAAATGGCCAACATACATATGAAAAAAATGCTTGTCCCAGTAATTTCAGAAATGTTAAAATCATACCATGTATCTTTCTAGACCACAAATGAATAAAACTATAAATCAACAACAGGAACATGGAACATTTCCAAAAACATGGAAAATAAATAACATGATACTGAAAAAAAAAATAGTAGAAATAAAAAATGGAAGAAATAAAAGGAAAAATACCCTAAATGAAAACAGCATATCAATACTAGTGAGACACTGCAAGTGCAATATTAATAGAAATGTTTATATAAATAAGTACTGATATTAAAAAGAAATAGAAAGATCCTATATAAGTTATATAGTGATACATCTCAAGGACTTACAGAAAACCAAACTCAAAATGATATAATAATTGAAAGTTTAAAAAAAATCAAGAAAACACAGTTTATTTCCTGAGAATTTAAACAAAATAAATGAAACTTTGGCCAGACTCATAAAAAAGGAGAAAAAATTCAAATAAAATTCAGAGTTGGAAATGGAGAAATTACAACTGATACTACAGAAATACACAGGAGAAACTTATGATCAATGATATGCTAACAAATTGGAAAACTTCAAAGAAATGGAAAAACCTCTGGATATATATAAGATACCAAGATTAAATCAAGAAGATGTAGAAAATCTAACAATCAGATGTAGACAGATAGATAACAAGCAATGATAATGAAGCAATAAACAGATCTCCCATCAAAGAAAAGTCCAGGACCTGATGGCTTTACTACTAAATTCTACAAAACATTCAAACAGGGATTACCTCCAATACTTTTCAAACTATTCCAAAATATTGAACAGTATGAAACTGTAGAAGTCTTGGCTTCTACTCCTTTGATAAAACTCTCTGCTGATGGTCAAGGAAAATCAGTAGAGGATGGCCCCAGTGTTTGGGTTCTTGTAACTCAGGTGGGAGACCCAGATGGAGCTTCTGGCTTCAGCTTAGCTCAGTGCTGGCTGTTGTTGCCAAGTGGTAAGTTAACCAGTAAATGGATTATCTCTTTCCCTGTAGTTATGATTTTCAAATAAATAAATAAAATCTTGAAAAACAAAAGCAAAGATGCCAAACAAAGAGAAAACTAGAGACCAATATCCTTGAGGAACATATTTGAAAATTCTCAACAAAATATTCATAAGTGAAAGTCAACATTATATCAAAAAGATCATACAAAACCAAGTGAGATTTATCCTATAGATGCATGGGTATTTCAACATATGCAAAGTAATTAGTCATAAACCACATCAACAGAATGAAGGACAAAAATTGTATGATCATTACAATAAATTCAGAAAAAGCATTTGATAAAATTCAATATTGCTTCATGATAAAAACCCTCTATAAATCAGTTATAGAAGGAATATACCTCAAAATTATAAAGGCTATATACAGAAACCAGTGGTCAATATCATACTGAATGGGAAGATGCTACAAGTATTTCATCTCATATCTGTTAAAACACAAGGATAAGGAGATTCCAAGATAGCAGAAGAAGAAGGATGCATACTGCTCTAGGCTAGGGGAAGATAGTTAAAAAAAAGTGGAGAGAGTACACTCTCAGGAAAGAGTTAGGGAGAAAACTGCAGTGGAAACTCCAGGGAAGGAAGAGGGATGGTGTGGCTCTACATGGAAGGTGTGGACATGCTGCATGAGCACAGACACAACACAGGACCCCAGCAGCAGAGAGCCTCAGCATCAGCTTCTGAGAGTGAAGTGAGATCAGACTACAGCAGCCCAAGCCACTGGTGATGTAACTGTGGGAACAGCCTGACAAGAGTCCAGCCTGGAGCCCTGCGGGGAATAGGGTACCTGTTAACCTAGGGGACGGGCGGTTGAGCATCCATTGTAGGACTCTGAGATGTTCCATCCGTCCAACACATCACAGGCTCTGGTGCTTAAACTGCCTAGGTGGAGCATCCATAGGCAGCTGGCACTGGGAGGGCCTTCACCTCTCTGTGGATGGGACAGACTATCAGGGTACAGTGGAACTTTGGTGTGCCATGACTGGAAACATTGTGGCTGCATGGGAAGGTGCAGGGTATGGCTAGGTCTCTGGGTAGTTGCTGTGGGTGACACCACATGATCAGGGTTCCATGATTGCCTGGGGTGGGTCATTGTGTCAGGATCCGGTGCTCACACTGAGGACTACATGGCTCCTTTGTGTGGTTCTTGTGGCAGCTTGAGTGAATATTGCACCCAAAGAGGCTAGCAAACCAGCAGTGATTCCCTTGGAAGAGAGGAGGTAAGAGTGAGGCAGTACCAACAGAGCTGATCAAATCCTCCCCTCAGGTTAAAAAAAAAAAAAAAAAAAAAAAGATGAAATCTATCACACCCAACTTAAGTATCACCCTGGATACTCCTTCCACCCTGGAGCGCTGAACAGAGCTCCATGGCCACACACAGCACACACCTCTGGGTATTCACTGAAAAAGCTGATTCATCCACAGAGGACGTCCAATGATAAAAGCCATCAGAGGAAAAAAAAACAACAACCACAATTATCTCCACAAATGCTTAAAAACAAATTCAGAAATTCAAGGAACAAAAATAAGGAAGACAACATAACTCTCTGAAAGGAACCCACAGCACTTCAATACCAGAATGTGAAGATGAAGGGACTGATGAAATGCTGGAAACAGAACTCAAAAGGGTTACTAACAAGCAATCTGAAGCAAATTCATAAATCAAAGAAATCCATACATGGTAAGAATGAACATTTTCCCCCAAAAATTGAGATTTTAAAGAGAAAACAAAATGAAATGTTAGAAATGAAGAATTCAATAGATCAAATAAAAAAATGTTTGAAGAGCCTTAACAACAGACCCTGTGAGGCAGAACAAAAATTGAGATAGAAGAGAAATCTCTGGAAATTTTACAGTCAGACCAAAAAAAAAAAAAAAGGAAGAATTTAGAAAAATTAAAAACAGTGATGGACATGTATGGGATATTATCCAATGACGCAGCATACGGGTCTTAGGAATTAATGAAAGTGTGGAAAGCAAGAATGAATTAGAAGGCCTATTTAATGAAGTAATTACAGAAAACTTGCCCAATTTGGAGAAAGAATGGGACATCCAAGCAGAGGAAGCACATAGAACCCTAAATAGATACAACCAGGAAAGATATCTGCCATGACATATTGTAGTCAAACGTTCAACAGTAAAACAAAGAAAAGATTCTGAAATGTGCATGAGAGAAGGCCAGATCACTTTCAGAGGCTCTCCAATTAGACTCACAGCTGACTTCTCATCAGAACTCCTACAGGCTAGGACAGAATGTCAAGATATAGTAAAAGTCTTAAGAGAAAAAAAAAGTCATCCCAGAATACTGTAACCTGCAAAGCTCTCACTTATAAATGAAGGTGAAATAAAGACCTTCCATAACAAATAGAAATTGAAAGAATTTAGCATCACTTGTCCAGACTTAGAAAAATATGCATAAGGATGTGATACACACAGAAACAGTCACCATTGTGAAAAAATGTGAAGGCAGAAAATCTCCCAGTAAAAGTAAAAAAGAAATCCAAAATGAACAATAGGAATATTTATGGGAAAATGGCAGGGCCAAGTTGTTACTTTTTAATAGTACCTGGAATAGAAAAGGTCTCAGCTCTCCAGTTAGAACATCAGACTGGCTGAATGGATTTTAAAAAAAAAAAAAGGCTCATCTATCATGCCTATAAAACATATCTCACCAACAAAGACACCCATAGACTGAAAGTGAAATGATGGTAAAAGATATTCTATGCTAATGGAAAGAAAAAAAAAAAAGCAGGTGTAGCCATCCTATTATCAGAAAAGATATACTTTAACACAAAAACTGTTAAAAGAGACAAAAATGGGCTTTATGTAATGATTAAAGGATTAGTTCAACAGGAAAATGTGACTATAATAAACATTTATGCACCCAACTGCAGGGTGCCTGGTTATTTAAAAGAAATATTAACAGCTCTATAGGGAAACATAGACTTAAATATAATAACAGGGGACTTTAACAGCCCACTTTTAGCAAACAACAGAACAACCAGTCAGAAAATCAGTAAATAAACAACAGAGTTCATCAACACTATAGACCAAATGGACCTAACCAATATTGACATAAATTTCATCCTATAGTTGCAGAAAAGGGAATTTTCTCTAGTATAGAACACATGTTAGGCCATGAAGCAAGTATCAAGAAATTCAAAAAAATCAAAACCATACCATGTATCTTCTCTGACCACAATGGAATGAAGCTGGAAATCAACAACTCAAGAATCTCTTGATCACATGCAAACTTGTGGAGACTGATCAACATGCTCCTGAAAAAACAGTGGGTCATAGACGAAATCAAAAGAAAAATGAAAAAAAAAGTGCTGGAAACAGATGAAGATAACAATAAAATATATCAAAACTTAAGGGATATAGAATACAGTGTCAAGCAGGAAGTTTTTAGTAATTGGTGTCTATATCAATAAATTGGAAAGACACCAAATAAATGAACTATCAATATATCTCAAGGAATTAGAAAATCAGCAACAGATCATACCCCTAATTAGAAGAAATAATAAGATTAGAGAATAAACAAAATTAAAATAAAAAACAAGAAAGATCAGTGAAATGAAGAGCTGGTTTTTGAAAAAACAAACAAAATCGATACACCATTGGCCCAACTAACCAAAAAAAAAAATGGAGAAGACTCAAATCACTGAAATTAGAGGTGAAAAAGAAAATATAACACATGCCACAGAAATAATAATATCATCAGAAGCCACTACAAAGAGCTACATGGCAACAAATTGGGAAACCTAGAAGAAATGGGTAGATTCCTGGACACATACAACCTACCAAAATTGAAGATATAGAAAACCTAAACAGACCAATAAATAAGACAGAGATTGAGTCAGTAATCAAGACCATCCCAACAAAGAAGAACCCAGGACCAGACAGTTTCACTACTGAATGCTACCAGACATTCTTCATAATGAATTAATTCCCATTCTTTCAAGCTATTCAAAACAATTAAAGGAGTTCTCCCAAACTTCTTCTATGAAGCCTGAATCACCTTAATTCCTAAACCAGAAAATGTTACAACAGAGAAAGAGAACTATATACCAATTTCCCTAATGAATATAGATGAAAAAAATCCTCAACAAAATACTAGCCAATCAAATTCAACAACACATCAGAAAGAACATACACCAGGATCAAGTGGGATGCATGCTTGGTTTGCAGGGATGGTTCAGCACTTGCAAATCAATAAATGTGATGCACCACTTTAACAAACTGAAGAATAAAACATGATTATCTCAATAGATGCAGAGAAAGCATTCAATAAAATAGAACATTCTTTCATGATGAAAACCTTAAGCAAATTGGAGACCAAAGGAATATTCTTCAACACAATCAAGACAATTTATGATAAACCCATGGCTAGTCTCTTACTGAATGGGGAAAATTTGGAAGTATTCCCACTAAGACACAGAACAAGACAAGCATGCCCATCCTCACCACTACTATTTAGATAGTCCTGGAAGTTTTATTCAGAGCCATTAGGCAAGAGAAATCCATGAGATACAAATTGGGAAGGAAGAAATCAAACCTTTTCTATTTGCAGATGACAGGATTCTATGTATATGAGATCCAAACTACTTTACTGAGAGACTACTGCAACTCAAAAAAGGGTTTGGTAAAGTGGCAGGATATAAAATTAACACACAAAAAATCAATAGTGCTTATATACACAAACAATGCCATGGCTGATAAAGAACTTTTAAGATCAATCCCATTCACAATAGCTACAAAAAATTAATTACCTTGGAATAAGTTTAACCAAGGACATCAAAGAGCTGTACGATGAAAATTATAGAACATTAAAGAAATAAATAGAGGGCACAAAAAAATGGAAAATTATTCCATGTTCATTGATTTGAAGCATCACCTGAATCACTGGCAACCACCAATGTATTCTGCTTCTTTCACTTCTCCATTTTTATAATTCACATGTGAGCAGATTCAATGTTTTTCTCTTTTTTAACTGATTCATGATTATACATATTTATAGGGTACAGAGAGATAATTTGATACATGTATACAATGTCTAATAATCTAATAAAGATAAAAAGCATTACTACCTCTTTAAATACTTAGAATTTCTTTGTTTTGGGAATTTTCAAATGCCTCTTTTGTAGTTTCTTATAATTAATGTTTGGGAACCATGGTTACCCTACTCTGTTAGAGTAGGCAGCAAGGATGAAATTGGTGAAAATTATGCTAAGTCAAATAAAACAGACATAGACAAGTAGAAAAATAGAACAGTAACACTTACTCCTTGTATCTGTATTTCATACCCATTGTTTAAACTTATTCTACCCCCAATTATTTTTCCTAACATGTAGTGACCACTGATGTCCCTAGATGTCATATATGAATGAAAATATCTGATATTTGTCTTTCTGGACCTGGGTATTTTCACTTAAAATAAGTTATCCAGGGCCTGACATTGTGGTGAAGCAGGTTAAGCTGCCACCTGCAGTGCCAGCATCACATATGGGCACCCGTTTGAGTTCCAGCATCTCCACTTCCGATCCAGCTCTCTGCTAACACACCTGGTAATGCAGTAGGAGATGGCCCAAGTCCAAGGACCCCTGTACCTATGTGAGAGACCTAGAAGAAGCTCCTGGCTCCTGCATTCATCTTGGTCCCGTGCCGGCTGTTTTGGCCATTTGGGGAGTGAACCAATGAATGGACGATCTCTGTCTTTCCTGCTCTCTCTGTAACTTGGTCTTTCAAATAAATAAAATAAATCTTTAAAAAAGTCATCCAATTATATCCAAGACACCACAATTAACAGGATTTTATGCTTTTTAGACTGTATAGTACTTTATTGTGTACATATAACCTCTGCTTTATGCTTTGTCTACTGATAACTATCTCAGTTGATTTCATATTTTGGATTATGTGAATAGTATGGTGATATACATAGGCCTGCCTGTACCTCTTTGGCTTGCTGATTTAATTTCTTTTGGATATATACCCAGAAGTGGGGTAACAGGATCACATATTAGTGCAATTATTAATTGAGGAACCTGCATACAGTTTTTCATAATGGCTTTTTTTTTCATAATGGTTGTTGATTGTTTTCCTTCCTATGCAGAAGCTTCTTAGTTTTATATAATCCCATTTGTCTATTTTTGCATTTAGTTTGTGTGTTTTTGTGGTAATCTCCAAAAAAATCACTGCCTATATCAATGTTTCTCAACGTTTCCTTTATGATTTACTCTGATAGGTCAATAGTTTCAGTTCTTATATCTAGATGGTTTATCCATTTTGAGTTGATTTTTGTATATGATGAGACAGATAGGGTCTAGCTTTATCCTTCAAATGCAGTTATTTGATTTTCCAATATCATTTATTAAAAAGACTGTCCTTTTAAAATATATGTTTTTGGTGCCTTGTAGAAGATCACTTGGCTGTAAAGTGCATGCTTATTTTGGGTTTCTCTATTATGTTCCATTGCTCTTTATGTTGGTTTTAATGGAATCACTATGCTATTTTTCTACCATAGCTTTGTAATGTATTTTCAGTTCAGATACTGTGATCCCTCCAGCTTTCTTCTTTCTGCTGAAGATTACATAATAATACACCATTATTTCTTCACTTTAGGATGTTTGTCATGAATCCTATGAGTGATATTAATATCCCTCATCCTCACATAGGCAATTTCAGTAGGCCTTCAGCTTCCCTTTACCTCTTTTAACCACAGACTACTTTATATACAATACTAGATTCATCTTACAGAAAGATAACTCTGACCATATATCCCATGTGTGTTCTCTCTCCCCTACTGGATTATAAGTTCCTTATGGGCGGGATCTGTGTCTGAGTCATCTTTGTATCTCCCTTAGTATCTTCCCATCAAACATTTCTTGAATGAAAAAGAAAGTAGCATGTGGCTATATATAGATACAAAATATTTATATTTGAAGGGAATATGGAAAAATTTTAAAGTTATTAAATCTATGTGTGCTTATTGAACTTCTCTTTGTATTTTCTGTGATATTTAGCATATTTTAAAATATAAAATACAAAAAATATCTTTGGCATATTGTGTATTTTGTGGGTCAATGTGATTTTTAGGATTTTTTTTTCAACTTTTATTTAACAAATATAAATTTCCAAAGTACAACTTTTGGATTATAGTGGCTTTTCCCCCCATAACCTCCCTCCCACCTGCAACCATCCCATCTCCCACTCCCTCTCCCATCCCATTCTTCATCAAGATTCATTTTCAGTTATCTTTATATACAGAAGATCAACTTAGTATATACTAGGTAAAGATCTCAACAGACTGCACCCACACAAAGAAATGAAGTAGAGAGTACTGTTTGAGTAGTAGTTTTACCATTAATTCAAATAGTACAACACATTAAGGACAGAGATCCTACATGGGGAGTAGGTGCACAGTGAAGCCCATTGTTGATTTAACAATTGACACTCTTTATTTATTACGTCAGTAATCACCCAAGGCTCTTGTCATGAGCTTCCAAGGCTATGGATTATTTTTTATGTGAAAAATATAATTGGTATTTTGTTGGAATCTTTAAATTCCTTTAGCTCTTATGGACATTTAACAATATTCTTTCATTCCATGAACATGGCGTGTCTTTTTTTTTTCCTATTCTTGTTCTTGCATTTTCACAATGAAATGTAATTTTCCTTATAGAGATAATTCACTTCCTTGGCTAACTTTATTCCTACGTATTTTGTTTATTTAATGTAACCTTTTTTTGCATGGGATTGTTGTTTTGATGTTTTCTCAGCAGCTTTCATATGTTCATGAAATTATACTGATTTTGGTTATAGACTTCTTATGTGGCAAATTAACTGAGTTTGTTCATCAATAATAACAGTTATGTGGTGTACTCTTTGTTTTTAATGAAATCAAGTAAATTTCAGCAATATTTCTCTGACAGAATATAATGGAATATATTCCAGGAAAAAGAAAGAGGCAGAGAAAAAAAAAACCTTGAATTTACTGAATACATGTAGTACTCATATCATGGTTCCTACTCTACTTCATTTTGTATAGCAAATCAAAAACATTAATTTTGGGGAATTAAGATTCTCATATACTAATAGAACATTCAGATAATAGAATGGGATAAAATGAGAATGAAAAATATACTACTACACTTGAGTTAGAGTTAAGAATTTATGATCAAGAAAAACCTTAGATTATGCATTACTTAGTTTTTATTTTAAATCTTCAGTTGTAATGACCATTTCTAATCATTCTATCTTGGTGGTTTTCTCACTAAAATTAGGAATGTTTGGGGAGAGAAATACCAGGTTCAGAGCAGAGAAATTAAAAAGTGAGAATATTTTGCTTTCTCAGAATTAATGACTGAATGGAGAAGAAAAAAAGAACAAAGATGCTGTTTTAAAGAAATTTCCAGTAACCAGTTTTTTTTTTGTTTGTTTGTTTTTGTTTTTGACAGGCAGAGTGGACAGAGAGAGAGAGAGAGAGAGAGAGACAGAAAGGTCTTCCTTTGCCGTTGGTTTACCTTCCAATGGCCGCCACGGCCGGAGTGCTGCGGCTGGCGCACCACGCTGATCCAAAGGCAGGAGCCAGGTGCTTCTGGTCTCCCATGGGGTGCAGGGCACAAGTACTTGGGTCATCCATCCTCCACTGCACTCCCGGGCCATAGCAGAGAGCTGGCCTGGAAGAGAGGCAACTGGGACAGAATCCAGCACCCCGACCGGGACTAGAACCCGGTATGCTGGCGCCGCTAGGCGGAGGATTAGCCTGTTGAGCCACGGCGCCAGCCAGTAACCAGTTTAAATAATTTAAGTATCAAAAAGATTATAAGGAATATATAATTTAACATTGAATTAATAAAAATATATGAGCCCCTAAAATATTTAAAGAATTTTTAGAGAAATAAAAAAAAGTTGGAAGAAAGGCAAGCAAGCTCTTCGTAACAGGAGAATTCCAGGGCATATGAAGGAGAAATATGTGTTCCACAGTATAGGAACACTGAAGCAAAGATCTTCAATGGATAATAAGACATTTATATAAATATAAATCTGGGAGAGAAGGATATCACATCATTCCAAGATATCATTTCACATAGTACTTGTCAGTAACAGAGAAAAAAATATATACCTTCAGAATGGATAGGTCTATCCAAAGACACAAAGCAACTCTGAGCAAAGAGTACATGGATGGAGGCATCCCAAAATCTGACTTCAAAATTTACAATAAAGCTTTTTATAAATATACAACATGGCATTTGCATAAAAACAGACATGGAGATAAATGGATCATAATAAAGAGCCCAGAAATTACTCCACACATGAACAGCCAACTTTGACAAAGGAGCAAAGAACCAATAATGAAAAAAAGACTTTCTCTTTAATAATGGTGCTGGGTAAACTAGATATCACAACCAGAAGAAGAAAAGTAAACCTTTATCTTTCATCAGTAACAATATCAATTCAATGTAAAACCTGAAACTATAAAACTGCTGGAAGAAAGTGTAAGGCAAATGCTTCATTTGCCTGGGCAAAGTTGACAGCTGGAATTAATCAAACCAAAAAGCTTCTACACAACAAAATAAACAAAGATAACCTGAACAAGCAACCTACAGAATGAGAAAAAATACTTCAACTATCTATCTAACAAGACATTAATAACCAGGATTTACAAGGAACTTAAAAAACTCAATAGTCATAAAGCAAATAAACCAAATCAAGTATGAGTTCAAAATCTCAACAAAAATTTTCCATAAGAAGGCATACAAAAAATAACATACAATTTTTAAAATGTTCATCATCAATGACTGTCAGAGAAAAGTGAGTGAAAAGAAAAATAATGCTTTAACCCCAGTTAGAACTGTTATCATCAAGAAGACAAAAAAAAATACCAAATGCTAGGGAGGCTTTTGAAAACAGAAATCCTTTATGCACCATTGGCAGAATATAGTTAGCCATTATGAAAAACAATTTGAAACTTCCTTAAGATATTCATAATGGAACTGTTATGCCATCCTACAACCTAACTACTGGATATACAGCCAAAGCAAATGAAACCAGCGTGTCAGAGGTAACTGCACTCCCATTTTTACTGCAGCACAATTCACAATATTCCGGACATGGAATCAACTGAGGTGTCTGTCAATGGATGAATAAAAAAGCGTGGTGTAAATACACAAGAAATACTATTCAGCCACAAACAAGCACGGAATCTTTTCATCTGCAACAATGTGGATATATGGACATTGGCATAACAAATTAAGTGAAAGAAGCTAGGTATAGAAAGACCAACACCACATGAACTTTATATATGGAGTCCAAAAAAGTAGAACTCATAGAAAATGAGATTACAGTAGTTATTAGAGAGTGGAAACAGTAGGTGGGAAAGGAATGGGGAAGAGATTGGCCAATTGGCACACCATCTTAGTTACATAAGAAGAGCAATTTCTGGGGCCAGCGTTGTGGCTCAACAGGCTAATCCTCCACCTAGCGGTGCTGGCACACTGAGTTCTAGTCCCAGTCAGGGTGCTGGATTCTGTCCCAGTTGCCCCTCTTCCAGGCCAGCTCTCTGCTATGGCCCGGGAGTGCAGTGGAGGATGGATGACCCAAGTCCTTGGGCCCTGCACCCCATGGAAGACCAGGATAAGCACCTGGCTCCTGCCTTCAGATCAGCGTGTTGCGCTGGCCACGGCGGCCATTGGAGGGTGAACCAATGCAAAAGGAAGACCTTTCTCTCTGTCTCTCTCTCTCTCTGTCCACTCTGCCTGTCCAAAAAAAAAAAAAAAAAAGAGCAATTTCTGGTGTTCTATGTCAAAAAAGAAATCAATTTTTACCAAAATTGCCAAAAAATAAAAATTTTACCAAAACATTTCATATATTCCAGAAGAAAATATCACATACATCCAAATTGTGAGATACAATCTGACTATCCTTGGACTTTGCAAAAGCATAAATGTCATGAATATTAAATCAAGAGGGGTGGTTATAGATTACAGAATTTTCCAGAAATATACTATCACTCTATGGTCCTTGATTGGATGCTGGATTGGGACAACTGTAGACATCTAAAAATAGGGTTATTTATTGGCCAGAATTATTGTTAAACCTGTTAAATATTTTAGATATTACAATGCTGTGGTCATCTTTGAGGAGATATAATAAAACAATGTCCTTATTCTTAGGAGCCATACACCAAAGCATTTTCAGATAGTTCAGAAAAAATTATATATATGTGCTCAGATGTGTATATGTGTCTGTTACAAAGTATTAATAACTGATGAATCTGAATCAAGTTTTTATAAACTTTTTTCTGTAAAGGGATGATGGTAAATATTTCAGGTTTACTGGCTGTCATGTTCTATCCCAACTACTCAGAGTCTGCCTCATAATGCAAAAGCAGTCATATATAATGCATACATGAATGAGAATAGCTTTGTTTCAATAACACTATTTGTTCAAAAAGATGACAAGTTGAATTTGTCCATGGAACTGTATTTTGAAGATCCCTAATATAAGAATATTTACATATCTATAAATTTTATTCTTCTGTGGGTTTGAAAATATTCACAATAAAAAAGTAAAGGAAAAATAGTCACGTACTTAATGCTACTTATAATCAAATTAGAAATGACAGAAGTATTTAATAAGAAGTCAAGAAGCCTTTATTTGTTGTGATGTAATTGTTCTTCTGGACAAGATAAAGAGGAAAAAGTTAGAGATTAGATACAGATCTTTAGAAATAAGCAAAAAACATCACTAAAGAGAACAGAGACTTCTAAATATTAAACTGCATTCCTTGATTGTACTTTGTGCTGTTGCTATTTATAAAGTTAACATTACTAGTAATGAACAGGAATAGGAAGAAGCCTTTCCAAAGAAAACGTAATTATTTGAATATCCGACTTGGATAAATACTATCTTTTTAAAAAGATTTATATATTTATTTGAAAGTCAGAGTTACACAGAGAGAGAAGGAGAGGCAGAGAGAGAGAGAGAGAGAGGTCTTCCATCCGCTGGTTCACTCCCCAATTGCCGCAACGGCAGGAGCTGCACCAATCTGAAGCCAGAAGCTTATTCCAGGTCTCCCACAAGGGCCCAAGTCCTTGGGCCATCTTCTACTGCTATTCCAGGCCATAGCAGAGAGCTGGATCGGAAGTGGAGCAGCCGGGACGCAAACTGGTGCTCATCTGGGATGCCCGCACTGCAGGCAGCAGCTTTACCTGCCACACCACAGTGCTGGTCCGGATAGATACTATCTTTAACATTGTATCTTACGAAACAGGTTTGCTATAGAAAATTAAATTTTCTCATTTAGACTGTGAACTCACTAACCTTAAGATATTTAATACATCAAGATACACACTGTATGGGTATTATCTTTCTTCTTGAAGATTTGTTTGAAATTAAATTGCTTTGGCTATCTGACTTCAATGTAATGAAAATGCTTACTCATTGCAATTCTATCTGTTTCTCCCTTCCCCCAAACTCTATTTAATTATTACTTGACTCTAGCCATACATGTAACATTTACTATTTTTAATACAATTTTATACAATGGATATATAAAATACATGCACATGTATGTGTGTATGGAGATAGCTAGCTATAGAGATAAACATAATTGGATGGTTAAAAATAAAGGTAGAAATGGCGCAAGAGAGAGACAGAAATAGTCTGTCACCTGGCACAGATACACTTGTGAATTTTCCTAGAGAGCAATTACATTTGACTGAACAGTGGGACAAGGTGGAGAATGATTCAGAAGATAGCAGCCACTGATGGAATGTAGGGACACATGGGAACACTGTTAAGCAGGGATCCAGTGAATAACTAAGATGCCACAGTACAATCTCCCTTTCTACACAGAAATGGTTGGTATCTGAGATAGATCAGAAAGGCTTCTCCCAGCATCCTCCAGCCTCAGGCAGTGGAATGCTCTCGAGTATGTCCTTTATATACATAAGGAAAAAAATAACAAATGCAGGTTTCAAAAGCATCTCTGAAAATAGGAAGAACTTGTGATGGAAATTCTGTTTTAAAGAATGATAAACAATTCATCCATTAATATGACAGGAAACAATAAGTGATGGGGATACACTTTAGATGGGCAAAAGTGCTAGAGGCATATGGAGCTATGTTTGGTCCATATATGGTCCATAGTAAGGTCTCTGATTGTTAAAGTGACAACTTTCATCATCTTTGGTAAATAAGTACTCTTTTAAAAGTTTGTATTCAACTTACAATAGTATTTCACTGCAGGAATGTGGAATATGGAGTTATGCTTGAATCTTCCAGATCCACAGTAGTTTTGCTATTATCTAGTAGGATTCACCCCTTCATTAATTTTACTTAGGCTATGATACAGAACTTAAAATGTTGTATTTTATTCTTTATAAACATTATATATTATAAGGATTTTGTTGCAATGTTCTACTAAGGAGAATGGCATTATTCATTCAAAATATCTTTCCAGTCTTCTCTGTGCTAGGGACATTGGAGACCTATTATATTTTAGAGACACATACATTTTCACTCCAGTAAAGCTAACTTCTTGATGTATTCTATAGAACTACTCCTAGTTTTAATAAAATAATTGATTATCACCTGACATACAGCTATGAAGTTATAAATTTCCACAAATATATTTATCTAACAGGTAAATCATAATAGTATAATATTTTATCAGTGAGAAGTACTATATTATTTGCAATCACATTTCATTACCAGGGGAAATGCTCATGTTCTCTAATCATAGATGACATTCAAGATGCTAGTAAAATTATTCACAGTAATAAAAACCCAGGAGCCTAGAGGTGGCCTTTTGACAGATATAAATGTGCTTTAACAGATTTATCATAACATTTTGTGGTATTTGACTCTGGGCTACTCTCATTCAATATAACAAAAAAGAACACAAGTCCATGTTCTCAACATCTGATTACTTCCAAGTAAGTAGAGAGCAGTCATCTTCCTAAGTCTTTATTCTTTATCCTTTCAGAGGCATCTCTAGGACTCACGTAAATCATCAAAATCAAACACCAGCAGAAAGTCAGAATCTCTTCCCTGGGGTCACTGACTTTAAAATCCCCAGAATTCCTCAGTTTTCACATTGTTCTGGATAAATTAAGAGCTGAAAGTTAGGTAAACCCTTGCAGATAAACCAAGAAAACATGATAAAGTTCACTAGAACAAATAAAGGTTTAAAATAATGTTCTGAGTTTTAATCTTCTATGTAAATTCTAGTGCTTACACTATAGGTTAAATTACATACTTCCATTTTGTAGCCTCTACAAAAGAACTTGCAAATGTTCTCCAGGACATCTCAGTATGAAAGACAAGCTGCAGGTGCTCAGGAACTTTGAAGAATATAGTGAGAAATTTGTTTTCTCTCTTCTCTTCACCCATGATCATTTTTAAGGAGAAGAGTTGTATGTGTTTTACACTAAAATAACTGTGCATCTCTCTTTTTAACAGTCTGGCCTCAGACTCAGTTTACTAGGGAAACAATATGTGACATGAAGTAATATTTGTTTTTATGAGCATTTCTATGACAATAGATGAGAAAATGATGCAACTTTTAAAAAATATAAGTAAATTAAATGTTCAATTAGTTCACAGAAAAATAAGTGAACATAGTAAAATAATATGTGAATATGACAGAACTCAGAAAAATAGTTATGTTGTAGTATAGAGAATGTTAAAGCAGTGATACACTAATGAATAAAACTGAAAGCATTGTCTTAGATGTGAGCTCTCATATAAGAAATCCATACTTACAAATGCCTATCTAGCATCTGAAATATGGCATGAGAAGGTCTGTAAGTAAAAACTACACAATATATTGTAAGTAAATATATATCGTAATATATATAACATATGTTATACTTGTAAGTAAAAACTACACAATATATTCTAAAAGTTTATTATTTTATATTACTGATGTTATATAATATTAATATATCACAAATATTTATTACAATTGTGCTCATCGGTTTCTTCATTTCTTTAGTATGGTGTTTAGTAAAAAATCCAAAATTACACATAAGTTATGGTATATTTCTATTGGGTAACACAGGCCTAATCAATGAATCCTTAGCATTTTAAGAGTTCTACACTTTTTTCAACTTATGCTACACTAATCTTGTCCTACTCATCAGACAATTAAAATAATTGATATTCCATACTACTTAAAAAGTTCTTTATGCTCAGGCTTTTATTCTGCAACAGTGGTCATCAAGATTTCTTGTTCCCATAATCCATAAAGAGTTTCTTAAAATCATTTATACCATCACACATTTGTAGTTTAATTTCTAAAATTTTATACCATAAATTTAATGAATCACTATTGAGCTAAATTTTAGTACCCTATTGAATCATTATCTTCAGAAAGAAATAGAATATAAATATCATGATTATTTGAAAACTATATTAATTCACTTAAAATTGGTAAACAAGAACAGGTTTTTTACAAACGTTTCAAAAACCATTTGGCATACTCATTTCCCAACCCAAGTGCTTCAGTTTCAGTCCTGGCTCTGCTCTGGATACTACCTTCCCAATTATGCATAACCTGGGAGGCAGCAGATGACAGCTCAAGTAGTTGGGTTTTTGTGAACCATATGAGGATTGAATTCCTGTCTTCTGGCTTTAGTCTGGCCCACCCTTGGCTGTTGCAGGCATCTGGGAAGTGAACCAGCTGATAAGATAAAAATCTGTTTCTAGCTATCTCTGCCTTTCAACTAACTAAATAACAAGTGCAAGTTCATTTTTAGGAGTGAGAAGTTTTATGTTATCCTTTGATTTTTTAAAATTTATTTTTCATTTAAGAGAGAGCACACAAGAGACAGACAGAGAGAGAGACAGAGCACACCCATCTACTGCTTCATTCCACAAATGCCAACAATGATAGAGGAGGGCATGAGAGAGGAGTGAGGTGCCTAAAATGGGATGTGGGAATTCAATCCTGGTCTCCCACATGGGTGGCAAGGATCCAACTAATCCAGCTATCACCGAGTACTTCTCACTGCCTACATTAGTAGAAAGTTAGAATTATTACTTGTACGAGGTTGATCAAACAATAAATATATGGGGTGGTGCTGTGGTACAGCAGGTTTAAGCTGCTGTCTGCAGCTGTGGCATCCCATGTGGGTTCCAAGTCAAGTCCCTGCTGCTCCACTCAAGATCCAGCACCGTGCTAATGCACTGGGAAAGCAGCAGGAGATGGCCCAAGTGTTAGGGAACTTTCACCCATGTAGGATATTCAGATGGAGCTCCAGCCCCAGTTGTGGCCATTTGGGGAGTTAACCAATGGATGAAAGATCTCTCTCTCTCTCCCCCCGTCTCTCTATGCCTCTCCCTCTCCCTTTCAAATAAAATAAATCTTTAAAAATCAATAAATGTATAAAATATGTTTAAATAGAATATAAATTCAACAAATACAGAATCTCTTAATGAGATGGGTGTATCTTTCAGCCTTGTTTTAGAATATACTCATAGGGAAAAAAAAAAAAAAAACTCATTCACACCAAGAGCCAAAAATAGAAAAAAAATTATAATAGTATTCTTTTTCTGTTATATTCTAAAACTGTGGTTATCTATAATCAAAATTATTTTGAAGTTTTCAAAAACAGCTCATTTTGATCCTCTTTTAGTCTTATCAATTGGAAAAATGGATTCCAGATTAGGTAAATTAGAATTTGTCTTTTTTACCCACCTTCCTGGGTATTTTCCAATGTCCTCGTCTGGTGTTTTGCCAATGTTTTGGTTTTTGACAATTGCACCTCTGTAAGGTTAAGAATGTGAATATAAGGCCTTCCAGGGTAGAGCTGCATGGGATAAAGATCTCTACGATGAGAATTATAAAATCTTAAAGAAATAGAAGAGGATACCAAAAAAATGGAAAAATCTTCCATGCTCATGGATTGGAAGAATCAATATCATCAAGATGTCCATTCTACCAAAAGCAATTTATAGATTCAATGCTACACCAATCAAAATACCAAAGGCATCTTTCTCAGATCTGGAAACCTCCTACCCATATCACTTATAATAAACCAAAGATTTGGGATTATTACATTTTGTCTAAATTATTATAGTTACTTTCTTGTAAATGATCATGTAATTCATCTCAAATTAAACAAGCTTAAGATCAACCTTAACAATTGCATTAGGTTTCTGAAATATCATCACCATTGTCAATTTTTATCCTCTTTGACTCTTTGCTGTGGTATTTAGCTTATATATTTTATAAAAGATTACCTATCTGTCTGTCTATCTATCTGAAAGGTAGATTTACACAGAAACAGGGAGAGACAGACAGACACACACACAGAAGGGTAGGAGAAGGAAGAGGAGGAGGGGGAGAGGAAAGGGGAAAAGGAAAGGGAAATGGAAAGGGAGAGAGATCTTCCATCCACTGATTCATTCCCCAAATGGCCGCAACAGCCAGGGCTGGGTCAGGCTGAGGCCAAGAGCTAGCAGCTTCATCCAGGTCACTCCCATGGGTGGAGGGTCCCAACCACTTGGACCACTTTTTACTGCCTTACCAGGTTTGTTAGCAGGGACCTGGATTAGAAGTGCAGGAGCTGGGACTCAAACTGGTACCCACGTGGGATGCCAGCTGTACCACAATGCTGAACCCATACTTTATAAACTTTTATAATCTGTTAATCCCTTACGTCTATATAATTGGAATTTATGTATGTAGTACTATGGAGATAGTTATCTCACTGATAAAACAAATTTATCATGTGACTTTTATTTTAAGAATGTCTTCTTTGGCTGGCACTGTGGCACAGCAGATCAAACTGCCCCTTGTGTTGCTGGCATCCCATAATCAGTTGCTGGTTCAAGTCCCACTTGCTTTGCTTCTTATCCAAGCTCTCTGCTCATATGCTGGGGAAAGCAACAAGATGATGGCTTCACTACTTGCTCCCCTGCAACCCCGTGAAAGACCTGGATGGAGTTCCAGGCTCGTATCTTCAGCCCGGCCCAGCCTTGGTTGTTGCAGATTTGGGGGGAGTGACTCAGTAGATGAATGATCTACCTCTCACTTTCAAGAAAATACATTTTTAATTTAAAAATATTAATATAAATATATATATAAATATATAAATATATAAATATATAAATATATATTTATATATATAAATATATAAATATAAATATTAATATAAATATATAAATATATCAATATATTTCATAGATACAATAAAAAGAAGATAACAATACTTTTTTCCCTCTTGAAAAAATAGAATGTTGTCTAGGATTTTCCATATAGTATTTGTATTCAGCCATAACATGCATCTACCTTTTGTGATGTAGACTTTTAAACAAATCAAGACATTGTTATTTACTTTTGCTGTGTAACCTTAGGCACAATAGCATTCATTCACTTATTTTCCAATGTAGAAAGGAGTTAATATCCATCTTGCAGATTTGCTAAGTGTACCTCCCATAATAATGCATGTAAAAGAAACTGTATCCACTTAAATCATGCAGACAGAATATATAATTTCCTCATTCTCCTGTCATTGTGAAATTTTCTTTGAATTCTATTGAAATTCTGTTTGTCCACCAGATATTTAGAACTAAATCCTAATACGCTGGAAGCACTTATAGATTTTCTCCTACTTTTTACTCAGCATTTATTACATGTTCCTTTTTAACAGAGCCTTTTACTCCTATAATATAAACTATGAATAACTTCTAAAGATTTTCTCCTATGCCTTTTCTCACAAATACTACAAAAGTTCCATTTATCCCTGGGGGATATGCCTTAGACCCCCAGTGGGTACCTGAAAATATGAATAGTACAGAAACTATGTATACTAAGTTTTCCTATCCATATATAACTATAAAAAATTTGAATTTATGTTATTCACAGTAAGAGATTAACAATAATATAATAAAATAGAATAATTATAACACTATAATGGAAGCTATTTAAAATTTATGAATTGTTTACTTTGGGCACTTTCCACTTAATGTTTTCAGATTGTGGTTGACCATAAATAACAAATTACGGAGCACCAACAGTGGATAAGGGGAGGTTACTGCATTTCTCCTGCCGCAAAATGTCATACCTGGTCTTCTACTCTTGCACCAATGTATTATCTCATTCAAGTCACCTTCTCCTAGGAGCTTTTATGCATTTCCATTTTGATCAAAGTGTTCTTTTCTATGCTATACAGCACTCTCCTAAGTTCATCATCAAATTCACAACCTTTTATAGAAATTATCTGGATTCATTTGTATCTCTCACTGGGTCTAATATACTACCTAACCCAATGTGAGACAGTGGAAAATATCTGTGAAGTATATTGCTATAGAAATAACTGTCTAATGTTTGCTATTTTAGATGCTATTCTGGAATCCTCAATCCCTCATATGCTCTTTGTTTAATATTTTAGTGTTACTCATCTTACCTAGTATAACACTTCTCATCTAGTAAGTGATAAATAAATCTTGATTAGTTGACACAGAAGTAAAAAAAAAATGATATTTACAAGGAGGAAAGTAGGGAGGGCTGAACAGTTCTTTTGAAGTGGTAGACACCACAACAGAGTGTATCATGATCATAGTCAAGCCCAAGAACACCATGCTTTTCCATACTTCCCAGTGAAGTGAGCTGGACTTGGAGAAGTAAGTTGCTCGTAAGGCTGAAGGGAAAGTGATTATATATTGACATCAAAGCAACAGCATTACAACATGGTCACTAAACTCTCCCTATGGTATTTTGCAGATTTGTATTACCTCTGTAGAATATTACCCAAATAGTAGGAGAAATATTTATGAAACAAAGGAGCACTTGTACTTCTAAATAATAACAATTATAAAACTATTAATAGTTAATATTTTACAGAAGATAGTTTCTTGACAATCATAAATATTTTTAAACTTGAAAACAACTCAGTAGAGATTATCATCTTCTTATGTGTAAATAGTGTTACCTCTGATTTGAACCCTGCGAGCTTGTCTAGCAACCACCAAGTATGTGGCCCATGAATGAGCATGAGAAGGTGATTTTAACATAGTTTATCGGAAAAAATGAAGACACAGAAATTCCCACATCTGATAGACAAGGCAGGCATCTCAGTAAAGGCCTGAGACCCACTCTGCACTCAAACTGGGGTTTTAAGGACATGAGCCTGGGTCCCTGTTTCTTGTTCCCTCCTCTCTCTTCTGGGAAAGTCTGGGTGGGGGACTTTAGATGTGGAATTTCCCTAAGCAAAACTGTCTGGACAGTACTGGCCATAAGCGTTCTTAATACTGGAGCAGCAAATGACAACTTCAGCCCAGTGCTTACAACTTCCTTTTGCTAAAGGACAGGCAAGGACATCTAGAGCTGGGGAGACAGATAAGAGGCTGGATCCTGCTTTCAGGAATTGCTTCCTAGTCCCACTGCACACAAATTAATTTTCTTTAAAATTCTTACTTTGCTCCTGTTACACATAGGCTAATATCTACCTCGCTGCCTTAGCAATCCTTTGATAACAAAAATGATTAAATAACTTGTCTTAAATTTATAGCTATTCAAGTTCAGATTATACATTCTAACCACCCTCCCCCAACACACACACACAATCATATCCTTATTGAAATTTCAGAATGTGATATTTGAAAAGAGAATCATTGCAGACATAATCAAGTTACAATGAAGTCCTTAGCACTTATGGAGGGCAAAATAAGTCTTTGTTCTTATAAGAAAAAAACAGAAACATACCAGAAGAACGCCATATGAAGACTAAGAAAGAGATTGTGGTGATGCACCCACAAGCCAAACACATTAATGACTACTGGCAACAGCAGAAACTGAAAGAAAGGCATGCAATAGATCTTCTCCTACAGCCTATGACACTGCTGATACCATGATTTGGAATATTTTAAGACATCAGTAATTGGGAATTTGTTATAACAACCTAAGTAAACTACACATATTGTGGTAAGTAATATCAAAAATGTTATCACCTGAAAATTTGGTGTTTATTTTAGTCATATAAGTCTCTGAAAACATTTTACTTTTTAAGTTTTGCTTTTTAGCTCTGGCATTTTTAAGAGTTATTTCTTCTTTTTAAATAAGATATAGTTTAATATCCCCAAACATCTTTTTTATTAGGAAAAGACTCACGCTTTGGAAACTTGTATTTTAAACATCAGTTCTTACATGAGATGAAGGTGCTCGAAAGAGTTAAGCAAAGTACTTCTAGTAGACCTGCAAAACTGTGAAGTTTAAATACCTTGAGAATGGGTGACAATGCTGAAATTTACCTAAGAGTCTTTGTAAATATTCAAAGGTTTTACCACAGCAAGTCTGGCAATCAGACTGTTCTCTGAGTGTGTATTTAGTAAGACAACTCTGAATTCCAGTGATCTTAGTAGAAAGCAATATCTTTGGCTCACTCTGTGCTGCAATTTGTGACAAGATGCAATCCACCTTTCCTTAAGCCCTTTCTTACTTTAATAGTCTTTGGTATTTATATTGCCAGGAAAATAATAGAAAATTGTCTGTGAAAAGGCTATGATAATCTATGCAAATAATATAAAATTAGTGTGACTATATGTGCAGCATTCAATCATAAAAGCTATAAAAAAGGGTACATAGAGATCTTATGGAAAATATAACTGATTATAATCAATCTTCTAATTGCTATTTTCCAAGTCACCTTTAGAAGTTCCATCCTCTTAGGTACAGCCAATACTTATTCATGGATGAGAAGTACTTAGAAAACTAAACAAGACAGTTTGATTTTATTCATACTACTCTTTACTATCACAGCTTAACAATGATCACATGAAAATTAGTGAGTTGTCAAACGATAGGCTTTTGTTAACTCAAATTATTCTTGTTAGTTAACTTTCTAGTTATTTGTATAGTAGGATATTGAAATGTATCAAAATATGAGGGAGGGGGCCGGCGCCACGGCTCACTTGGCTAATCCTCCTCCTGTGGTGCCGGCACTTTGGGATCTAGTCCCAGTCAGGGCACCGGATTCTGTCCCGGTTGCTCCTCTTCCAGTCCAGCTCTCTGCTGTGGCGTGGGAGTACAGTGGAGGATGGCCCAGGTCCTTGGGCCCTGCACCCACATGGGAGACCAGGAGGAAGCACCTGGCTCCTGGCTTCGGATCAGTGCAGCACGATGGCTATAGCGGCCATTTAGGGGGTGACCCAATGGAAAAGGAAGGCCTTTCTGTCTGTCTGTCTCTAACTCTGCCTGTCAGAAAAAAAATATGAGGGAGGGAAGCTTTTTTTCATTTTATTTTTCTAGAATAAATGAAACAAAATCTTAAAGTATTGAGTATTTCTAAATCTGAATGAGTTTCCTAACTCTTTTTCATAGTATCCTACTTGTGATAAACTGGGACATCAAAATACTACTTGAAAACCACACTAAGTTGCTAAAGTTGGAAGATAGTTTAGAAATAATTTAGTAAAATTTTCTCAGGATCTCTAATTCCCTTACCAGATACTATGAAACAACTGTATTGGAATGAAAAAAATTAAAAAACATGCTGGAAAAATAAAAATATGAATCATAATCCATGAGAAAATATTAACAAAGATAAACCTGATAAAGTTGTTAATCAAAGCATACAAAAACACTTAATATTTAACAATAAATATGTAATCCTGATTCAAAGATCAGCAAAATACCTGGACAAGCATTACTAAAAAACACTTAAAGATGGCAAGTATATGAAAAGACGTCCAATATGTCATGAGGGAATTGCAAATTGACACAACAGGATACCACCATACACCTTTCAGAATGGCTAACATCAGAAACACTGACAACACTAAATGTGAAGCAATAGGAATTTCCTCATTCATTGCTAGGAGGAATGCAAAAGGGTTCAGCCACTTTGGAAGAGAGTTTGGCAATTTCTTACAAAAGTAAGCACATTCTTAGTAAACCATCATCACTTTCTTTTGTATTTGCTCTCCAAAATTGAACATTTACGTCTTTATAAAAATCTGTACCCAGATGTTTAAAACAGCTTTATTCCTAATTTCCACAACTTGCAAGCAACCAAGATAACTTTCCGTAAGTGAATGGATAAACTTTAGTTAATTCAGACAATGGAGTGTTGTTCTGCAATTACAAAAAAATGAGATCACAAACCTTAAAAGAATATGACTAAGTCAAAGAACTTAACCTGAAAAGGGTACACAGAATATGACTTGAACTATAGGACATTATAGAACACGCATTATAATAGACAATAAAAAAAAAAAAAGTCAGTGTTGCCAGGGGTTGGGAGGGAGGAGACATTTAAGGCAATGGAACTATTCTGTACGATGCTACAACAATGGAAACATGTCATTATACATTTGTCAAAACCTGTAGAGTAAGTGACACAAAGAGTGCACACCAATCTAAACTATGGATTTGGGGTGATAATGATGTGTCCCAATAGGGTCACAGATTGTAACAAATGTGCCACATTGGCTCAAGGATGTTGATAGTAGGGGAGACTCCATGGATAAGGGAGGAGGGACAAGATGAAATGGGAGTTCATGTACCTTCCACTTAACTTTATTGTGAAGGGTGGATACCCTAAAAAAATTAAGTCTACTTAAAAAAGAATCAAGTAAACAAAAAAATAAAAATATGATCCTGATAACTGGTATCATAATTTCTCCTAAGGAAGGAAGGCTCTCTATTTAAAAAGATTTATTTATAATTATTTGTGAGGAGACACTAAGGCATTAGTCAAGGCAAATCAGTAAATTAAAGTCAATTAAAGCTGCTCAACATTATAAATGAATGGGATTTAAGGGAATTTAAGAAAGAAAAGACGAGAGTGGGCAAGCTAAATGGTGACTATCAGTCTAGAAATGGGGAGAGGGTGGCAAGTGTTTCCTATGGCACTTAGGACACTGATTTGGATGCCTGCAGCCCGTATTGGAGTACCTAGGTTCTGGATCCATCTCTGCTCAGATGGGAGGCAGCAGATGGTAGCTCAAGTACTTGGGTCCCTGTCATCCACATGGAAGAACTGGACTGAGCTCCTGGCCTCAGCTTGGCCCAGCCCTCAACACTGGCTGTTGGAGCATTTGGAGAGTGAATCAGAAGACAGAAGATTCTCTCTCTCTCCTTCCACCACTCTCGCTCTCCCCCTCTTTCTCCCTTTCTCCTCTCCTCCTCCTATTTCATCTCTGCACTTCAAATAAATAAATTCAACAAGCTAGAAATATGTTTACATTGTTTTGATGCTTTTAAATTACAGAAGTATTTAAAGATCTCTGTCTTTACTCCCACTCTACCACATCTAGGGGTGAAATTTAAAATACTTAGCAGCTCTATGGCATGCACAACCACCAGCAAAGACCACTGGCCAATCTGAATGGATAGCTTCTGAAAAACCAGATTGGCCTTACCACTGCATATTCAGTGAATAATAGCTTTAAAGTTATCCTTTGAGTGCCATGAATAAATGTCTATATCAAAATGAGTTTTCAGATCGAAGATAGCAGACTAAGGACAAGATATACTGATTTTAACTAAAGGAAGCTACCAAAAATATTTTTATATAGAGAAAATTTTAGTGGAAAACTTACAGAAGAAAGACTCCACAGAGCAGCAAGGACAGTGTGCAAATATTCAGCAGCTGGTAGTATGCTATCAGTGACTCCTACCACCAGTGCTCAGTGGGGAGAAGCCATCTTCCCAAAGCAAGGTAAAAGGAGGCTGCAGCAGCCCTGTGCCACTGGCGAATTTTGTTTGCATCTGGCCTAAAGAACAGACTCTATGAAAGCAGGTCATGCTGCTTCCCTTCCCTCTCTCCATTGATTAATGAAGGGACATTCCTCAACACAATCTAGGCAATATATGTCATACCCACAGCTGGCATCATACTGAATGGGTAAAACCTGGAAGCAACTCCACTAGGATCTAGAAGCCAACAAGGATGCCCACATTCACCATTACTATTCAGTACAATTCTGGAAGTTTTAGACAGAGCCATTAAGCAAGAAGAATAAATAAAAAGGTACAAATTGGAAAGAAAGAAGTCAAATTATCCCTATTTGCAGATGACATGCCCCAATATATGAGAACCAAAAGAATCTAGTAACAGACATTTAGAACTCATAAGAGTTTGGCAAATTTGCAATAAATAAAATTATCTCACAAAAATCAATAGCATCTGTGTACCCTAACAATGCCTTGGCTGAGAAAGAACTTTGGAAGATCAGCCTCATTTAAAATAGCCAGAAAAACTAAGTGCCTTGGGATAAACTTAACCAGGGATGCAAAAATTCTCTACAACAAAAATTACAAAGCATTAAGGAAAGAAAGAAATGAGATAATTTTCCATGTTCATGGATTGGAAGAATTAATATAATCAAAATGTCCACACTATCCACAGCAATTTATGGATTCAGTGTAATCCTAATCAAATTATCAAAAACATTCCTCTCAGATTTACAAAAAAGATCCTAAAATTAATATGGAACCCCAAGTTTCCCGAACAGTTAAAGCAATCTCAAAAACAAAGCCGGAGGCATCACAATACCAGATTTTTTTTCCTTTTTTAAACTTTTATTTAATGAATATAAATTTCCAAAGTATAGCTTATGGGTTACAATGGCTTCCCCCCTCCCATAACTTCCCTCCCGCCCGCAACCCTCCCCTTTCCCACTCCCTTTCCCCTTCCATTCGTGTAAAGATTCATTTTCAATTCTCTTTGTATACAGAAGATCAGTTTAGTATATATTAGGTAAAGATTTCAACATTTTGCCCATATAGCAACAAAAACTACCATTGGATTACTAATTATAGCATTAAATAGCAATGTACAGCACATTAAAGATTTTAAGATGCACTACATGACAGTTAGAATCAAAACACCCAACTCCTGGCACAATAATAGACATGTAGACTAACAGAACAGAATAGAAACCTCAGAAATTAATCTACACACATACAACCAACTAATCTTTGACAAACAAGATAAAATCACTCCCTGTTGCGGCGCCAGCACACCAGGTTCTAGTCCCGGTCGGGGCACCGATCCTGTCCCGGTTGCCCCTCTTCCAGGCCAGCTCTCTGCTGTGGCCAGGGAGTGCAGTGGAGGATGGCCCAAGTGCTTGGGCTCTGCACCCCATGGGAGACCAGGAGAAGCACCTGGCTCCTGCCATCGGAACGGTGCGGTGCGCCAGCCGCAGCGTGCCTACTGCGGCGGCCATTGGAGGGTGAACCAACGGCAAAAAGGAAGACCTTTCTCTCTGTTTCCCTCTACTGTCCACTCTGCCTGTCAAAAATTAAAAAAAAAAAAAAAAATCACTCCCTGGAGGAGGACAGTCACTTCAACTAATGATGTTGGAAACATTGGATTTCTACATGCAGAAATATGAAGCAAGATTACAGTCTACACCCTAAACAAAAATCACAGAGATCAGAGATCTAAACTTAAGACCCAAAACCATCAAATTACTGGAGGAAAACATAGGAGGAATACTGCAAGACATTGGTATAGGCAAAGAATTTTTTGATACGATCCCAGAAGCAGTCAATAAAAGCAAAAACAGGCAAATGGGATTACATCAAGCTAAGAATCTTCTGCAAAGCCAAAGACATTCTTAATAAAGAGGCAATTGGCAAAATGAAAGAAAATATTTTCAAACTATCAATCTTATAACAGATTACTATCTGGGATATATAAGGAGCTCAAGAAACTCTACAACAACAAAACAAAGAAAGTAAGAAATGGGCAAAGGACATTAACAGCCGTTTTTCAAAGGATGAAATACAAATAGCCAGCATAGACATGAAAAAATACTTAGGATCACTAGCCATCAGGGAAATGCAACTGATAGCCACAGCAAGGAATCACCTCACCCCAGGTAGAATGGCTATCATTCAAAAAATGAAAAAGCAACAAATTCTGGTGAAGATATGGAGAAAAAAGGTACCTTAGTACACTGTTGGAATGTAGGCTAGTACAATCATTATGTCAGATAGTACAGAGATTCTTCAGAAATCTAAAATAGGTCTACCATATGACCCAAATATCCCATTCTTAGAAATACACAAATAGTAAATGAAATCAACATATGAAAGAATTACCTGTAAACCAAATTTATAGTGGCTCAATTCACAATAGCAAAGATATGGAACTGACCTATGTCCTTCAACTGATGTCTAGATAAAGAAAATGTGTTATATACACATGATGGAATACTACTCAATCATAACAAAGAATGAAATTCTGACTTTTGCAACAAAATAGATGCAACTAGAGACCATTATGCTTAATGAAATAAGCTGGACCCAAAAAGAAAAATATCACGCTTCTCTAAGTTGTGGTAGCTCATATATAGATTACAAAAATAAATTTAATGTATAAGAGTGAAACTGACACACTGGGATATTATTTTTTCTTATATTCCTGTCTATTCTCCTGTGAAACAGTGGTCTTTCTAACTGTTACTTGTTTGACTATTAAGTAAATTAAGCCTGTGCTACAAAGCAAATTAAAATGTTATTGAAAAATTAAAAAAGGAGAATTACATGGATGAACTACTTGACATCTGTTTATATTAAAAAAATTAAAGCAGAAAAAAACTAAATCTGTTTTTGAGGTTTTTTTTTTTTTTTTTAACTGAAAATTTGGCAAAGATTGAAGTCTGTATAATACATATGGTCCTAGGGTGGCTTCTGTGGTACCTCAGACTAGTGTGAGCTAAAGCCAAAGGAGATCCTGAAAATAAGAAACAGGGAGAAACATTCAGCACTACCTTCTCACTATCTTTTTCTCAGTTTTTTTTTTCCTCAATCAAAATGCTATTTGAAATGTTGTGAATTCTATTATAGAATCTCAGACTCTGCACATCCTTTGCTTGTTACATTTCACTGAATCTCTATAATCCATAGGCTTATGTTGCATAGTTCTTGGCTTCCTCCAGGCTACACAACTACAAACTCTTGATGTCCTGGATGATCACAAACCTCTGTCTTCTGTTCTTCCTTTTGTTCTGATACCATATAGAGATAGCATGCTTGAGATTTAAGACACTTAATTTGTTTAAATATGATAGTTTTTCTGTAGTATGATTTAAAAACTTTTGAAGGGGCAATTGTTTCATAACAGCATGGAACCTGCATTTATAGGAATAGTTATAAGATCAGATGTTAAATAAAGCTCTTTATGCAGAAAAATATAGTGAACTCAAGCTTGCATTAATCATCGGTTTTGAATAATAATATGAATAGTAATGTTGAATTGAGTCAAGGACACAAATTTTTTCAAGTACAATATGTAACTCACAGTTTCTTGTTTAATTAATTATGTTAATCTTGAAATAATTGCCTAGTATTCCTAGAATATTTGATAATATTTTTAACTCTTTACTTTGCTATCTATGAATTTATTGATCTGTTTATTCACTCATTTCTTTTTTTTTTTTTGTAAAGCAATAAGGTTTTATTGGGGATAGGGCATCCGTCAGAACAGAAGGGACAGATAGAGTACCCAGTCACTCAGACTTGGGGAGAGTGAGGTTACATGGTTGAATGGAGAGAGTATATCTGAACAGGCCAGGCAGGCAGCTCAGCAGAGGGCAGAGGGCTAAGGGTGAGCATGTTATTTTCATTTAGGCTCACTCATTTGTTGACCATGTCATCAGAGTAGATCACCAGTGGTGTTCAGCTTGCAATTGCATGGAGAAATGTAATTGTCATCAGAATTACCTTTAAACATGTGAAACGGAGAATCTTAGTTTATCCCTGTAGATGGAGAAGGAGCAGTTACATTTACATGGTGTCTTTGTGCTGCCATAATAAAATACCCGAGACAGGGTAAAATGTAAAGAACAAAAATTTATTTCTCAGAGTCCCAGAACCTACAAATTCAAGATGAAAGCACCAGTAGGTTTGGTTTCTGGTGAAGCCCCAATCTCTTTGTTTCTGAAATGATGCAAATGATGGGTGCATCCTCTGAGGGGACAAATGCTATGCCCTCAACATGGCCAAAGCAGAAGTAGGGCAAAAGGGATGATATTGATTAAAGCCTTTTAAATAGAGTTTTTAATACATCTACAAGGGAGGAGCCATCATAAGTATTATGATGTGGCACTGAGGATTAAGTATCAACATGAATTTTGGAAAGGCCATGATCAGTCACAAGACTTATGGTAACTGATCTTTGCTTATAGAAAAGAAATCTAATAATTGGCAGTTATGGAAAGCCTATTTTTTTTACAGGGGCACATTGTTTAGGTGCTAATAATCTGATGTGAATGTGGGGTATAAGCTTTTTAACAGCATGGAACAATGGTGAAATGACCTACATGATTTATAGAGGAAGAGAGGGATAAATTCTTTAGGTGAAAGTAGAAATCATTGATTAGTATAAGAGAATTGATTGAAAATTGATACATCTTATATCTCTCATTTAAATGCACATTTATTATTTGGACAAATCGCTTACCTAATGGAGAAAATGATCATCTTGCCCCATGAAAGCTTTGTTATAATGGTGAGAGACAATTATCTCACTTCTTTACACAGTAAGAAGTGAGATTAACACTTTGTTCATTAATTAATTCAAAGGCCATGGCGAGTTCTGTCTAAACCAGCTTTAATGAAAACTTTGATAGCTCAAATAGTTCAGTTTTGCTTTCTAACCACATTTCTAGAAGCAGAAACAGATGCTAGAGGCTAAAGATTGCTCACAAAAGATTCTAATGAGATGAAAAAGTATGAATATAAATTGCACCTTAGCGCTGATGCTCTAAGAGGGAATTTTCTCAGAGATTATGTTTAGAAAGATATTATTCCTGTGATGAGCCTGAATGTTCACACTTAATTTCAGTTACTGTAAGTGATACTTCTAGTTCTTCCGTCTCTTAAGGAATAGCTTGACAGTGTATTTAGTTAGATTTTGGCAATAAGCAGTCTTTCGGGTAAAACATGATTCAATATATTATCAATTTTTGTTTTTCACTCACAGATGAGGTAAGAGTGGCTCTTAGCTCCTGCATGGAAGAGCATATCTTCAAATATTTCAGATACATGCTTCCTCAAGCCCATAAAAATTTGTATACAGATACATTACTTGAAAAGATTATGATATTGCTACAATGGAGGACTGGAGATTGTGCCCTGCAACTAAACTGAAATGAAGCCAAGATATAATTCTTTAATCGCCAAAATTCTCTTTTCAAGCTAGCAAAGAAACATTTTTTTATTTTATAAGTAGAACAGATATTAAAACATATGTTAAAAACCTCAAATATTTTGTAGTGAAGATAGTTTGAGTATTACTATATAGAGAATATCTCAAAATATATCAATTCAATGTTGATTTTCACATAAAATCTGCTTGAAATCTTGAAATTACTTAACATATTAAGACACTTGTTGATCTGGGAATAGCCTTATGTAACAGGGACACAACAATCGAAATTTATTTTACTGTCATTTATCAATCCAAACCTGAAAATGCTTTCTGAGACTAACCGGGTGTGTAGTTCTTGACTTGTGGCCTTCATTTAGACATTGCTGGCAGGCAGTCCATTTTATTCTTTCTCCCAAGTAGGAAGGAAAAGGGAGGCAGGGAAGTCAACCTCCCCATGGTTTTCATAGCAAAGATTTATAGTGGTATTCACAGCCATTCACTGGGCAACCATAATTCTATAGCTGCCTGTAACTCTGAGGGGTGTCAGGTGTGGTGGCATCCTCTCATTGGCACCAATAATCCCCACTGGGGAACCATGATAATATACAATTAAAATAGATTTGCTTTGAATAAAAAAAGATGTAAATTAGATAAAAAGGAAGTTGGAAGTGTAAGCTGATTGTTCTTGTAACCCACATTTGAGAAAGTTCTTTGGGACTTAGAGAACTGATATGTAGTCCAAAATACATTTTTCATTCTTTTAAGTTGTTTATTACTGGACTTCTCAAAAACTAGTCTCAAACTAGGAGAACTCCATTGGAGGAAAAAGGCTATTTATTTAAAAGAGCCAGACCATGGGTGGGCATTGTGGTACAGTGGTTTAAGCCTCTGCTTGGGATGCTCATGCTCCCTATCAGAGTGTCTGGCACAGTGTCCCAACTCTACTTTCAATCCAGCTTCCGGCTAGTATGCAGGAGACAACACAGACCGCTCAAACACTTGTGTCCCTCTTACCCATCTGGGAGACCCAGATAGAATTCCAGGCTCCTTGCTTTGACCTGCCCTAGCACTGGCTATTTTTTGCATTTGGGAAGTGAAACAGTAGATGGAAGATTCCTCTCACTCTTTCATAAATAAATTTTTAAAACATTTAGTAAAGTAAAATGGCAAGACTGGGTGACTAAAGTTTCAGATACTCTTGAACAGTATGATGCTCAGCGAATGTTTGATTCTACATTAAATGTCATGCCTAGTTCTAAGCACTTTCCATATCATTGCTAACTTAGAGCTCAAAAGCAACATATTTATTTTAAAGATTTTATGTATTTGAAAGTCAGAGTTATAGAGAGAGAAAGAGGGAGGGAGGGAGGTAGGGAGGGAGGAAGACAGACACAGAAAGAAAGAAAATTCTTCATCAGCTGCCTCACTGCCCAAATGGCTGCAACAGCCAGGGCTGGATATACCCACGCTAGGAGCATGGAGCCTCTTTTGGATCTCCCATGTGGGTACAGGGGCCCAAGCACTTGGGCCTTCTTCCACTGCTTTCCTTGGAGCATCAGCAAGGAGCTGGATCAGAAGTAAAGCAGGTGGGACTCGAACCAGTGTCTATATGTGATGCCAGCATCACAGGTGGTGGCTTTACCCCTTTGAAGTGGAAACTATCATAATACAGGTGAGGAAATGAGACTCAGGAGAAAAATCTTTGTTTTGTAAATTTTCCCTGTACTGCTTATAAATAAGTCTAAACATTTATGGCAAACTGATCATCACTAATCTTGCCAAGAATACACAATGTGGAAGGGATGGAGTTTTCAGTAAATGGTATTTGGAAAATTGGGTATTTACATTCAGAAAAATATTATTGTGTTTCTATCTCAAATCCTATTGAATAATAATCTCACAAATGAATTAAAGACTTAAATATAAGGCCTGCAACAGTTAAACCGCTAGAAGAAAACAGAGATGCTGGTCTGTGCAGTTTGTTGAAATGGGGACGGGCATTGTGGTGCAACTTGTTCAAGTGCTGATTCAAGTCCTGTTTGCTTGATTTTGAATCCAGCTCCCCGCCAATGTCTGGGAAAGCTGTGGATAGGGGCCTAAGTGCTTGGGCCCCTACACCCACCTGGAAGACACAGATGGATTTCCAGGCTCATCACCTGTTCTCTATTTCTGCCTGTTTCTTTGTAACTATCCCTTTCAAATAAATAAATCTTTTTTATAAGATTTTGTGGAAATGACCCACAAAGCACAAGCAATAAACACATGGTTGTTAATACATAAATATATTAAATTTAAGTTTAAATTAAATTTATATTTACATATTAAATCTAATATGTAAAATATATTTATATCTATATTACATGTTTATATTTACAATTTATATTAAAATATTAATTTATATTAAACATTTAAATATGAAATTACATTAAAGCAAGTATTTCCAAACAATCTTGATAAAATAATGGTTACCTTTGATTTTAATAGGTCAAGATCTCAGCTTTTCAAAATCCTTCTTATGTCACTTTTTAGCAATGCATCTCTGGACATCTTTCTCACCTCCACTAAAGGCATGCATAATTGCTGCTTTTCCTCTGTTCTTTCTTATGTACAGTCCAATTCTTTGACTTGTCACACTTGATTATATTTGTTATTTGACTGTCTTCCTTTCTAATGTATAAACTCTTTAAAAGCATTACTCATATCTTAAATTTTGTGTCCCCCATGCCTATCACAACATTAACATTTTCAATAAATGTTTATTGAATCCAATGAAATGTTTTCTTGGCATGCAGGAGACTTAAATGAGGTTAGTACAAATAAAAACCACAAATATTTAAACCTAGAGTGATGTTGCCTTTTTAGCAGCCACAGCAGTAGACATAATCAGTCATTGGGGGATGGCACTGTGGCAGAGCAGCTAAAGCCATTGCCAGTGTAGCTGGCATCCCATGAGGGCACCAGTTCACGTTCTGGCTACTCTATTTCTGATCCAGCTCCCTTCTAAAAGCCAGGGAAAAGTCCCAAGTACTTAGGCCCCTGCTTCCAGTTTAGGAGACCTGGATGAAGCGCCTGGCTTTGCACTGGCTCAGCGTGGGCCATTTGGGGAGTGAACCAGCAGATGGAAGGTCTCTGCCTCCTCCTATGTAACTCTGGCAAATATTTAAATAAATCTTTAAAAAATCAATCGTATGTTTCCTTTACAAAATATTTTCATTTATTTTAAAGGCAGAGTGACAGACAGAGGGAGAGAAAAAGATCTTCCATTAGCTAGTTCTTTCCCAAACGGCGTGGAATGGCCAGGGTTGGAGCAGCAGCCAGGAACTCCATCTGGGTCTACATCTTCTGCTGCCTTCACAGATGTATTATCAGGGAGTTGAATCAGAAGTGGAACAGGGGGCCTATGCTGTGGCATAGCAGGTAAAGTCACCGCTTACAGTGCGGGCATCCCACATGGGCACCGGTTTGAGTGCCGGCTGCTCCACTTCTGATCCAGCTCTCTGCTATGGCCTGGGAAAGCAGTGGAAGATGGCCCATGTCCTTGGGCCCCTGCACCCACATGGGAGAACTGAAAGAAGCTCCTGGCTTCTGATTGGCCCAGCTCTGTCCACTGTGTCCATTTAGGGAGTGAACCAGTGGATAGAAGACTTTCTCTCTCTCTCTCTCTGCCCCTGCCTCTCTGCCTTTCAAACAAATAAACAAATCCTTAAAAAAAAAAAAAAAGTGGCACAGCGAGACTCTAACCGATGCTCATAGAGGGCACTGTCATCTCAGGTGGCTGCTTACACCTGCTATGCCACAATGCCAACCCCTCATTGTATTCTCTAGATGGAAGCCTAGAGAATTATTTTTAACACAGGAAGGTGCTGTGTACTCTTAAAGTTGAAATAAAATGAAAGCTATTTTGCAAGGCAGTCATATAGGCTAGCATTACAAAAACTTCTTAGCTGAATACTGCAGTTCTATGGTTTCCCTGGCTTAGCCAATTGTAAAAAGATCTGTAGGAAAAAGAATACTGAAGCTTTGCAGTAAAAAAGAAAATAAGCTCAGCATAAGAACATTTGCTATTTCTGGGAGAGATGTAGAAGTTTAGAGTCTATTTTACATGGCCTCCAGTAGAGTTTTATTGTTGTTCTTCCTCAAGCATTCAGAAAATTGCACCTTCTTTTCTTCAATTATTTTTCACCATTGTTCTAATTAAGAAATTTATGAGGGTGAGCAGTGGAGATGACCCACAATCCATGCTATAAGGGAACCATTTCCAAACAATGAACATACATTGCAGGGCTGCCAATATAAACACTTAAGGAGGAAATGTGCTGAAATGCAGAGCAAGACTTATGTATGTTTTTTCCCACCTTCTGTGTACAAGATCAATGTTGGCAATCAATCAACGACTTGGAAAGATTGATCTTTGTAATTGTGAAATTGAATAGTAAGGGAAATAAAGGACCAGAAAGCTGAAAAAACCATCCTCCTTAAAGTTTTGGAATTTGTCTTAAAACACAGCTTTCACATTGGCAGATAAGTCAAGGATTCTTTGCTTCCCACCACACTTACTTTGTGCTTAAAAACTCTCAGCATTTCTGAATGCAGGCTTAGCAACCCCGTGCCATAATTACAGCTGCTAAGAGCAGTAATGTGAACATTATCCACTGCATGCCTTGTCTCCATAAGGCATTTGTTGCTTTGTTGGTTTTGTTTTCACAGGTTTATAGTCTGTAAACCACAGTAAGTTTGTTTTGAAAAGTGTCTGCCCTGTGAAAAAGAGGTCAGGTAGACACAGCAGTAAAACTGGCAGTTGGTCACTTTGGTTGCAAACAGAAATTCAATGAGCTCAAATATTCTAGTCTAGATTGACAAATGGTTAGCAAAGTTTGAGGGACTGTCAACGTGGTGTTGTGGGTAAAGCCACCACTTGCATTGCAGGCATCCCATATGGGCACCAGTCAAGTCCTGGCTGCTCCTCTTCTATCCAGCACCCTTCTATGGCCTGGGAAATCAGTGGCAGATGGCCCAAGTCCTTGGGCCCCTGCACACGCTTGGGAGACCTGCAAGAGGCTCCTGGCTTCTGACTTCAGATGGGCCCAGTCCTGGTTGTTGCGGCCATTTGGGGAGTGAACCAGTGGATGGAGGATCTTTCTCTGCTTCTGCCACTCTATAACTCTGACTTTCAACTAATAAATATTTAAAAAATAAAAAAAATATATAAAAAGTTTGACAGGCTGGCGCCGTGGCTTAACAGGCTAATCCTCTGCCTTGCGGCGCCGGCACACCGGGTTCTAGTCCTGGTTGGGGCGCCGGATTCTATCCCAGTTGCCCCTCTTCCAGGCCAGCTCTCTGCTATGGCCTGGAAAGGCAGTGGAGGATGGCCCAAGTCCTTGGGCCCTGCACCCGCATGGGAGACCAGGAGAAGCACCTGGCTCCTGGCTTCGGATCAGCGAGATGCGCCAGACGCAGCGGCCATTGGAGGGTGAACCAACAGCAAAAAGGAAGACCTTTCTGTCTCTCTCTCTCTCTCACTATCCACTCTGCCTGTGTGAAAAAAAAAAAAAAAGTTTGACAAAAATATTTGCAACAATTCTGATACATGCAGGCTTTTTTGTTTCCATTTTATTGTTTTTAAATTTTTATTTAAGTTATACAAGTTTGATGCGTTTCATATATACAGATTTAGGTGTTTGTCTTTTTTTTAAAATTTTACTTCCCACATATACAGGAGAACATGTGGTATTTGTGTCTGTGTGCAGCTCATTTCACTCAGCATAATGTCCTTCAGTTGCAGCCATTTTGATAGAAATGGCAGAATTTCACTTTTGAATAGCTGAATAATATTCCATTGTGTATGTGTCACATTTTTTCTTTATTCATTCACCTAATGATGGACACCTTGGTTGAGTCTATTAGGCTATTATGAACAGTGCTGCTAGAGTATGGTGGTGCAGGTGTCTCTTTGGTACAACAGATTCCTGTCGTTTGGGTTTATATCCAGAAGTAAGATTGCTAGATCACATGGCAAGTCTATTCCCAGTTTTGTAAGAAATTTCCATACTGCTTTCCAGTGGCTGTGCTAATTTGCATTCACACCGGTATTGTAGAGGTGTTTCCCTTCTCCTCATCTTTGTCAGCATTTGTTACTCTGTCTTTTGGATTTTAGGTGTTATTTCATTGTAATTTTGATTTGCATTTCCCTGGTGGTTAGTGATACTTACAAATTTTTTCATATACATGTTGGCCATTTGCATTTTTTCTTTTTCTTTTGGAAACTATCTGTTAGGTCATTCACTCATTTCTTCACTGTATTTTTTTTTTTTTAAAGGCAGAGCCACAGAGAAGCAGAAACAGAGGGGAGGGATGGGGTCTTCCATCTGTTGGTTCACTCTCCAAATGGCTGCAACAACTAGCACTGGGTTGATCTGAAGCCAGGAGCCTTCCCTGGGTCCCCCATGCAGGTGCAGGGGCCCAAGCACCTGGGCCTCCTCTACTGACTTCTCAGGCCACAGCTAAGAGCTGGATTGGAAGCTGGGGCTCAAACTGGTGCCCAAATGGAATGCTGGCAATGCAGGTGGCAGCTTTACCTGCTAAGCCACAGCACCAGCCCCTGTTGAGTTTTTTAAGTTACTGATATATTCAGGATATTAATCCTTCATCAGATATGTCACTCACACATATTTTTTGCTATTCTGTTGGATGTCTGTTGACTCTGTTGATTGTTCCCTTTGCTGAAGCACAGGAATTTAAAATGCCTCATGTAATACATATGTTCTTGATATTATTTGAATTCTTCATTTTTTTAAACATTATATCATTCACCTCGTCTTTTGTCACCAGACTAATAACAAGCAAAGCAATTATTTTCTTTCCTACCCTTGCCTTTGAGATACTTCATAGCTAATGTTAAGAGCAGCTTTCAAATTCTAATTACTCAAAACACGCTGTGTATGTCTGAGGTTAGCCATTCAAGCTACTATAGAAACGGCAACACGCAGAAGTCATGCCTTACGCTTCCTATCACTCTGATCTGTCAAGCACAGGGTCTGAAATGTAACTGGGAGTCTGTCCGCATATTCATTCGCCAAGATACCTTTCCTGCACAGATTCATTTAGCTTATAGTAACTAAGTATTGTTACCAAAGCAGACAATTGTAGCAGAAGGAGAACTAACCAGGATGACAGATTCTATGCTACAGGCTAAATTTCTTATCCAATACAGCTGCTGACTTGCCATAGGATCATAGTACAAGTCACAAATGTTTCTTGAATATAGTTTGAATCTGTAAACAAAAAAATCTACCTATTTTAAATTTTTTATTTTAATTGCAATTTGTTTTTAACAGATTCCATGTGATTTGCAGATACAACTCAAGGAACATAATGCTATTCCCTTCCTTCCTCCCTCCCTCTCCGTTTAAAATAAATAATAAAATAAAATTAAAGCCCCAAGAGATTGCTAGAAAAAGACCTAAGGGATTTCTTTTATTTCTTGCTACCACAGCTCTATTTAAAATTCACATCCCAGGGTAAGTGTTTGGCACAAATGGTAGGCTACCATTTTAGATGCCCACATTGCATATCAAAGTGCTCGCGTTGTGATCCCAAATCCACATCTAATTCTAGTTTCCTGGAATATACGTCCTGTGGGACAACTTGTGATGTTTGAAATACTTTGGTCCCTGCCACCCACATGGGAGACCTGGATTTGTGGGCGATCCCGTGAGGCTGCCTGCCTAGCCCATGCAGTTAGCCTGACTGCTGGCAGGGGGTGGGATCCCTAGGCACATTTCTTCCCAACCCATTTTCAAGCTGATTGCAGAGGCATATTGGCACCAGTATCAGTTCTGTTGCCTTGAATTAGTTACACCCCTTCTCCCTGCCCTTTGAAAGTGTACGTGGCTGTGAATAAAGACAGACATGTTTGCCAAAACTTGTCTCCGGTGCTCCCCGTGGGAAGGACACTGTCACCCTGCTCTCCTCGACAGTGCAGCCTTGCAGGACAAGCTGCAACTGGTGCCCCGAACAGGGACCTGAACACATAAGGTAAGTGAAGATCATGGTCTTCCTCTGGATTGAATTTCCTGCTCCTGGCTTTAGGCTGGACCATTCCTAGTTATTACAGACATCTGGGCAATGAAACAGCAGATGGAAGGTATCTCTCTAGCTCCTCCCTACCCTCTCCACTTCTCTCCCTTGCCTTCTCCATTTCTATTTCTAGCTTTCTCATTTTATCTGAGTTTCAAATAACAAGTATAAATCATTTTTTAAGAAGCTCACAGTCCCACTTAAAGCTAAGTGTAGGAGCTGGCATTGAGGTTTAAACTTCTGTGTAATGCTAGTATCCCATATGAGCACCAGTTCAAGTCCTGGCTGCTCCACTTCTCATCCAGCTTCCTGCTAATGAGCTGGGAAAGCAGTGGAAGATGGCCCAAGTGCTTGGGCTGCTTTCATGCACATGGGAGACCTGGACAAGAGTTCAAACCTCCTGGCTTTGGCCAGGCAAAGCCAGGTCTTAGCGGCTATTTGGGAAATGACCCAGTTAACATAAGATTCTCTCTCTCATTGTGTGTGTGCCTCTGTCTATCCCTATCTCTCTAACTCTGCCTTTCAATAAATAAAATAAATATTTTTAGGTTTGTTTCTAGACCTTGCCTATATTTCCACTAAGCCTGGGTCTTTAGGCTTTTTACTTGTTAAGCTTTCTGTATGCTGGAGCAGTAAGACAATTGACTGTAATGTAAATTAACATATTATCTCAAAAATTGAAGGAAGGAAGAAAAAAAGGAAGAGGGAGAGAGGACAAGGGAGGGCAGGCAGATGGGGCTATCATTATTATTAGAATTTTATGTATGAACTGCACTGAATCTGTTAAAATGAAAAAACACTAAAAATAAATAAAGAGAAAAAATAAACATAATGAAAGCTTAAATAGAAGTTGAGTATTTAACCTAGTGACTAAGATGCAACACCAGCATCCCATAACTGGGTACTAGTTCTAGGCCAGCTGTTCCACTTCTGATCCTGATCCCTGTTAATGCACCTGAGAAGGTAGTGGAAAATGGCCCTGGTACTTGGACCCCTACCACCCATGTGGGAGACTAGGATGGAGTTCCTGGCTCCTGGGTTCAACTTGGCCCAGACCAACAGCCATCTGGAAAGTAAACCAGGGGATGAAAGATTTTTACTCTGCTGTCTCCCTTTCTGTCTTTATGACTTACAAGTAAATAGATAAAAAGAAATCTTAAAAAAAATTAGGTAAAGCATAAAAGCAAAAAATTAAACTATAATCCAAACATAACTGATTTGATAAAAAGATCTTATTTTTTAGTCATTGAAGCAAAGTTTCTTGCTTTCCATTCCATCCTTATATCTGTCTTCCTATTAGAAAAAAACAAAACAAAACAAACAAACAAAAAAAAAACGCATGCTATGCAAGTACAATCTGATTTCTCATGGCTAAATCAAACTAAAAATGTATAAAATAATGGCTTAATGGCTGATCATTCTGCACAGTGATTTTTGCCATCCTAACATTTTACAGGGGAGAATAGAGCACTGGTGAATTTAGACTGACTTAGCAAAAGCTACACATTCATAAGGGACTGTGCTCACCATTCTTTTATAATTTCAACTACTTAAATAGATGTTAAAATACATGCTGAATACCACGGTGGTGA
This sequence comes from Lepus europaeus, assembly GCF_033115175.1. Taxonomy (NCBI): domain Eukaryota; kingdom Metazoa; phylum Chordata; class Mammalia; order Lagomorpha; family Leporidae; genus Lepus; species Lepus europaeus. The sequence continues at coordinate 88,495,025 of NC_084833.1, read as the reverse complement.
TATGTTGTAATTACATGGACTAATATTTATATTGTTGCCCACATCATATGTTAGTTAGTTTTCCTTATTTTTCTTTTATAGAATGTAATTGTCAGTATTGAAAATGTTATTTTCCTTACTTATACATCTTGAAATTAAGCTACTTTTCTCCTGGTGGGTAAAATATTTCCCTCTTACTGGAGGAAACCATGGGGATTCATACTTATAACCTTACTATGCATATTTTTGCAAAAATCATTCAAAGGAATTTATAACACTTTCTAATATCAGAAAGTCTTATAACAGCAAGACACAATGTATAAACACAATGGAAAGAAAATACTTAACCTGCCTTAAGGTAGATAAAACTTGTGGAATCTCATTTAATGAAATTTTCTAAACTTAGTAGAATAAGCAGTAGAAAGTTTTTGAAGGGTTTATTTTTAAGCTAGGAATTAGTTTTTAGAGGTGAAATATCCCAATGAGTTAGGTTTAGGGAAAATTTGTCTTCTTGTGGCCACGTTCAGTGAACAGATAAGGGGCTATTCACATCCTCAGTAAAGTATGACTATTTATGTCCTCTTGTTAATCACAGCCTGCAGGACTGGGAAACTGCATGTGGGCTAGATTTTGCTAAAATGAGATCCAGTAAAGTAGAGGTATCCTCTGTCCACTTCAAGTGTGCTTAGGCAGCCTATATTGCATTAAGGCATTCTAACCTGATTATGAATCAGAGGATATTTTCATAACATAAAGCATCTCAGTTATTAGAAATTTAAAACAGTGGCTAGAGTTTTAATGCAACAGGCTAAGTTGGCACCTTCAACAACAGCATCCCATATGGGCACAGGATCAAGTCCCAGCTGCTCCACTTCCTAACCAGCTCTCTACCAATGTTCCTGCGAAGGCAGTGGAAGATGGCCAAAGTATGTGAGCCCCTACCAGTCATGTAAGAGATCCAGATAGATTTCCTGGCTCCTGGCTTTGGTGTGGCCCAGCCATCTGGGAATGGAAGCCCTTTCACACTTTCTGCCTCTCCAACTCTTTCAAATCAAATCAATAAATCATTTTAAAAAAGGAAATACAAAAAATTGGCTGTTGAATTAGATAAATGTAGTACTATAGCTACCAGAGAAAAAAGCAGGTTACTCTGATATGCAGTGATAATTTCTAACAAAGTAGTGATTTTTGTGAATTTATGACAGATGCCAAGCTATCATAATTATTCGTTAGAACCTCAATGATAATTTAACAGTGGTACATGGTATTTTCACTTTATTATTTTGTCATATTGAATATTACCCTCAACAGTGCAGATCAGTCTCATTTGATCAGTTAAAAGGCCTTAACAGCAAAGGCCAAGAAAAAGATTTAGACTTGTCACCTCTCAAAACCATGAGAGAATTCCTTAAACTTAGTCTTCTCTATCCAGAAATCTTCAAAAGCTTCATGGAAAATGCATATTCTGACTAAGTTAGGCATAGCTTTCAAAAGCTGTTTTTTTTCATCAAGGTAAACTTAACTTTAATTTCAATGTATCATAAAATATTGAAGACCCCTTCTATGTATATACACACACACACACACACACATTCCTTGGGACAACTCTAAAATATTCTTATACTTTTATTTTCCCAGTCCGATTTCTTAAAATAGAAAGTCATATTCTTTTTCCATTTATTTATTTTTATCTAAGGAAAGGTAGAGATACAGAGACAGGTATAGACAGAGTAAGATTATCCATCTTCTGGTTCACACCCCAAATGCAATAGCAAGGGCTGTGGCCGGTCAAAGCCAGGAGCCAAGAATTCAATCTGGGTATCACACATTGGTGACAGAGACCCAAATACTTGAGTTATCACTTCCTATCTTCCAGGAAGCTGACACTGTAAACAGAGCTGGGACTCAAACTGAGACTCTCTAATATGGGATATAAGTGTCTGAAGCAGAATCCTAACCCCTGAACTAAAGGCCTGCCCCTCAAATCTATTGTTAAATTAATACCCGGTAATTTGCTTCAAGTTCTTATTATATATATCTCCTAGACAACAATGCCCTATCAGAATTTTAAAGACATAATTAAATCCTAGGTTAAAATATTAGAAAATGTTGAATTTAAGCTAGAAATTATAAATTGTGAAGTTTGGATTAGAAACTCTTATAGGTAAGCAGAAAACTTAAGCATAGAATTTGATTTAACAGCATATCATTTTTTTCAACTTTCATTTAATAAATATAAATTTCCAAAGTACAACTTTTGGATTATAGTGGCTTTTCCCCCAATAACCTCTCTCCCACTCGCAGCCATCCCATCTCCCACTCCCTCTCCCATCCCATTCATATCAAGATTCATTTTTAATTATCTTTATATACAGAAGATCAACTTAGTAACACTAAGTAAAAATTTCAACAGACTGCACCCACACAGATACACGAAGTATAGAGTACTGTTTGAGCAGTAGTTTTACCATTAATTCATATAGTACAACACATTAAGGACAGAGATCCTACTGGCGGATTAGGTGCACAGTGATGCCTATTGTTGATATAACAATTGACACTCTATTTATTTATTTATTTATTTGACAGGCAGAGTGGACAGTGAGAGAGAGAGACAGAGAGAAAGGTCTTCCTTTTTCCATTGGTTCACCCCTCAGTGGCCGCTGCAGCTGGCGCACCACACTAATCTGAAGCCAGGAGCCAGGTGCTTCTCCTGGTCTCCCATGCAAGTCAGGGCTCAAGGACTTGGGCCATCCTCCACTGCTCTCCCGGGCCACAGCAGAGAGCTGGACTGGAAGAGGAGTAACCGGGACAGAATCCGTAGCCCCGACCAGGAATAGAACCTAGGGTGCTGATGCCATTAGCCTATTGAGCCGCGGCGCCGGCCAACACTCTTGTTTATGACGTCAGTAATCACCAGAGGCTCTTGTCATGAGCTGCCAAGGCTATGGAAGTCTCTTGAGTTCACAAACTCTGATCTTATTTAGACAAGGCCATAGTCAAAGTGGAAGCTCTCTCCTCCCTTCAGAGAAAGGTACCTCTTTTTTTGATGGCCCATTCTTTCCACTGGGATCTCACTCACAGAGATGGTTCACTTAAGTCATTTTTTCTTGCCACAGTGTCTTGGTTTTCCATGCCTGAAATACCCTCATGGGCTTTTTAGCCAGATCCAAATGCCTTAAGGGCTGATCCTAAGGCCAGAGTGTTAACAGCATATCATATTCAACAAGGCCATCACAGGCTACTTCATTTAAATGATGGATATTTTTGGAAAGGAATCAAGGGATATTATGTATCTTTAATGGATAATCATATTTATTCAGTCAAAAATGTCAAATTTAGTACAGTATTTGAGATATATCCCACAAATATCTGTTGCCAAATGAGTAGCTGCAGGTACACGTGTAGGTTGTGCCTTACACAGGACACCTGCAGAGTAGTGGCCAGGAACTGAATTACAGCCTGTGCCCAGCCATTCACCAAGTCAGAATCCCAAGCCGCAGTGCAGAAACCACATGTTTCTCAAAGAGATAAAGACAGCTCTGACACAAATACACTCTGCAGCCACTCTGCAGCCTCTTTCTTTTTTTTTTTTTTTTTTTTTTTTTTACAGGCAGAGTTAGTGAGAGAGAAAGAGAGAAAGGTCTTCTTTCCTTTGGCTCACTCCCCTAATGGCCACTACGGCTGGCACGTTGCGCTGATCCAAAGCCTGGAGCCAGATGCTTCCTCCTGGTCTCCCATGCGGGTGCAGGGCCCAAGGACCTGGGCCATCCTCTACTGCACTCCCGGGCCACAGCAACTGGAAGAGGAGCAACCGGGACAGAATCCGGCGCCCCGACCGGGAATAGAACCCAGGGTGCCGGCACCGCAGGCGGAGGATTAGCCTAGTGAGCCGTGGCGCCAGCCTCTTCTATTTCAATTCAGCAATACATCTGTTATTATTTTCATATGGCTTTTTTCACAATTTAAAATACATCTATTTATATAATACCTTATCAATAATACTTAAATCTTAACAAAAAAAGTTTTCTTTTTCCTTAGCCTGCTTGCATGGAACATAGTCAAATGAGTAAATTTTTTCCATGCAAATGGCAGATTGTATTAACTTATCTTTTCAGCAACTTTCTCTTCTATTTGTGTACCTTGTATAAAAAAGCTACATAGTTTATAGCTAATATTTATAAACCTAGTTAAGATGAAAAACAAAAGCCTTTTTCTATTGTTTGCAAAGTACTTTTGCCTTATAAATATTTACTCTCAATATCATTTAACTATGGCTACATTATATTAATAAAATTTGAAAATAATCATTCAGTTTTATGTTATTTGGGGATCAAGGAATGTGTATCATCCAGTGTGGGTAAATCTGCAAGGAAAATAAAATTTTCCAAATGCTTTAAATTTAAAAATTAATACATTTTAAACTTCCAGAAAACACACCAAAATTACGGTGACATTTAACACACCCATTTATGCCTGTGGAAGTTTTTAAAAAACTCCTTGCTGAGACTTAATGTTTCAATTCAGTTTGCCCATATATTTGCAGTGCTACTGTGTGTCAGACTTTGCAGTAAAACCGATGCACCCCTACCAAAAACAACAAGACAACACAAATCAAAACAAAAAAATCCATAGAACCACCAAACCTCTTTAAATGAAGGCAAAGGCAAAAGCAACATCCTGCAGTCCTGAGGTGGTGAGCAAACCCCAGCTAGATTTCAGACCCTATTTTGTTTGCCATGGGGTCCAGTTATGCCATCATCCACATGGTCTTTCCCCAGCTCTCCCAAGTCCCTCATCCTCCATCCTCAGTACTAATAAGATTCTCAGGTCAGATGGAATCCCAGCATCATTCACAGAGACGTGTTTTACTTATGTGTTCATTTGAAATGAATGATTATTTTAATGTCTATGTCTTTCAAGGTATATTAAATATTATTTTATATTATTTATTATTTTATATATTATATTTATATATTAATATTATTTTCAAGGTATATTAATGATTATGTTAATATTTTAATTTAAAATCTACATCTGTCAAAGTATATTAGCCTGATCTCTGTAAATAAAAATATAAGGTATTAAAGAGTCTCCAAACATAAAATTTGATTTTAAGCAGAATTTCATGTTACTGTCCACAGTGGTACATATTAGGTACCACTCTAAAGCATAAGCTAGATCACACATATATTTAATAATTGATTTGTTTCACCATCATTTTCACTTAGTGACAGAAACTGTCATGACAAAGGCTCTTGTGGAAACTTTCAGGAGGGGTAGCTTTTAAGCTGTAGGTTAATTATGTGACTTTCTAAATTTATAATCTTATAAATGACTGTTTAAAGTCAATGGAGGCATAATAGTTATGTAATGTGTAATAAATAAGAGTGATAACAAAAATGTGTGGGGAACAGCTATAAGGATGCTAAAGTCTAAATGAGAACGAGCAACACGGGAGAAGGTAGTAAAATTAAAAGATGTAGTAATAAGCTCAAGAAGGTGAGAGATGTTTCACTCTGAAAGTATCATCTGTTCTTATTGTATCTGCACCTTGTAAAGCAGCCGGTTCCTTACAGAGACACATGTACAGTTTATTATTTTCATATGTGTTACAAATGTTGTAGGCTAGTGAAGATTCTAGTATTTTGCCTCCCAGAACTAAAAAAAATCAGCCACTTTTGACATATGTTTTAGAGAAAACTACACATTTCTTTTTATTTTTATCTCTTCTACAGGCCTAAAACTCTTTGACTCCATGGTTTGGAGTCCAAATTCCTGTACCTGAATGTCAAGCCCAAGGTCATTTGTTTTTTGATTACTTCTCTACCTTTATTTATTACTCCATTGCTTCCTTTGCTGAGAACACTTTGTATACTCCAGAGTTTACACACACACACACACACGCACACACACAGAGGTTGCTATCTTATGAGTGCTCCATTTTTCTCTTAGGCTATCCTTTGGAGGTTATTTTTTCTGCCTTGAGTGCTTTGTTCCCGTGGTTTCTTGCATGCCTAATTCATCTCAGGATGAACTGTATATCAAGTTGTCTCAAAGCTCTCTGGGACCCCCAATATTAGTCTTCTAGAGTTTTGAGAACCAAGTACTAAAGACCAGGTAGCTTAAACACCAAAAAGTTACTTTCTCATATTTTGGGAGCCCAGAAGTTCAAGCTCAGTGTTTTGGGAGGTTTGGACTATTTTGATTCCTCTGTCCTTGACTTGCAGAGCCACCTCTTCATTGTGTATTCACACAGTTATCCTAAGCGCTCCTCTATCCTTAGTGTCTTGAGTGTCTCAATTTCTCCTTTTAGGTAAAAATGCATTAGGGCCCACCTTACTGTCCTCTTTTTAACATAATAATCTTTTTAAACACCCTATCCCCAAATAGAGATACTGGAAATTGTCATTTCAACATCTGTACTTGGAAGGGTACAATTTGATCTTTAATATAACCCAAAGTAATCTTGATGTTCTTTGTTCTGTGCTATCAACACATGCCCTATATTCTTCAATAATTTGGGGTAGGTCTTCTCTATTTTGTTCTATATACTTTAGTTCCTTCAAATAAACTTGAAGGCAAAGACTACACATTAATATATTTCATTGAAGATGCATCACAATTTGAGATATTTTAAGCTATAAAAAATAGTTCATGGTGATGAACACACCACTGATGGTAACATATTTGATTTTATGTATGTCAAAATACGAAAAATATGCAACTTGTAACTGATGAAATATTATAGTTATTGTTCTATCCCTAATGTGTATTCATAGTCGAATGAACATTATGTATTAGAGATTGAGGAAATCGTTTTTAATACAAGAATTAGTATTTTCATAACACTAGTATATAACAGGAAAATTGGAATTCTACTAATTTCACACAGAATAAAGTATGCCTCATATAAACTATATATTCTAAGTATACAGTAGCTTGGAAAGTACCCAGAGATTATATCCCAGATGCTCGGATTTTTTTTCTATGTTTCTCTATATTTCAGGACTAGTAAGCACCAGAGACCAGCAACACTGCCAAACCTGAGATTGAGTCTAAATAGCTTTCCAATTTTCTTAAGCAATTTATGATCTATTTTCATGATTCCCTTGCTAGAAATGAGGCGTTGTATAGCTTCATGGTTATAAAATATATTTTAGGCAATACTTGTGTGACATTTGTATCCCACCTGTGATTGCAATTATCCAATAGAGGTAACTACATAGCTCCAGGAGAGGAGAAAGTACAAATAATAAATTACTTATAGAGAGTGACTGATCAAGTGGTAAACTACTTCCAACTTAAGTTGGACTTTGAAGGATATGTGTGTTTGTGTGTGTGTGTGTGTGTTTTAGTATAGTCGAAAGAGTTTTTCCTTCTCAACAAAAACAAAAGAATGGGATAGCCATGCAAGATATGAAAACTATTCTGAAGTGAGGAAAGAAAGGCCTATTAGTGAAAATATGAAGGCTGGCGCCGCGGCTCAGTAGGCTAATCCTCCGCCTTGCGGCGCCGGCACACCGGGTTCTAGTCCCGGTCGGGGTGTCAGATTCTGTCCCGGTTGCCCCTCTTCCAGGCCAGCTCTCTGCTGTGGCCAGGGAGTGCAGTGGAAGATGGCCCAAGTGCTTGGGCCCTGCACCCCATGGGAGACCGGGAGCAGCACCTGGCTCCTGCCATCGGAACAGTGAGGTGCGCCAGCCGCAGCGCGCCTACCGCGGCGGCCATTGGAGGGTGAACCAACGGCAAAAGGAAGACCTTTCTCTCTGTCTCCCTCTACTGTCCACTCTGCCTGTCAAAAATTTAAAAAAAAAAAGAAAATATGAATCCTAATGTGTTCCCTGTGCTTGAGAGGATTTCCGTTTAGTTCCTCAATTTCACAGGATTTTATTATACATTTTAGTGTAAGAGTTTTCAAACGGTCTATTTTTCCAATGCTGATCCATTTGCTTATTGCAGATGATACTGGGAAGAATGGAGTAACAAGAAAGATCGCAACTTCTACAGAAATAAGGCTATCTCTTATATAATCCTGAAAACAATTATTTTGAATATGTATTATCTCCATCGTACAGAGGTAGGTTAGGTAGACGGATAGACAGATAAAGAGATATGCCTACTGCACTATGTCTAGTAAGAATATCAAAATATTTCATAGAAATCACTGACAATGTATGCTTCTACTATTCTTTTCACAAGTCAAGAATTACAATCTCATATGCATGGTTAACTCTTGGAGTTTCCTGAGTTTGAAATAAGTAATAATTTATCCCTACCAGATCTTGGATGAAAGAAAACTGTCTTACATAAACCGATTAAGCACTTGAGATAAAGTCATGTAATATAATTGTTTAAAATGCCATCTTGACCTAGTTTTGAGGCACTGGCTAGAGGCCACTCTGCTCCCCTTCTAGAGTAGCTAATTAAGTTCACATCCCCATTTCTTCCCTTATCAGACTATAACACTCTGAACCTCTATCCACTAGCCCCAGTTGCTCCAGGGCTAGTTAACATACTATTAGAGATAGCTCCTGGGCTCCAAACCCTGCCAAACTTATTCAAATTAGGCAATCCACAGGGACCCTAGAAACCAAGCCATCCCCTTCCCACTTGTCATACTTAAGCTGCCCCCTGCAGCACCAGCATGCCAATACACTCTCCCTGGGCATAACCTCTGTGTGGGCCTACAGCATTCTTCGTTAAAGCTTTAAGTAGCAAATGGTTTAGTTTTTCATCTATCCAAATGTTAATATATCTTTCCCTGTCCTCCAAATCAATCTTTACATCTTATAAACCAAGTTATTTGAGGGAGAGAGTATAAAAAAAAGAAGCTATTCATCTAAAAAGCAGAAAGCACTCTGGTGCTGTCAGGGCAGGAGTGAGGGCAAAATGCGGAGATGCAAGTCAAGGCATAAAAGAGTGCAGGATTGGGAAATCTGTTGTACAGAAAACATGAATACGTGAAGGTAGTTAGGTGACTATCTGCCTACGTGTGTGTGAGATGGACTGGGGAAAATGGGAAGCAAATGAGAATTTTTAAAGAAAATAAACTTACTTGTAATGGAATGAGGAAACAAGCCCTGAAAACAGACCAGCAATTGTACATGCAGTAATTGCTCTTGTTCAGTAACTCTGTTAGATTGGTTTCAGCCCTTTCCTTGGCTATTTGGTCCCATAACACTGTGCTGAATAAGATCCTGGGGAGGTTTTAGAGAACTCCACATCCAAAAATTACCCCCCCCCCAATTTCCCAGAACAAGGAGGAGGGAAGAAATGGAGGCCCCATACTAAGGTTCATGAAAATTCAAGTCTGAATACAGACTGTGGGGCAGCCCTTCACAAAGATGCCCACCTGCTGTGCCAGGTGTACTGTCTTCATTACCTGTCTCAACCCACACCCAGCACTCATTCTTTCCCAAGATGTCCACTGGCCCACCAGGTACATTTCTCCTCATTAAACTTTGCTACCTTGCTTACCAGTACCCTCTATATCATGTTTTAATTCTTTCTTGGGCGAAATAAGTACCTCCAACCGGCCATCTCCATGAACAGCTACAGTTAGCAAAACTATATAGTATAACTGAAATTTACTGAGAAAGTAGACTTTAAGTGATCTCGGCTCATACATTAACTGGTAACTATGTGAGGTGACGGCTCTAGAACATATGCTCCCTAAAGGCAGGATCTTAGACCAGTGCATGATCTTAATCAGTGTCAGTGAAAATGAATAGAATGAATAAATGGACCATAGCTATGGACTGCTTAATTCCGTTTTATCATAACATAATGGATTAGGAAGCTTTGAATTAGATTATAATACATACTCTTTTTTAATTTTTTTTTTTTCCTACTGGATGTGACAGTTAGGGATTATTCTTTCTCAGTAGGAAGCAGGCAAAAAGTCAGCATAATAATAAACAATGTAAATGGAGACACATCCTCCTTGGCTGAAAAACCATCAGCATCCAGAAGGTATGGAAAACAAGATCAATACCTTTTAAAAACCTCTTTGAAAAGAAAGTTAGTACAGTGACATGAACTGTTACATCGGTACCATTGCAGTACCTTGCATCTTTGAGTATAGGCATTTTGAAAACAACATGGTTATATCTCCAGTTTGGGAGCAAATTGCTGGCACAAACACTTGGTGGAAATGAGTAATTTATTGTGATAGTTATTTTCTTTCTTTCTTTGACAGATAGAATTAGACAAAGAGAGAGAGAGAGAAAGGTCTTCCTTCTGTTGGTTCACCCCCAAAATGGTCACCATGGAGAGCTACGCCGATCCGAAGCCAGGAGCCAGGTGCTTCCTCCCAGTCTCCCATGCAGGTGCAGGGGCCCAAGCACTTGGGCCATCTTCCACTGCCCTCCTGGGTGGGCCACAGCAGATAGCTGGACTGGAAGAGGAGCAACCAGGACTAGAACCCGGCACCCATATGGGATGCCGGCACTGCAGGCAGAGGATTAACCAAGTGAGCCACGGCGCCAGCCCGATAGTTTCTTTCTTTAGAGTTTCCATCAACTATATAAGTTATCTGCCCATTTTTTCTCTGCCAGCTTCCAAACTATATATGTACATCACAGCCTTCTAGGATTTTATGAAGAAAACATCATGATATAGGACATAGTCCAACCCACTGGACAGTCCTTCAGAAATAACCACAGTTAACCATTTCATAGCTCCAGGGTGGTCAACAGACAATGGGCTTGTTATCATGCTTAAAAAAATTCCTGAGACACAGTGAGGTTTTACCTCATCCCAGTGGGAATGGTTATCAACCAAACACCAAGAAAATGACAAATGCTGCTGAGGATGTCTGGAAAAAGGAACCCTAATATACTATTGGTGGGGATGTAAACCAATGTAACTATTATGAAAGACAGTATAGAGATTCCTCAGAAATATGATAATAGATCTACCATATGACCCAACCATTCCACTCCTAGGAATTTACATAGACAAAATTAAATCATCATATGAAAGAGTTACCTGTATCCCTATGTTTATTGCAGCTCAATTCACAATAGCTAAGCTATGGGATCAAACCAGATGTACATCAACTGATGACTGGATAAAGAAAATGTGGCATATAGACACTATGGAATACTATTCAGTCATAAAAACAAATGCAATCATGCCTTTTGCAACAAAATAAATGCAACTGGAAACTATTATGCTTAATGAAATAAGCCAGTCCCCAACAGACAAATATTACTTATTTTTCTGATATGTAGTAAATATGGAATAAAAAAAGTATATGAACAAAATTGACATCTGTGACTTGATTGCTGTTTTTAGACCTTTTTATAGTCCTGTGGAGCTGTGGTATTTCTATATTTTACTTGTTGAATATTATAGCTAGTGGTACATTATGCCTGTGATTATAGAATGTACTAAAATTATGACTTTGTAAAAATTAAACAGAAAAAAAAGGAAGGAGAAACACTGAGGGAGAGTAAGAGGGAAGGAGAGTGAAATATGATTACCTTTTTAAATTGTACCTATGAAATACATGAGATCTGTTCTCTTTACATCAATAAATTTTTTAAAAGAAAAAAGAGAAAAGCCATTTGAAAAAAGATACATGAATTTTCCAGGTTAGTGAAATACATCAGTCCACATACATCCAATAATAATAGAGAAAATATAAAGAATGCTGTACCCATGAATATCAGAGAAAACAGCTGGAAATTGAAGACATAAAACCCTCATGACAACCAGAGAAAAATACAGACTACCTTCAAAGAACAACTATTAGACTTATAGCTGATTTTTTAACACCAATGATGGAATCCAGAAGATAATATGATGAAAGAAAACAACTGATAGCTTATAATTCTCTATCCAGGGAAATATTATTCAAATTGAAGATTAAATAAATTTACCATAAGGTATAAAATAGTCCTCAGAATTAATCATCCGATGTTCACTAAAGGGGATGCTAAAGAGTGTATATAGGTAGCAGGAAAATGATACTAGAAACATTTTAAGTTCACAAAACAGAGATTTGTAAGCTACTTCAAAGAGTTCTTATACACCTTGAACTCAGCTTCTCCTATTGTTAACAGCTTATATTAATATAGCATATTCATCTCAACCTATAAACTACATCCAATTTCCCCTCCCCCTCTCCTTAACATCTCATATCAATACATTTGTCACAATCTGCATGGTTGCTCTCCTCCCTTTAGTTTGGTTAAATGTTCATAAGGTTTGAGGACGCAGCTAAACACTCAGGGTATTCAGCACAGATTATGATTAAGCAATCATAATTCACATATCCATTTATTTATCAATACAAAAGAGTGGTAGCATACTGAAAATCCAAAGCCTATAAACATAGTCATGCATTAAATTTTTGTTTCATAAATATTATAAATATTTGTTGAATGACCAATCTGATAAATGTCTAGTTTAACAACAGCCAGACAGCAGCCCTAACAAGGCATGGAACATTGATATGCTACCATCAGCCAGTTTTATGACTGAAACATGAAGGGGAAAGATAGAATGGTAAGACAGATTTATTGGTCAGGACAACAAATTTGATGGTTTTTCCCCAGTCGTCTTGAACAGATTTTGATTTAGGGCGTGAACTTAGGAATCTCTATGTCTTCTCTTTGTATGGCACAACTGATCAGGCCCAAGGGGTGCTTGCATTTCAGGTTTAGCACAGTGCTTGGATTGCTCAGCACCACACCCTCTTTTCTAGAGAAGTGCATGGTCCTCTGCTGTAATCAGACTTTGTTTTGCAATAGTCTAGTAACACAGATTTCAACAACATGCCATCAAATTGTGTTCTTCTACAAATAATTGTTACTGAGCTTATAAAGCAAGAAGCACATCAGGATAGTCTGTATTTTAATGTAAATTATTTCAAGGCTATTTCCAATATAAATTTTAACTACTCTTGAATGATATGATTACAGTTTTGATTTAAATAAATGCTTTATTTAAAAGGAAAAAAATTGCTTATAGTTGGAAAGAGGCTGCTTTCTATACTAGTAATACAAATTGTCTACAATATTTAATACTCTCCTAAGTACATAAAATAATAGCCTGTGTGCAAATCCAGGCATTAGCACTTGCTAAGTGCATTATCTCGAATAGTAAAATTAATCTATTCGTGTCATGGTATAGTCATCTACAAAATGGTGACAATAGTATTTCCTATAGTTTAGTATCTGTTACAAGATTAAATAAGAAAATACATGAAAATACTTAGAATATTACCTGGAGTAAAGCAAACATTAAGTGTGATTATTATTACATAATGAGTTTACCTTCAAACAAATAGTCTAGTATAAATTTCAAGGGGATTGCTCTATTTATAGTCATAGAAGATGGAAGGTACTTTCTCCAAGTTATTAAACTAGTCTAGCTTTAGGCTCTAAATCTAGACTTTCAATGAAAAGTTAAAATAACACCAAGGCAAAAATAGGCAGCCCCAAAATTATAATATAAACCTTTAATAAGTAAAATATTGTGCTACTAGTTTTCCTTTATGTTGGACACACACACAAATCCATGCTCTACATATCTATTCTTCCAGACAAGTAGCTGCTTCTTTTACTTTTACCTCTGTCTACTGCTTCAGGACTCTCTGAGGCCGAACAGGGATCCTTTCTAAATACTCAGGAGTGGTGGCAGCAGTGCCCCCAGTGGTACAGGGAGAGGCATGAATTGCCACTGACCTCATGTCCAACAGGACCTAACATTCAAAAAGTCTTTTTTTGCAACTCACGGAGTGTGCCTTGAGGTTTTTCATGTGGCTATTCTTTTACAAAAAATAAAGAGCAGGATTGAGACAGTGTCTTCCACATTGCCAGATTTGAAAGGCCACATTAGCGAAAGCCTGCTGACCCAATGCTCACTGTATATTGTCCTACTTAATAAAGCTTGTGCACATTGGCCATGGGCAATGGCAGAAAAGCAGGCACACCCAATGACCTGAGAGGAACTTCCTGGACAGCAGAGCCTGAAGGACAAGCAGAGACTCCAGGAGGATTTGTTCTATTTAACACATATGCTTCTGAAATACAGGTAGTATACCATTTTAAAATATTAGCCAATTAAGACTTAGTGGCGATATTGAGTTTTTAATAAATGTATTCTTTTCCTCTTTATTCATCCAAGAAATTAAAAGAAGAGTAAGTTACAAAAGATAAAATGATGATTATTTACTTAATTATAATTTTTATAAAATACTTTTGTTGTGGGTCAAATGACTTCCATAAATAATACTAAAATTCATTATTAAAGAAAGACCATGTCTAATGTAAATAATGGCAGGAAAATTCCTATCAGTCACATGCTAAAAGTTATATCATTATAGGAATATTTGGAAAGTGACTTTCTAGCTTTGTTTTCAAATTGTATTCTTCTTTTAAAATCAGTACTTGTTAGGGCTGGCGCTGTGGTGTAGCAGGTGGGGCCACCACCTGCAGTGCCAGCATCCCATATGGGCGCCGTTTTGAGTCCCAGCTGTTCCACCTCTGATCCAGCTCTCTGCTATGGCCTGGGAAAGCAGAAGAAGATGACCCAAGCCCTTGGGCCCCTGCACCAACGTGGGAGATCCAGAAGAAGCTCCTGGGCTTCGGACTGGTGCAGCTCTGACCATTGTGGCCAACTGTGGAGTGAACCAGCAGATGAGGACCTCTCCCTCTCTCTCTCTCTCTCTCTCTCTCTCTCTCTCTCTCTCTGCCTCTCTGAAATACTGCCTTTCAAATAAATAATTTAAAAAAGCAGTATGTGCCCATAATTTCCATTTATCGCATAGCTGCTTTGCCTTCTCTGCAGATCACTGCCTCTCAAATCTTAGTGATTGTCATGCAGGCCTTTAGGGAAGATGGCAGCACTGTGTCCTGCAGTCAGCCAGCAGATGAGGAAAAGTTGTGAAATTGAAGTTTCACATCAACATATACAGATAATCTCACACCTGGAAAATTCACATTGATTTTGCTCTCCCACTGGAACACTTCTTCTATAATAGACTTACAGTGTGTTTCTACGCAGTCAGGCTTTCTATTTAATCTTAAAAACATTTTTAAAAATTTAGCCTTGGTACATGTCATCTTTTATGTCATGATATGAAATGCAAAGTCTGTCTTAATTTCATACAATTAACCTTAATGGGCCCTTTATGATTTCTTCTAATAGGCAACATACATAAAGCTTATAATTATAATAAGCTGCTTTTGCCATCAGATAGCCAGATGAGATACTACAAGGTGACATTTATTCCTCTAGTCTCCTCATTAACTTTTTGTAATATATATTTTAAATGCTGTGAATCAGCTCTTAAAATTAAGCCAATATTTATGGTGCATGTGCAAATCACTAGCTGAAAAGTCGTCTCTCTTACTTAAGTCTCTCTGAGCCAGGCCATCTGGATTTAAATCCCAGCTCAAATGATCACTAGCTGTGTGACTTTGACAAGTTTTTCTGTACCTCACTTTCTCATTTGAAAATTGGGGATAATAATAGTACCTGTTCTCACAGGATTGTGAGGATTGAATTAATTAACATATGTAATAACTTAGAACAATGTTTGGCAGCGACTGCTCAAAGAGTGCTAGTTATAATTGTCAAGTGACAAGTGTGTAGCTGTGTACCTGTATAGAATATGTAAGGACTGGTAAGCAGTAAGGAGCTGATAATTGGCTGGGGAGTCTGAAGCAACTGGAACACAGATGCAATGTCTCCTTCCACTTTGTAATTTAAATAAGTGCTCTACAACAGATATGTGACAGAGCTGATTTAAAAGGATATAGGAAAGAATTCTAGTTGAGATGACTTAGAATAATAAGAGAGAGAGAGAGAGAGAGAGAGAGAGAGAGAGGGAGGGAGGGAGGGAGAACGGATGTCCAAAGGTCCTATCCTTAGAACAAGCAGAATTTGAAGAACCGTATGATGGAGCATGCTCCGAGCACTAGAATGGCAGTGCTTGTCCAGCTACGGGCATTGTTAAGGCCAGGTTTTAGTTTTATTGTTGTGTGTCTAAGAAGGTAGAGCTTCACAAATCTCCAAGGATATTCTAGGGCACTATCGCCAAAATTCAGACTATTATAACTCACATTTTAGTATTATTTTGATATGTACTTAAGCTTTGAGTTTAGACAGAAATGAGCTGCACATCTGGTTCCATTACTTGTTGCACAGTGGCCTTGGGAAAGTTACTTAAGCAATCCAAACCTTAGTTTTATCATTTGTAAAACAAAGATTATACAAATTCCCTCCTTATATTATTTAATGCAAGGTGTAGATACACATAGGCACATACACATAATATTTATTATATCTTTTACTTGCCAGGCATTGTGTTGTAAATGATAGAGACACAGACACAAATAACAGTATGTTTTGGCCCACTTGGGACTTTTAAGAGCTCGAGAGAGAAAAGAACATACAATAAACAAAATGCTTAAGGAAAACATAGCATATTGGTGATGACTGGTGCTACGGAGAAAAATACACAGAGAATAAACGCAGGATAATTGTGGCTGTGGAAACTGGGAGGCATCTTCTTAGACTTGTTTTCTTTTATCAGGGAAACAGCAAGCACAGTCATCATCTTTGAGTGAGAACAGAACAGACTGGTTGGAGGTTGGACTGGAGATGAAAGGTGATCATCCAAGAGAATGGGAGATGGATAGGAGTGAGGGGCGCATTGTGTGCTTAGCTGGAAATAACACACAGGGCTGGCATTTGATGGAGCGAGCTCATCTGCTGCCTGTGATGCCAGCAATCCATGTGAGTGCTGATCCACGGGAGCTTCTTTCCCAGCTCCTGCTAATGCATCTGGGAAGGCAGCAGATGCCCCACGTTTTGGGCCCCTGTCATCCACGTGGGAGACAGAGTTCCCAGGCTCCTGGTTTCCACCTGGCCCTGAAAGCAACTGCAGTCATTTGGAAATACAGCAGCAGACAGAGGAGCTCTGTGTCTGTCTCTCCCTCGTTCTCTGTGACTCTGTGTGTCAAATAAATAAAAATTTTAAAAAAGAAAATGACACTTGACAGTATGTTTTAATTTCTTCTCCAGCCATGTTAACTGAACTAATGAACACATAATAGGAGACAATGTAAAAAAGGCTTTGAAGAATAATTATAAGGAAGGAGGTCATTAAAAGGAAATAAATGAAATGAAAATGTGAGATGATACAATTAGAGTTTCATAGTATGAATAAGTAGAAGTCCATTAAAGAAAGTTAAATGATACTCCTTACAAAGTTTGGCATTCCAGCTCTTTGTGGTCCCAGGCGCTTCGCCAGCCATGGGTTACGGTGCAGACATGGCCAAGTCCAAGAACCACACCATGCACAACCAATCCCGAAAATGGCACAGAAATGGCATCAAGAAATTGCGATCACAAAGATGCAAGGCTCTGAAAGAGGTGGACCCCAAGTTCCTGAGGAACATACGTTTTGCCAAGAAGCACAACAAGAAGGGCCTGAAGAAGATGCAGGCCAACAACGCCAAGGCTATGGCTGCACATGCTGAAGCTATCAAGGCCCTGGTCCAGTCTAAGGAAGTAAAGCCCACGATCCCAAAGGGTGCCAGCCAGAAGCTTGATCGACTTGCCTACATTGCCCACCCCAAGCTTGGAAGGCATGCCCGTGCCCGCATTGCTAGGGGTCTCAGGCTGTCCTGGCCACAGACCAAGGCAAAGGCCAAGACTGAGCCCCAAATCAAGGGTAAGGTCAAGGCTCAAATCAAGTCCCAAGCTCAAGCTCAAATCAAGAGCAAGAGCAAGGCCCAGGCTGAAACCAAGCCCAAGGCCCAAGCCCAAGCCAAGCCCAAGGCCCAGGCCCAAGCCAAGCCTAAGGCCCAGGCCCAAGCCAAGCCCAAGGCCCAGGCCACACCTGCAGCCCCAGTTCCGGCTCAGGCTCCTCTCAAAGGTGCCCAGCCCCCCGCAAAAGCTCCCTAGTAACAGCCTGTGCCTGCCAATGCAAGGGCAGAAGGACTGGTATGACCCCTGGTCTGCTGTCTGTGTGGGGCTAGTGTCCTCCTGTGCTGTTTGTAAAAATAAACCCAAGACAGGGTCTCAAAAAACAAACAAACAAACAAAACACAAAGTTTGGCATTCCAGAGTGAGATAATACATAAATAAATTGCAGCCATTGCCCTTCTATATGCATTTGAAGAAAACTTATTTTGGTATTACAATTTTTTGTCTTGCTATCATTCCTTTTAAAATCAGATTTTAGATTCCACTTTATGTTATCTCCGATTTACCTGCATTCAACTGAATAAATGTTGGGTGAAATGTGTAAATTTAAAGAGTTAGATTTAAGAGCACGTGTTTACTAAAAAAATGATACCAAAACACACATATACATATATCTTCTCCCTCCAAAGACATAATGGAAATACTACAGTCTGATGTTTTATATATAATTTTACATTCCTGATAGCATTTTATTAGCAATGCATACCCATAAATCTCTAAAAGTGACTTCCCCACATTTTTATAGGCAGGAAAATCTGAAAATTCTGAAAATTTGTTACAGATTAGAACATTAGAATATTAGAATAATGAGAACAAAGGAATGTATGTCATTATTAATAATCTGTTCTGTATAGCAGTATTTCTCTTAATCTTCTGAACTAAGAAAAATACTGCAAATCATGTATTTTTTCTAAAAAGTTCAATCAACATAGAAAGATTATAGCAATAAAACCAGAATAGTATAGACTGCCAAGTATTATTACAATAGGACAGAAAAAATAATTGGCAATCCTTCTAAAAACAGCAAATACAGACATACATCATGTTGATTCCATTCTATAGGGCAATAAGTGGACAAAAAAAATTGGAAGACTGAGTGATTTTAATTTCACTGAAGCTACTAAATAAAAAAGAAAGAAAAAAACAATGAAAGCACAATTTCTTCCCTTAGTTGGTCTCTTGGCATGGTCTTTGAGTATGGAAGTTTGTCTTATATCTTGTGCATTTTCTCCAACAAGCATTACACACTGCACAGTGCTTGATAATAAAATATTTCCACTTTAAAATGTTAATGAATGACTATTCAAAATGTTAATTAATGGCTATTCAAAATCTTAGCCATTCTAAAAACCTACTCTTAGGATATATTATTTTCCTAATTTAAATTATTTAAGCATTTTTTTTTTTAAACAAAACACTTCAAAGTACTGGAAGCTCTACCCTTAGCCATATACAACAGTTGGCTGCAGTATTAATGCTGTGAACCCTGAGGGTGGCAGGCTTATTCCAGTCTCCAAAGGCTGTGTGTAGTTTGAAATGAAGATTGTACATTTCTCTGATGATGGAAGTGCGAGTTGGGGCAGAACATACTGAGGCTAACAGGCATATGAGACTTGCATGGAGGAGCACCAGAGGTAAGTGATCAACACCAGCTGAAAATACAAAAAGAAAACTGGATAATGAGAAGAGTTGCAGAAAAGTAATAGAAAAGATGTCAGAATATCATTGAAGACATAGGAGTTTTCAAAATTTTTTTTTAAGGAAAGAAAAACACCACTTTTAAATGCTATCATAGGGTTGGGTTTTTAGCATGACAGTTAAGATACTGCTTGGGATACTTGTGTCCAATATTGCAGCACCTGGGTTTGGGCGCTGCCTCCATTTCACCTCATGGCAAACCTGGTCCAACTCTGGTTCTTGGGAGTGAAGGAACAGATGGGTTCATTTTCTTTCTCCCTCTCTCTCTCTCTCAAGTAAATAAGACAAATATAAATTTAAAAGTATATGAAATAAAAATGAAATGCTACAGTAAAGTCTAGTGGGAAGATGAAAAATTGGATGGTGTATCTACTGATAGTTAATATTTTTAGGAATTTTCATGGGCATGTTGCTCATATAGGTATTGTTATGGGTTCAAAAAGGATAAACAATATAGTTGCTGACCCAAAAGAACTCAGAACTGAAGCAAGGAAAAACCATACAATTGCAGCGTTTCAATGGAATGTTACATTATAAGATATAGAAAACAAAAGCCAACACATCTCTTAAGGTCATTTCACGAAGAATACCTTCTCAATGTGTTTCCTGGAAGCTGTATGACTCAAGCCAAAGTAGAAAATGAATAATGTTACATTCATTTGGGAAGGGAGCTTATAGTCTTGCACTAAGGATATACATTTCTCTTTCTCAAACAATATAAAATTAATTTGTGAAAGCTAATGTTCTGTCATTTAGATGATTTTTGCCCAACAAAGTTTACTTTCTTAACATAAAACACATTATTTGTAGAAAGGTATATTCAGGGATATGCAGTATGAAGAGTTTATGGTTCAAGAATACCTTAATGAATCTATATATTATTATGATACAATATTAATATAATATTAATGTATATTAATATTAGTATTTAATACTAATATTTAAATTCAAATAGACTTATAATGTCTTATTTCCTTATTTATTTGAAAAGCCAAAAATGAGAGAGAGAGAGAGAGAGAGAGAGAGAGAGAGAGAGAGATTTCTTCCATAAACTGATACACTTTCCAAATACCTCTAACAGCCAGGGCTGGGCCAAATTGAAACCTAGAGCCCAGAACTCCATCTGAGACTCCCAAGTGAATGGCTAGGACCCAAGTACATGACCCATCACTTACTGCCTCCCAGGGTACACGTTAGCGGGAAGCTGGATTTGAAGCAAAGGTGAGATTCAAACCCATGCATTCCCATAGAGAATATGTGTACCTCAAATGGCAACTTAATTGCTGTACCCCCATGTTTGCCCCATTTTAAGCTTTATATATTTATTTGAAAGGTCAAGAGGAGAATCAAATAGTTATAGACCCTCCCAGCTTAAAGATACAATATTGTTCCATGATACAATAGATAACCCAAAATCTCCTTTCCTGCCTTTGGTCCATGTGTTCATGCTTATATTATCCCATGCATTTTTAGGAATATGTGATGAAGCTCTTGAAATCTCTCAGACATATCTAAGAGTAGGGGTCCACTGTGCTCTCTCTTCTTTTTTCTCTGGTTCACCTTGGGAACCTTCACAACCTGCTCAAATGCTGAAAGAGCCCTGCCATTGCTGCTGCTGAAGACAGGTGCTGCCTATTCTGTCTCTTGGTGCCCTCTAGCTGCCATTCTCCAGAGAGTGGGAAGTGTTTGTATTCTAG
This sequence comes from Lepus europaeus, assembly GCF_033115175.1. Classification (NCBI taxonomy): domain Eukaryota; kingdom Metazoa; phylum Chordata; class Mammalia; order Lagomorpha; family Leporidae; genus Lepus; species Lepus europaeus. The sequence goes on along the minus strand of NC_084833.1, from coordinate 88,473,924 downwards.
CAGGGCCGGGAAGAGGCATATGCTTACCTCTGTTGGCTACATGTGCAGGAGTTCTCTTGCTGTTGTTGAGATTTTGCACGTAGGTACTCAAAAAGCAATTTCTCCAAATACTAGCCTTCCAGATCTTGCTACTACTACTACTGAATAGAATATTCTACTCAGTCTTCTCTCTCCCCACCCCACCCCAGCTCTTTCCTTTTATCTGGCATTAAAAATATTTTTATGCAAATCAACTAGATGATATTTATTAAGCATTACTATAGGACAAGGGTCTTTCATTCCTATTAATAAACTCCTAAGTTAGGTGGTATTATTACCTCCACTTTACATTTGAGAAAACCAAGACATAAAAACGTTAGTTAAACAGCAGAGCCTGTATTTCAAAGTGGACTTTCAGGTAATACAGCTTAATATGTCATCACTCCCAACAGTGCCACTCATTTTTTAAGAGAGTCTCTGGGAGTGAAACTACTCGACGGAGACTGTTTACATGATCAGTAGTTCAATACACCAAGTGGTTTGATGTTAATAGTATGTATAATTACAATTCCATCAAACGATAATCTCTTTTCAGTTAGACTATAGACAACAAAACAGGGGATTTGTACTTGGCTCTTGGTTTGAACCTCACCTTTGCTTTGGTGTGACTTTGGGCTGTTTTCATTATAATTCCCTGAGTCTCAATTTTTTTTTTCTTTCAAATAGGGTAAAAATGCCTACCTTTAAAGTAGAAACATTACTGTTTGAATAAGGAAAATAATGCATATGAAGTAACCAACATAATACACAGAACACCTGGAAGGCAGCCACTAAGTGTTAGTTTCTTTTGCCTTTCCCTACCTAAATGATAAGAAAGTTAAACCATCCAGTACTATATCTTCTTCTGTGTGCATTTCTTCTGTAATACAGAGCTCAGTAAGTGTGATCTTACTCAAAATTCTAAATATTCTACATGATTTTTGTCTTCTATAAGCTTCCACTAAAAATTAGATATCAATTCAATACTATGCTCCTTGCTAGAGTTTTTTTTTTTTTTTTTTTTTTCTGGAATGGGTATGTATAGGTGATCTTTAGAACACATGAGAAATATACAATGCAATGTAATGTCCCCTATTGGTGAAAACAATACAGAGCTACTACCAACACAGATTCTATAAATGGTTATGCGATCATTTGTGTGTAACTATATTAAGATATACTTTTATTTGGCACTGGTAATAAGTTAAGCCTCTACCTGTGGCACTGGCATCCCATGTGGCTGCTGGTTCAAGTCCCAGCTGCTATACTTCTGATCCAGCTCCTGGCTGGTGACCTCAAAAAGCAGTGGAGGATGGCCCAGGTTCATGGGCCCCTGCATCTGCATGGGAGACATGGAGGAAGCTCTTGGCTCCTGGCTCAGATAGGCCCAGCTCCAGCCATTGCAGCCATTTGGCAAATGAACCAGCAGATGGAAGATCTCTATTTCCCCCTCTTTTTTTGTAGCTCCACTTCTCAAATAAATCTTTAAAAATATCTATTTTTTATTTAGTAATATTAGCACCATGGTTATATTAGCAGTTCAAAAGTGCAAAAATAACCTTTTAATTTATGATAACATATATAGTTCTTACACTCAAAGAAGAAAAAGAAATATATTCTCAAAAGTTTTGAGTTAGCTGTAGTATAAGTTATTTTGTATTTAAAAGAAATTCCAGGGCTATACCCACTATCAAGCCTGCTTACAAAATATAAGTATCCTATTAAGAACATGTGGCTAACATCAAACATGGAAATGCTATTTTTGCTCATTTTTTTGGTGATAATTCAATTCTCTTTTTTCTTTTTCCTTTACAATGCAAATGGACAATAAGAATCCTTTCTTTGGTAATACATTTGCCAAAAGAAGGGAATAATGTGTTCTCTCCATGACTGCATCTAAAGTTAGAGAAGAAGAGCTTGAATTGTCTTCCCATTTCTGGGAATGGTAGTTCATGCCTGAAATGAAAGAGGTGAAATCTTAATTTTTAACAGTACATTGGGCTCCACTGGAAAATATACTTGCACATTTATGATATCAAAGAACGATTTCTATCCCAATCATTTTTTTCTGATGCAGGTTTGGTTCTAAAATTATCTTATTAAAAGAATTAAAAGAAAATAGAGAATATTTGCCTTGTACAGAAAACATCATATGAAACTAACACTGCATTACTATTGTTTTTGCTGGATTTTAAGAAAAAATACGTTAGACAACATAGTGGGCACTGAAACGTTGAATATGAATATAACCACCAAACCCAGTACCTTCAGTATCTATTACTTTTCTTTCAAAGGAAACAATAAAGAGACACCCTACAGAATTCACAAAAACAAAAAAAAAATTCAAGCTACTTATCCAACAAAGGATTAATATCCAGAATATATCAATCACTCAAAAAGCTCAACAACAACAAAAACAACCAATCCAGTGAAGAAATGGGCAAAGGACCTTACCAGACATTTCTTAAAAGAGGAAGTATAAATGACCAACAGATATATGAAAAGATAAAGTTCAACATCACTAGCCATCAGGGAAATGCAAATCAAAAGTACAATGAGATATCATGTCATTCTTGTCAGAATAGCTATTATTCAAAGCATGTGCTCCCAAGGATGTAGAGAAAGGTGAACAGGTATACATGGTTGGTGGAAAGGTAAGTTAGTGAAGCTATGTTGGAAACCAGTATGGAGATTTCTAAATGCCAGAAATAGGCTTGCTGTATGATATCACTACTGGGTACATACACAACAGACATTAACTCATTATGTCAAAGAGATGATTGGAGCACCATGTTTACAGCAGCACTGTTCACAATAGCCAAAATAAGGAATCAACCAATGTGTCCATAATGAGATAAGTGGATAAAGAATACGTGGCAGACACACTCATACACACAATGGAATATTATTCAGCTATAAAAAAAATTCTATCATTAGCAGCAAAATGGTTGGAAATGGAGGACATCATACTAAGTGAAATAAGCAAGATGCATAAATACAACTACTGGGGACAGCTCTGTGACACACTACCTCTGCCTGAACTGCTAACATCACATATGGGTGCTGGTTTAGGATCTAAGTGCTCCACTTCCAACCCAGCTCCCTGCTAATGTTCTTGAAAAGGCAGTGGAGGATGGCCCAAGTCCTTGGGACCCTGCACCCATGTGGGAGATATGGATGAAGCTCCTGGCTTCAACCTGGCCCGTCCTCAGTGAATGAGGCCATTTGAGGAGTGAACCAGTAGATGGATGATACATACATCCATTCTCTCTGTGTGTAACTCTACCTTTCAAATAAAACAATCTCTTAAAGAATAAAAGAATAAAAAGACAAATACTGAATGTTCTTCATTATATGTGGCAACTAACAGCTAATTTTGAAAAAGGAAATGCCCATGTTGATCAGTTTTGCGGCAAATAAAGTTTTGTGAAATTTAGTGTTAAATCTTAGACAAATTGATATAAATTATATACCGTTACAGCTTTAATGATGTTGTAGCTAATTTAAAATTTACATGAGTAAAGTTGAGTATCTTCACTTGATTATTGCTTATGGCCCTTGACTATTTTCCTGCTGAATGGTGTTGTGGTACAGTGAATTAAGTTGCTACTTGTGATGTCGGTATCTCCTATCTAAGTGCGGGTTCCAGTACCAGCTGCTCAGCTTCCGATCCACCTCCCAGCTAATGCATGTGGGAAGGCAGTGTCGGATGGTTTAAGAACTTGTGCCACTGCCACGCATATGGCAGGATGTAGTACCTAGCTCCTGGTCTGGCCCAGACCTTTATGTTGCAGCCATACTGGGGAATAAACCAGTAGACAGAAAATCTGTCTACTTCACTCTTTCGGTCTCTGATGTTCTGCAATTCAAATACGTAAATCCTAAAAAATAATATACTGCAAAATTTACAAAAGGTCCAACAAGAGATTTAGCAATATCATTCATATTTATAGAAATCTTTTGTCTATTAATTTTCTACAAAAATTTCAAAAATGTTTTTTCAAAAAAATCAAAGTTTATTTACAAGACGAGAGCAAACACAAAAACACTTTTCAAAGATCCTGTTGGAATTTCAGAGATTATTATATAGATCATATATAATATTATGATTTCCAGATATTACAAATAAATGACTACTTGATATGAAACACACAACACATGGAACTTATTAATAAAAGTGTATTCTTTATATACCTGAAATTCAAATTTAACTGGACATCTGTGTTTTATATACTCTAAATTAAAAATTATCTTTCAGTAGTATTCCAAATACCTTTTAATAAGATAATTGCTATAGAAAATATAGCAATATGTAAGGTCTTATCTACGTGGGTTTGATTACAGAACTAATAAAGTATTCTCTAAATAATGAAAAAAAAAGAAAATATAGCAATAAAAAATAGTGCGAGACTGAAGCTTTCTGGGAAAGTATCAGACTTGAGATGTAGGCACTTTTTGCTCATATTCAGCCTCCCTACCCTTCTTCCAACACAGATTCACACCCAGCAATAACACATTCACACTATCTAACTCACTCATTGCATAGTTTTGGTAGTTTGAGGAGACTAGTAGTGACAAAAATGTATAGAAAGTATGACTTCACTTGAATCCTGCAGTATCAAAATTGGACGAATGAGTAGGGCAAGTTTCAATGGAGTGTTGAGAAAAGGATTCTTGTTATTCTGTCTCCCCAGTATCTATCATCTGTGACAAGAAGAGCCATGGTGGTGGCTCCAAAGTGGAGAAATAGAAGGTACTCTGACTATAAATTGTATTAGTGAGGAATGTACGAGGGGCATTTGTGAATGAGATCTGGGATAAAATCAGTAAATTCTATGTGGAATATGGATTCTTTGTTTCTAGCTCAAAAAATACTGTAATTGTAGTTGTACAATAAAAGTATAATATGAGCAGAAACATTTCTGGAAAAGGAAGACATGAGTAAAGATGGCAAACACAGAAACCTCAAATTTAATTTTTCCACTGGTATAAACTTTAAAACTTCTCAGCAATCAACTTCCATTAGATCGTTTGCTAATATGCAGCTCTAAACCTAAGGGCCTTTCTCTAACCCCTTTCCTCAGCAAAAAACCACAAAGGGCTTGAATTCCTTCAATATCCTTGACTTAATAAAACAGCAACTAATGCAAACTCAAACCATGCACTGTATACTTTATAACTTTTCAGCTTTTCTTAAGATTTGCCTAAAATAGACACAAAAGACATTATTTGCTTATTAAAAAGTTACAAAAAAATAAAACGCAAAACAGTAAATGTTTAACTGCACATTAAAACCTGCTTCATATTTGGGATGTCTTCATTATGTATTCATTGTGAGATGTCCAAAAAGGGGACACAAATCTATCTTCTTAAACATTTAACATTTCTTTATGGTGAAAACATTTAAGATCTTTTTTCCTAGTTTCTTGTGTAAGAGAAATACCTAATACATTATTATTTACAGTCACCCTAAGATACAAGAGAACCCCAGAACAGTGTACTCCTTTCTCACTATAATTTAACAGTCAGGGCTGGCACCTGTGGCGCCGGCATCCCATAAGGTGCCAGTTTGAGTCCCAGCTGCTGCACTTTCAATCCAGCTCTCTGCTGTGGCCTGGGAAAGCAGAAGATGGCCCAAGTCCTTGGGCCCCTGCACCTGCATGGGAAGACCTGCAGGAAGCTCCTGGCTCCGTATCTACACAGCTCTGGCCGTTGCAGCCAATTGGGGAGTGAACCAGCGAATGGAAGACCTCTCTCTCTCCGCCTCTCCTCTGTGTTAATCTGACTCTCAAATAAATAAATGAATCTTTAAAAAAAGATCTGCCCTCTGGTGTGGGACATGGGCATGCCAAGTGGCATCTTAACTGCTATGCCAAGTGCCTGTTCCATGTGTCTTTGTTTCAATAAACATAGCTACAAGAATGCACACATGTAGAGCATTTAGGTAATTCTTAAACAATTTACTTGCCTAAAGAATGAATAAATACAACAGACTAATACTTTTAACACAACAGTACAACCTAATGCAAAATTGTGACCCCATATGGTCTAATGTTTAGTAACACTAAATCTCAGTTGATTTTTTAACTTCGTCTAAATCAGGCAGTGAATGTTAGTTGATATTTTTGAAAACAATTTTCTCTCTGATCTCAATCTGTTATTCATTCAAAGAAAGGAATTTTATTAACAAAATTTCCATCAGAGTCCTGTAAAAGAAATTAAAAGGGGAAATTTCATAATAAAAAACAAGCTGCCTATCATAGTCTTCTTTGGGTAATTCACAGATAAGTCAATTATCTAAAATTATTAGTCTTTATAATCAGTGAGGCAGGGATACTGCTTTATTACAAGGGGTCTTTGCAAATCCCTTTAATAATTGCATTCCTAGGCTGCGCGATTGCCACAATCTAACAAGGAGAAAGTTATTTACCTCTGAGATTCAGGCTAGCATTTTGGAATAGCACCTCATGGTTCCACTGGTCTATCTTTATGTCTATCTTTATGATAGTTTCAGGCTGATTATAATTGCCTTGTAGTTTGTCTTGAAATTGGTATTGTGATGCCTCTGGCTTGGTTGTTGTTGTTAAGATTGATTTAGCTATTCAGGGTCTCTTGTGTTTCCATATGAATCTTAGCATCTTTTTTTTCAAGATCTGAGAAGAATGTCCTAAGTACTTTGATTGGGATTACATTGATCTCTAAATTGCTTTGGGCAATATGGACATTTTGATATTAATTCTTCCAATACACAAACATAGAAGATTTTCTCCTTTTTTGTGTCTTCTATTTCTTTAATGTTCTATAATTTTCATTGTAGTAATCTTTCATCTCCTTGTTTAAGTTTACTCCAAATTCTTTAAAGTTTTGTAGTTATTATGAATGGTATTGACCTAACAATTCTTTCTCAGCCATGGCATTGTTTCTGTATACAAAGGCTATTGATTCTTTGTGTGCTGATTTTATATCATGCACTATTACTAAACTCTCCTATGAGTTCCAATAGTCTCTTTGTGGAGTTGTTTGTTTCCACCATATATAGTATCATGCCATCTGAAAATGGGGCTAATTTAACATCCCCTTTCCAACTTCTATTCCTTTGAATTTTTGTCTTTGCCTAAAAAACTTTCCATAACTATATTGAATAGCAATGATGAAAGTGGACATCCTTGTCTTGTTTTGGATCTTGTGGAAATGCTTCCAACTTTTTCCCATTAATGTGATGCTTGCTATGGGTTTGTTGTATATGCCTTGATTATGTTGAGGAATGTTCCTTCCATACTCAATTAAGGCTTTATTATGGAAGAATATTGTACTTTAGTAAATGCTTTCTCTGCATCTATTGAGGAAATTTACGTTTTTTAAAAATTCTTTAGTTTGTTAATGTGATATATCCAATTTATTGATTTGTATATGTTGAACCATCCCTGCCTACTAGAGATAAATATCACATGGTCCATGTGATTGATTGTTGTTTGATTCAATTAGTTGGTATTTTGTTGAGGGTTTTTACATCTATGTTCATCAGAGATATTGTTCTATAGTTCTTTCTTTGTTGTGTCTTTTTCTGGTTTTGGTATTTAGGTGATATTGGCCTCATAGAGGGAGTCCCCAAGGGTTCCCTTCATTTCAGTTTTTCTGAATATTTTGAGAAGAATTGCAATTAATTCTTCTTTAAATATTTGGTAGAATTCAACAGTGAAGCCATCTGGTCCAGGGTTATTTTGTTGGGAGAGTCTTTATAACTGATTCAATCTCAATCTTGGTTATTGGTCTGTTAGATTTTCTATGTCTTTATGACTCAATTTTGAAAGATCTTATGTGTCCAGAAATCTACCTGTTTCTTTTTTAGTTTCCAATTTGTTGAATATCTCTTTGTAGTAAACCCTGATTTTTTTTTTTTCATTTCTGTGGTATCCACTGTAACATCTTCTATTTCATTTCTGATTGTATTAACTTCAGTCTTCTTCTCATTCCCATCCCTGTCTTTTGGTTAATTGGGCCAATGATGTATCAATTTGTTTATTTTTTCAAAATAACTGTTCTTCATTTCACTTATCTTTTGAATCATTTCTTTGGTTTAAATTTTCTTTCTTCTCTAATTCTTTCCTCCTACCAATTTTGGGTTTGGCTTTTTCTTATTCTCCAGTATCTTGAGATGCATTGCTAGCTGTTTTATTTGGTACCTATCCGATATTTTTAGATGCAATGTTAGATAATAGTGCCTTTAGCATTTCTTGATTTAGGCACTAATTGCTATAAACTTCCCTCTTAATATTGCTTTTTGCTATATCCATTAAGTTTTGATATGTTGTGTTGTCATCTTCATTTGTTTCCAGGTATTTTTTCATTTCTCTATTTTCTATGACCCACTATTCATTCAAGAGCATGTTGTTCAGTCTCCATGTGCTTTCATGTTTGTGTTATTAATTTCCAATTTCTTTCCATTGTGGTCAGAAACAACATATGCTATTTTGAGCATTATTTTTAATTTGCTGAGAATTGTTTTATGGTCAGTATATGGTCTATCCTAGAGAAAGTTCCACACACTGATAAAACTAACATGTATTCTGCACATTTGGGATGAAAGGTTATATAGATACCAATCAGGTCCATTTGGTTCATAGTGTAGATTTTCTCTGTTGTTTCTTAGTTTATGTTTTGTCCACTTGATCTGTGCATTGATGAAAGTGGGATGTTGAAGTCTCTCATTATTATTGGAGTCAATGACTCCCTTTAGATTCATTAACATTAGTTTTAAATAGCCAAACACCGTGCTATTGGTGCATATACTTTACTATAGTCACATCTTCCTGTTAAATAGATCCCTTAATCATTATAAAATGCCCTTCTTTTTCTCTAACAGTTTAAGTCTATTTTATCTGATAGTTGGATGGCTACCCCACCTCATTTTTGCTTTCTGTTAGCATGAAATATCTTTAACCAACTTGTCATTTTCAGTCTGTATCTTTGGTGAAGTGTGTGGTAGCAAATAGGTGGGTCTTGTTTTTTAATCTATTCAACCAGTCTATCAAATTTTGTAAGATTTTTTTTAAGTTTCATTTATTTGAAAGACAGAATTAGAGAGAGAGAGGTCGTCCATCCACTGGTTCACTCCCCAAATGGCCAAATGGCTTCTTCAGGTCTCCTATGTGGGTGCAGGGGCCAAAGCACTTGGAGCATCTTCCACTGCTTTTCCAGGCTATTAGCAGGGAGCTGGATCAGAAGTGGGGAAGTGAGGATTCAAATTGGCACCCATTTGAGATGCTGACACTGGAGACGAAGGCTTTAACCTGCTATGTCACAGTGCTGGCCCCCCAGTCTTTATCTTTTAATTGGAAAACTTAGGCCATTTTCATTCAAGGTTATTAATGTAAAGTAATGTCTTGGTCCTGCCATGTTTCTAAAAATATTTCTATTGTTTGTTTTGCATTTTATTTGTACTTTTACTAGGAGATTTTATGCTTTCACATTCTTTATAATGATGACTACCTTTCTCTGTTCCTGTGTGTAGCATATTCTTAAGTATCATTTGTAAAGCTGGACGAGTGGTGACAAATTCTTTCAATTTCTGTTTGTTTTGGAAAAAATCTTTATTTCATTGTCAGGAGGAAGTTGAATTAGGATGGAAACAATGATTGTGAAGAGATTCTTACCAATCTGGCAGAATACATTTTTAGTGTGGAACAGATAAGGGCAGTATAAAGGAAAGAGAGGACTAGTAAATTTAGGTTTGGCAGGACTTGTAATTCTGAATAAAGAAAATGAGGAGAGTGACTGAAAAATGACCCCAGGGTGTTCAATTTCATTGATTTTACAAATGTTGGTGAGTCTGGCAAAAGAGATGCCGTGACTCTTTCTCCTTTACCCTCCTGTACTTCTCATCAACTATGAGAAAGGATATAAAACACTACTGAAGAGGAAAAATGGAATGTTTAGCTATATTTAACAGCTTGGCAATGCATAAACACTGTAAGATCAGAGATTTACTTTTTTCAGTACTTAATTAGAATTTTTAATTATTTTGTACATAGAGGGGAATGTTAAACCACTTGTCAACATTAATATTTGTATTTTTGTGTTTTAATCATCTAGTTTAATGTTGATTGACTGACCATGACATACTAAGTGGTATTATTGTGGTTTTGTCATGCAAGTATCAAATGTATACATTTAAAGCTTTGAAATTCTTAAGGAGGTAAAACTATTTAAGGTATCTCTATGTATATATATGTGAAAACCATAGCAACTCAACAGGAAGGATTAACATTCATTTTCTTAAAAAGGTCTGAACATTTTAGTTCTAAAGGTATATTCATTTTCTATAGCTGAAATGTTTTCCCTATTTTTCACATAGCAGGAAAGATGTGAACTTTATTCTAAGCCAGGGAATATCTCTCTGAAGTTATTCATCAAGAACAGTGGTCTTGGTCACAATTTATTTTCTAGATTTTAAAGTTTGACCTCTGAAGTCTACTCACTTTCATACTGAAAGTTCTTTTTCAAAAAAAGGATACAGAAAAAATTTAGTGATAAACTAAGTACATTAATAATAACTCCAGACCCACATAGCACACAGATTTCAAGGATTCTTTCAAAAGAGATTATGGAAGTCCTTACCTTTTCAAGTATTTATAAATGCCGTTATTTAATTAATAATGAGAAAAATGGATGATTTGCCATTTTGGATAAAAATGGGGACATTTTAAAACTTCCTTTAATATTCATAGAATAAATATTGTAACAGCATATTTGAGATATTTGCTGAGAGATCATAGGGGAATACTAAACATTTTAACACGGAGAATAAAGGTATCCTGGTATCTGTCACACAGGTGTAATTCATATTCAGGTTATTAAGATTGAATTTTATTCTCCATTTTCTTCTAGGTGATTTCTTTTAGGTGATTGACTTTTAGATTAAAGACAACAAAGGCTATTGTAAATTTGACCTCATCCCTATGAAAAAGAGTTAGACTGTGAAACAAGCTCAAAATTATGCACTTAACAACAGAGATGAGGCTAATACCAGAAAATTTTGAACCTTAATACATTTTTATGTTCATTCTAGTGAATTGTATTTTTATTATAAATTCATGTAACACTAACAGTGTAGGTTACTCAGGAGTTTTATATTTTTAATAAGGTTGAAAGAAAATTTAATTTAGATAATCAAATGGACAATAGTTTTTGGTGCTGTAGTCCTTAGCTATTATTTTCATTTAGGCGGCTTTAGGACTGTAGGTTAAAGTGAAAATGGTTATGCTATATAAGGGAACTGGATCACTTTGGCCTATATCACATTTCATGTACAAAGCCTACATAGCTTATCTTTGGTGCATCTAAAGTCAGTGCAGGTTGAGGGTAAATTACTTGACCAATACTAAAAAATGAATATAAGCTGGTTCTGATTGCGCATCATGTAGTTTTCATCTTTTGACAGAGCAGTATTTTAGAAGATAACAGAGAGGAGGAATTTATGGCAGGTGCATTACTACTTAGGAACTAATCTCACCCACATGGCTGTTAATGTGAAATATGGATTTTAATAATCCTAGCTCTGTGAGTTGTGTGATCCTGCCTGGTGGGAATGTGATTAGCAATAGCCTGCAAGATTAATTGAGATATACAGCACACAATTACATCAAGTGAACTGCAAGCAACTCTGATTATTCAAGAGTTTGCATAGTTAATGCTGTATACTTCTAGTTAAAACAACAAAAACAAATCAATATTTTATTCTGGCAAGAAGGAAACGTCTTCCCTTATGTCATTATAAAAGTCCTTTAAACAGAATGTAAATATCTTTCAGACATAAGAAAATATTAAAGGTAAAGAAAGATGGATGATTAGGTGATGGATGGATGGATAAATCATACAATTATTTTATAACTCACTCTGTCATCATACACGCTACTTTATATACAGCATTACTCAAGAGAACAATTTTTTTTCTAACATGGAGAAATACAGGAAATGAGAATTTTAAATAAAAAATTTTCACTAATTAGAGGATTTTGCTGGTATTTACAAAACTAGTAGATGGTGATGTAGTCCTTTTATTCAGTGGGCAGACTTCTACATTATTTCCAAGCACTAATATATCTTGAAACAGGAAGTTAGTAAGTTACTCAACTGTCATATATTAGTTTTTAACTATGAGATGATCATAATTGTTTAGGTGAAATAAATGTGCAATTGAAAATACAATGGAGAGTTGAAATTATTTTAATAAATTTATTTCCTTAGATGTGGGACTAACTTCTATCGGAATGCTTTTTTATATAGCTGTACATAATATATAAGCTGCTTCATTGTCAATATTTCCCATAGTGTAGGTTGAATTTCCAATTACATACAGTTGTAAAACACAATTCAATGCCTGTCATCTAATTTGTTCCTCTTTGTACATTTGTCTACCTCCTTTTATAATTCATAGCAGCACTAGCCATACGGTAATGAAAGCAGCTTTGGCATTATCTATACAACTTTATTTTAGTCCCTACATGCAACAGAGCTCAATTACTACATAATAAATAAAGGACTGACAAATATTCCGCAAAATTTATCTTTTTAGAAGAACTTTAAAGGCATACCCTTCATTGTCACTAAGGTAGAATCTGAACTTTCAGAACGCCCTGCTCTAGTTTGGCAGTTCTCTTATTTGGGTAAATGGCACTGCCTGTTTCCCACAAGATTTCTTGGGCATGGCTGTTTAAGGATCAGACCAGTTCTGCATACTACAAGGCCAAAAACCTGCATTCAAAAATAATTAAAAACTTGCCATTCTAAACTCATCAGTTTCAATCCTCTTTCTGTACTATGCTTTTTTACCAAACTACAGGCACTTCCAGGGTCAAATAGATCTTTCCCTTTGGAATTTTAGGCATTTTATTTACACTTCCACAAAGTTATTCCACCTAGGTGCTGTTTATAAAAAAAAAAAAAAAAAAAAAGAGCTGCAATGGAGCAAGAAAACTGCCAAAAGTCAAGAAAAGTAGTCATACACTTGCTTACATGAATTGATTCTAATAACCTATCAAGTAAAGAATGAATATACTTAAAATTACAGGAATGTAAGTATACATGGTAAGCAATCACCGCTGTAGTGGTATCCCTGAATGCATCAGAGGCATGGAGTCCCTGCTCTGGGAAGAGTGAAAATATCAAGAATCTTCATTTGGTAATGGTAAAAACTAAGTTTGCCTATGCCTGAAATTCAAGAAATCCCATTAATACTTCTACAGCAATACCTCTTAGAGTACATCTGGACTTCCAGACATCAACAGAGCTGGAGAGAATCACTATCAACCTGAAGAATCCACAAAGCACTATAGCTATGTGAATAACTGTGAAGCATAGTACACTAGAAAGAAATACAGAATGAGAATATAAATGTGTTCAAGAGATTTGATGACAGCTCTGAAGTGGACAGTTAATAGCAGTTGTGGATTCATTGTCAGTTTACCAAATAAACTACTGATAACGCCAAAAGCATCACTGTGGCCTGATTTAAACCGAATCTTATTGAAAGAGACTATATTATTGGAAAAAATTACTTAAATATTAGAAACTCAATAAACTAAGTGGGCAATTTGTGTATATTTTATTTTTTATTTTTATTTATTTTTTTGACAGGCAGAGTTGACAGTGAGAGAGAGAGACAGAGAGAAAGGTCTTCCTTTGGTGTTGGTTCACCCTCCAATGGCTGCCCCGGCCGGCGCGCTGCGGCCACTGCACCGCACTGATCCGAAGGCAGGAGCCAGGTGCTTCTCCTGGTCTCCCATGGGGTGCAGGGCCCAAGCACTTGGGCCATCCTCCACTGCACTCCCTGGCCACAGCAGAGAGCTGGCCTGGAAGAGGGGCAACCAGGACAGAATCCGGCGCCCCGAGCAGGACTAGAACCCGGTGTGCCGGCGCCGCATGGCAGAGGATTAGCCTGTTGAGCCACGGCACAGGCTCATTTGCGTATATTTTAAAAATCGAAGTTAGGGACACTGCTTTGGCACAGTGAGATAAGCTGCCTCCTGGGACAGCAGCATCCCAGATCAGAGTGCTGGTTGGAATTTCAGGCACTCTACTTCTGACCCAGCTGTCTGCTAAAATAACAGAAGGCTGCCCAAGTACTTGGATTACTGCCATCTAAGTGAAGACCCAGGTATCACTGCAGGCTCCTGGATTTATTCCAGCCCACACCTTGCTGGTGAGGTCATTTAGGGAGTGAACCAGAGGATCCAAGATCTGTGTCTGTCTCTCCCTCTCTGTCTACATCATCATGCTTGTCAAGTAAGTAAATAGATCTTTTTAAAAAAATACATACTAAAAATTTCCCAACTTCTGGAGAAGACTCAGACACTAAAGACAAAGGAGGATCTTCTCTTGGGGAAAACCTTTATACTTAAAAATTATTTTATTCCTCCTCTAACCTCTTCAAAAACATGGGAGAACTTCAAAAATTTCATGGAAATAGAATTTCAAATACATTTATTTTGGTGCAAAATATTTTGAAATCCATGCATATGAGAAGTCTTCAAGAAGTTCATGAACAGTATATATTATTAAAAACTATCACCGATTTCAAATTTTTCACCAGAATCAATTTATATTTTAAGTCCATTTCCATAAACTTTTTGAAGTACATGGGTATATTTCATCTTAAAAGTAGTATGGGACAGGCTCTGTGGCACAATAGGTTAATCCTCAGGCTGCGGTGCTATCATCCATGTGGGCACTTGTTCTAGTCCCAGCTGCTCCACTCTGATACAGCTCTGGCCTAGCAAAGTAGTGAAAGATGGCCCAAGCCCTTGGGTCCCTGTACCTGCTTGGGAGACCCAGAGGAAGCTCCTAGTTCCTGCCCCCTGGCTCCAGATACGCCCAGCTTCCACTGTTGTGGCCATCTGGGGAGCAAACCAGTGGATGGAAGACCTTTCTCTGTTTCTCCCTCTTACTGTCTGTAACTCTACCTCTCAAATAAATAAAAATCTTTTTTTAAAAAAAGTATGAAATCCATAGAGTAGTCTTTATGTACATATAGAATGGATATATAGATAAAAAATAGTGGCATTATTCAATATTTTAAATATAGCAGGCCTATGGTAAACACCTCTTAATTGGGATTTTAGATAAATTATGGTTCTTATTTTGTATTGTCATTTAACTGGTATATTGATAATCCTTACTGATCAAAATTTATGGTAAAAGAGGGTAAACATTTTCAAGTTTTTAGTTTTTGTTGTCTTGATAGAAAACATGCCTCAATTTGTTTCTCTGTCCAGAAAAGACTCTTCTATTGTTCACTTAGGTCTATTCATCCAAGTAATTAAAATGCTGTGAAGAAGTTTAAAAAGTCATGATGAGTTTTAATTTTTGTCTTCCAGTAATATATCAATATCATAAATGTTCAATGTACCTTTTTTGTTAACTTCTAAGATCTGAAACAGGTGTGTCTCTTTCTTGGAGTTTGCCCAGGGATATTTGTGGAGAGGCAGGCATAGAACACACAGTTATGAATAGTGTACTCACTGTGGACCAGAAATGCATACAAATATATTCATATATATGTATGTGTCTGCATGTTTGTATATACATATATCTATATTTTTCTCCTTTACTTAAAATAATGCTTCAGTAGCTCAACAAATGTCCCTATAGGTCTAAGATAACATGTTCAGGACTATGTATTCACATTTTCACTGTTTACCTTCTGAAAAATGTTTTATTGCCTTTTCTTATGCTTCACTTATATATTTCACACATTATCATTTCTAGTAATAAAACTTCAAAGTTTTTGCCAATAATGACAGTTGAAAGTCATCCAGTAGAGTTACTCAATTGTCTGATATACGTGATAAATTTCTGATTGAGTTAATTAATGGTTAATACCTTTATATGTGGAAATCTTATTAATACAGCTTTGATATAGAATTAATAGAATTTCCTTATTAGATATGGTTGTGGGTCTTGGAATTAAATAGATCTGCATTTTAATGATGACTTGATCACTTCATAGCTGTGTTAATCTAGGTACAATTCTGAAGCTCTCTTTTAAATTTTCTGATCAGTTTGAAATTATAATGCCTGCTTCAAAAAACTGTTACAAGGATTAAACAGAAAGAACTTTCACTCAGTGCTGAGTAGGTCCTAAACAACAAATGACAAGCATATTATTATATAGTACCACTACTCATGGTAACAGTTGTCTAATGAAAACATTATTAAGACCAAAAGTCCTTTGAAATGGAGTTATGTCACCTCAGTTCATGTGTACAGAGAAATTAACTTAAAAACGATTTAAAAATCCTATGAAGTAGGCTCTACGGCAAGTGTGGTGGGCAAAGTTATTTAAAACATTAGTGATATGTTTGCAAATGCTGTGAGTCACCACCAATTTACTTTTTGTTCTTTGCCAAGGTTCTTTAGTTGAGTCAGAGTAAAGTTTTATAGAATTACTTGTACAGTTAATCCACTTCATGATTTCTTAAAAGAAAAGCAATGCCTACCAAACATTCAAAAATTGAAGGCAAAAATATGGCAATGAGATATACAGTTAGCAATCACACTGCATGGGAATGAATTATATTTGAGGGTCTCAGGGGTGGGAAAGTCTGGCCCACGAGCCATATAAGGGCCATGAAATCATATGTTCTGACCATGCCAAGGAAACTATAGACAGGACTTCAATTTAATACAATAGCAGACTAATTTTAAGTCAATAATTTTGCATGGCCCATGACAAGCTATAAAAATCCTAATGGTCCTCTAAAGAAAAAAGTTTACCCACCCCTACAAAAGAAATGCAAAGGTCATCTGTGACCTGGTTAGATATGTAAGATAATGATTTCTTATTTGACAAATTATATAAGTAAGCAAATAAATAAAATGCCATTTGTACAAGTATGATTTATCTGTTTTAATGTTGGTCAGAAACACAAGAAGTCCATTTGAGATGTATTTAGTTTTATATGAAACCAATCAGCTAATTACATTTAAAAATAAGTATATGAAACCACGAAGGTTTTTTTTTTTTTTTTAAAGTAACAGTCATACTCTGGTGCTGGATGGAAATTTTTCTCTCTGAACATAGAAGAAAATCTTTTCTTGTATCCTCCCAGAGCATCCTCTACCTCTCAATGTGAAGTTACACACTACTTTAATGGATTAATGTTTCTCTATCTTAAAAGGCAAAGGTAGCCCATTTCATGTACTTCATTCATTCCTTCTCATTTCCTGAGGCCACCTGACAAATTAAAAAATTAACAAGAGTATTTCTCCTTTCCTGTACAGACAATAAAACTTTTCCCTCATCAAACAGCTTTTCAAGCTAATGTTTTAACACTTGAATGATAAACAGTTGGATCCTGTTGAAATTTCATGAATTAACCTGGATATTAACTTACCAAATAGATTGGATAGCAAACATGTGAATTTTGAATACTCAGGTATCCTGGATACTACAGATAATAGTACTTAAATGCTGCTAGATTGAATATAATCCATTTTTAGAAAATATTTATAGTTGAAGATAGTTAACATTAGGAGAATGAGTCAGTCCATATCTAGCTTTCAATTAGAAAAATATAAAATTATGACAAAAACCATTATGATACTAAATTACATCCTATAATAATTTTAATGATATTAATAATCTGCATGCCGACACACAAAAAAGTAGCCTCTTTGTATGCAAATGACAAACCCACAGAAAGAGAAATCAAGAAAGAAATCTCATTCACAATGGCCACCAAAAAAAAATCAAATATTTAGGAATAAATTAAAAAAGGAATAATCTCTACAATAAATTATCAAACACTGATGAAAGAGCATCAAAGACGCAAAAACTGAAAGATATTCCTTGCTCATGGATTGTAAGACTCTATCTTTAACATGTCTATACTATCTAAAGCAATCTACAAATTTAATGCAACCCTTACCAAAATACCAATGATTTTCTTTACAGAAATAGAAAAAGCAACCTCAAAATTCATTATGGAATCACAAAAGACTCAGAACAGCCAAAGAGATCAAACAAGGAAAATCATGCTGGAGGCATCACAACATTTGACGTCAAAGCATACTACAAAGCTAAAGTAATTAAAATAGCTTGGTACTTGGCATAAAAATCGATACATAGATCAACGGAACAGAATTGAGAACCCAGAAATTAATCAATAAACATACAGTCAATTAAAATTAAAATGCACAGACCATACAGTGGAATTAGGATAGTCTCTTCAACAAATGGTATTGGAAAAACGGGTTTTATATGTGTAGAATGAAATCAGACCCATACCTCTCACTTTATACAAAAATCAACTTATGATGGATCAAAGACCTAAATCTAAGACCCAAGACTATGAAGTTGCTGGAAGAAACAAGAGAGGAACACATAAGACATACATGTGGGGGATGACTCCTTGGAAAAGATCCCCCCAAAGCACAGGCAACAAAAGCAAAAATAAATAAATTGGAGTATATCAAACTTAGAATCCTTTGTACAGCAAATGAAATGATCCATAGAGTGAAAAGACATCCAACAGAATGGGGAAAAATATTTCCAAACCACCTATCTGACAAAGGATTAATACCCCAAATATATCAGCAACTTAAAAAAAAAATCAAAAACAGCAACAACAAAAACCAAACAATCCAGTTGAGAAATGGGCAGAATACTTTAATATACAGTTCTCAAAAGAATACAAATGCCCACATATATTAATTTCCACAAATATATGAAAAAGTGTTCAACATAACTAGCCCATCAGAGAAATGCAAATAAAAACCACAATGAGATATCATCTCACCAAAATCTAAAACACACAGAGTAACAAACCCAAGCAAAGATGTTGACAAAGGGGACCACCTATATGCTGTTGGTGGGAATGTAAATTAATGCAGCCACTATGGAAAACAGTGTGGAGATCTCTTCAAAAACTAGAAACAGACTTGCCATATGATCCAGCAATCCCATTACTAAGTACATAGCCAGAATAATTGAACACAATGTGTCAAAGACATACCGACACCACGAGGTCACAGCAACACTGTTCACAATAGCCAAAATCTGGAATTAACCAAGGTGCTCATCATCAGATTAATGGATAAAGAAAATGTGGTGTGTGTGTGTGTGTCTGTATATATATATATATATATATATATATATATATATATATATATAACAATATTAGTTATAAAAAATGGAATTATATCATTTGTAGCAAAATGGACACAACTGGAGGACAGATTGAGTGAAATAAGCTGGACCCAGAAAGACAAATACTGTATGTTTTCCATTATATGAGAGAGTTAGAATTAAAAAAAATAAAGAAAAAAAGAATTGTCTGTATGAATATTACTGCAAATATAGTTTAGTAAAACTTTACTTTATTACTTTGAGAAAAAAGGAAAAATAAAAATACATGTTTTTTTCTGTGACAGTAATTTATGACATGTTATTAACTGTAACATCAGGTATTTCATTGCTATTAGTTGAATATGTGAAACTGAGGTACTACAATGTCTACTTTGTTGGTGACAACACTGGCAAAAAAAAAAAAACACACTTCATTTTCCTAAATTTTTCATTACTGTTAGCGCTTGCTGAAATATATACCTTAAAACACATGACTAGGTAGATGTGGCATCATTTGAATGAATTGGAGCAGCAAATAACTTATGTATCAATAGATAACTTATTCCCTGCATTTGCACAATCTCTTGTCCTTGGAAAGGTCTCAGTTTTCAAATACAGGTGTCATTTTATCTGTTACTAATAGCTATAGCTGTATTTCTGAAAAATGCCACCTGATTCACTAAAATTCACACACATACACACACATAATTGGGGAAAGGAGCCAGTTTCTGTAGTCGCTTGTTCAAGTCACAATTAATTGATAGGCAGCACTTTTGGAATATTTAACAGTAGAATCAGATATGCTGCATGAAGAAATCAGGAGTGAATCAGCTCAAAATGAATGAAGCAATTTCAAGAGACAAGTCAAAGGGAAATCAGAGCCAAAGTCATTGAAATTTATTAATCATCTTTAGTTACTCTGTGGTTAGAAATTATGTTATGTTAAAGAACAATTTTGTTGGCCGGCGCCGTGGCTCAGTAGGCTAATCCTCCGCCTTGCGGCGACGGCACACCGGGTTCTAGTCCCGGTCGGGGCACCGATCCTGTCCCGGTTGCCCCTCTTCCAGGCCAGCTCTCTGCTGTGGCCAGGGAGTGCAGTGGAGGATGGCCCAAGTGCTTGGGCCCTGTACCCCATGGGAGACCGGGATAAGCACCTGCCTCCTGCCATTGGAACAGCGCCGTGCGCCGGCCGCAGCGCGCCTACCGCGGCGGCCATTGGAGGGTGAACCCACGGCAAAGGAAGACCTTTCTCTCTGTCTCTCTCTCACTGTCCACTCTGCCAGTCAAAAATTTAAAAAAAGAAAAAAAAAAAGAACAATTTTGTTGTTGGGTGAACTTTTTAAAAATTATTTTTCTTAATTCAAAGTAAATTTGTAGGAAAAGAAAGATACATTCATGATTGCAAATCAAACATCTTCTATTTATTTCTATTGAGGTAATTATATTTTAAACATATGTAGAATACATGCATATGTTTTTAAAAGCAGAATAGTATCATATATACAGCTTTAATAATCTGAATTCAAATTTGGAGTGCTTCATTTTGATACATAAAGTATTTTGTCTCACTAAAAATGTATATCATGTATATCACTCTGAAAATACTTGGATATTTGGGAAGAAATTAGAATTCCAAAATTCATTTTTTCTGTTCTTCCTATTCCACAAAAAGCTGCTTATGCTTAATTATCCATTGGGAAAAAAGCTAATATCAATGATCTCTTACCAACACTATTCAATTAATAACTGATTTTTTCTGAAGATATTTTCTCAAATATGAGCTCTATGGTAAAACTTCCCACTTAGGGTGTTATTTGTTTATGAAACTCATTTACATTATATGTCTGTTGATTGATTTTTGTAAGCATGGTCTGTTTACATACTGAATGAACAGAACAGGACTTTTTAATTTCCATATACCATTGACTAACAGTGTAGGTATATTACTTATTAATGCATGTAGAATAAATTAAATGACTGTGATTGAAGATTTAAAAAAAAAGCTGATTATCCTTGTCATTCTTTTCAATTTCAGCATCATCACCATCATCTTAGTAGCAACCAAAAGCAAAAAAAGCAAACAAACAACAACAACAACAAACTTTACCCTTCCTTTCCCGTGGAAGGTTAAAAAAATGATCTGGTGCTCAAATTTTTCGGCATATCCAAAGAAGAAGATCGTAGCAAATCATACTGAATTCTTACCCACCCAACTTCACCACCCTATATCTCTTGACAAAGTTGGCTTCTAAATATTGCTTGAAAAAATACCAGGAAATTGTTATTCTGTCTAAAGAAGTACCTGAACAGTCATCACTGAACACAGACTAAAACATATCCACCTATTTCTTCTATCTCATTGTACTTCTTTAACTGATTCCCATTCAACAATGTTGGCATTTCATGTGAAGTTTGAAAATTGAATTGCTTTAGAAACACAACACATTAAAAAATCAAACAAGATTACAATGCTATTTGGTATTTCAGCCAACCCTGCTCATGTTGTCCTCTTTCACAGGTGACATAAAAACGAGAACTGCTGAACAAAATCATGTAATATGTTTGTATGGCCATGAATATCTAAAAACTCACTTTGTGAATATGATACATTGATTATGTTTCAGTAAACAATGTTGATCTATTTAGTTTTCCTAAGTGTGTTTTATATTTCACTGATAGAGCATTTCATACTCAGAATCAGCATCCCAACTTTCACAAATCAAGTTGTATGATTATAGATGGAACCTTGGATAGAAATTACACATTCTAGTTCAACAGATTACTCATTTGCTTTCCTGACTGTAAATTTTAACATTTATTCCAAAGGAACACTAACTCTACCAGAATATTATGATGAGTATTTAAAGCAACAAAATGTAAAATGCATTTTTTTTCTAGATAAAGCAAGCAACTCTTTTGGAATAGATTTTTTTTTTCATCGTGGTAAGATTGAATCATAATATATTTTTAAAGCTAAACTTGTGGAGGAATGGAGTCCAAAAAGATATCAAATTTGTAATAAGTAGAATTATTTATTCTGTATTCATTCATGTTTTCATATACTAATTTATTCATTTGGTCAATATAAGCCAGGCCACTGTGTTAGGGTTTGGGAACATTTTCATGTTGTAATGAAGCACAACTTTTAAGCGCTATAAACCAATTGTGGGATGGTGTGAGATCTTACCTAATAGGGGGTTACTAGCAAAAGCTACTGTAAATGAGTTGTTGGATATGGATAAAGAACACAGGAAAAGGGAAAGAGAAGTTTACTGGCTTTTGACTAGATGGGGATATCTTCTCTAAGTGGTTGTTAGTAAGATGTTTAATCTATTTACTGAAATAGGACAGTCCCAAACAAATATCATGTTTTTCCCTGATCTGTGGTAACAAAAGAATATAAAAATATAACGTATAAGAATGAAACTGACATTGTGAGAACTGATTATTGTTTACAGCCCTTATCTCTACTATTGTTTTTTTCTTCTTACTATTTGTTGAATTCTTTACTTGGTGGAGGGTTAAGCTTATGATTAAAAATAAACTGAAAGTATGTCATTGTAAAAATTAAAAGTAAATTAAGAAAGGAAGGAAGGGGGGATGGCAAAGAGGCTAAGAGGGAGGGTAGGGTACAGAGTATCATTATATTCTTAAATAAGCATGTATCAAAGACATGAAATTTGTTCACCTTATATATTTTTTTAAAATTGTAAATAAAAAAAGACAACCTAGCCATAACTAAGTTACTTTAACTTTCCAAGGCCAGGCTGAAGCCAGGAATCAGGAGCTTCATCTAGGACTCTTACATGGATATCAGGGGCTCAAACAAGCTTTCCACTGCTGCTTTTCTTAGGCAATTAGTAGGCATCGGATGGAAGGTGGGGCACCTGGGACTCAAACTGGCACCCATATTGGATGCCAGCATTGCAGGGGCAGCTTTTGCCAGCTATACCACAACACTGACCCTAAAGGAAGTTCTTTGAAGTCCAGATTTTTTAAAAATGATAAAATTTCAAAACCTGACAGTTTAAGATTTTTTAAGTTGCTCCATGAACTTTAATTTTTTCAACATTAGAGACAGATTAAACATTAAATATAATTAATGAATAATACTTCATATGTTTTACTTTTATGTTTAGTTCTCTCAGTTAATTTTAAACTATCATTTCTGAGGAAATGTTGGATTTATTTAAAAATTTTAAGTATCACATAAAAACTGTACATACTTAAGGAGTTTTGATAAGTGTGTATGTTGTATAATTATTAAATATTGCATAATTATTAAAAGTTTTCAAAACTTGTTAAGTAGAAAATTGAGCACAACTTTTTTCTGGATATAGGACCTACATACCCATATACTTTTATCAAAAGTTTTATGGCCCTATGGATTTCTCTTTCCATTTGATTTAGAAAAATTTTCAGTTTTTTTCTTCCTTCCAGATCATCCTTCAGCACTGTTTCAAGTATTTTCTACATATATTTTTGTGTGCCTTTTTTTAAACAAAAATATTTTATTTATTTATGTGACAGGCAGAGTTACAGACAGCGTGAGAGAGAGAGAGATACAGAGAGAAAGGTCTTCCTTCTGTTGGCTCACTCCTTAAGTGGCTGCAACAGATGGAGCTTCGCTGATACGAAGCCAGGAGCCAGGTGCTTCCTCCCGGTCTCCCATGCAGGTGCAGGGGCCCAAGAACTTGAGCCATCTTCCACTGCCCTCCTGGGCCATAGCAGAGAGAGAGCTGAAATGGAAAAGGAGCAGCT
The DNA here is from genome assembly GCF_033115175.1 of Lepus europaeus. Classification (NCBI taxonomy): domain Eukaryota; kingdom Metazoa; phylum Chordata; class Mammalia; order Lagomorpha; family Leporidae; genus Lepus; species Lepus europaeus. The sequence continues at coordinate 88,450,019 of NC_084833.1, read as the reverse complement.
GGTACTAGAACCAGTGTCCATATGGGATGCCGGGGCCACAGGCAGAGGATTAACCTACTGCGCCATGGTACTGGCCCCCAGTGTGCTTATTCTTTACTCACTGTTTTTACAACCTAGGCTTCCTGAGTACCCATCTGAGATTGATTTTCTTGCATTTGCTTTGCAAAATAATTCCATTATTATCTGTTGATTATATCACCAAAAGAAGCAGAAATTTCATTTTCTTCCTTTTCTACAAATTTTGTGACATGTAGAAAATGGTGTAACATGTTCAATTAATTGTAAAGACTCTAATGTATAAATAACATGCAAATATCTGTTAGGTAACACTATAATAGAATTATTAAAGCAATATGTTCAAAGTTGGCATAGTTGGAAAAGGAAAGTCTTTTCATAATTATCAATATATAATGTGAGAGAGAATGTACAGGTGGTGTTCAAGTTGAGAATTGCCTCTATCACCTCATACCTGGGAAAACATGGTCACTGAATGCATTTGGCCCAAGAAACGTGTGCCATTGTGAATATTCACTATAACACGTTTGCAAATTTATTCTGAAGTGATTCTAAAAACATTTTTAGTACACAGTGTTGAGTGACTATTTGTCCTTTATAGGCTTCTTCTTTAGCAGTCATTTTAAAGAATCAAATTTTTAAAACTACTAAGTAGTTCTGTATTTGTGTAAATTGCTTAGAAACATAATGTTCTCTAGAAAACTCTAGAAAACTCTTAAATTACTGCAAGAGTAATTTAAGAATACAGGAATTATGTAGCAAAAAAAATAGTGATTTTATCCCAGAGGCTTAAAAAATATGAAAATCTAAGATATATTCAGGAACAATCAAAAACTTTTCTGTAAAACAATGTTGATAATGGTGATAATGATTCATATTGAATAGTCAGCTTTAGTTTTAGTTGTGTGCTGTAGAGATTATTGTAGGAGTGCATAGTCAATGTCAAAAGAGGATGTTAGAGTTTAATAAATGCTCAGTCACTTAATGTGCCTGATTTTCTAATTTTTTCAGAAATAATTCTAACATTGAAAGTTTATAAAAATATGATATTAGAACATCCCTTATAGCCCACATCACTTCTATTATTACTGCTTACATGTGCTAAGGTACATTTGGTATGATTAATGAATCTGTATCGATACATTATGACTGATTCAAGTTAATACTTTGTTGTTTTTGAAAGGGAGCATGACAGAAAGCCAGGGAAGGAGAGAGATAAAGAGAGAGAGAGAGTGGAAGAAAGAGGAGGGACAGTCAAGGGGACAAAAGGGAAGGATAAAGAGAGAGAGATTCTATCCGGTGGTTCACTCTCCAAATGACCATAACTGCCAGGACTGGGCCAGGTAGAAGCCAAGTTTGGACCTCCATCCACATCTCTCACATGGGTGGCAGAGGATTTTCTATTCCAGGATCCCATACAGAACACTGCATTACAGTATTCAGCACACATCTTTATATCCTCCCTGACTATGGCAGGCTTTCAGGTCTTCCTTCTTTCTGATGATCTTGATTACTAATTAGGTATTTTGTATAATGCGTTGGGGTTTTCTGATGCTTTTCTCATCATTAACTCTGAGTTTATGAATTTCAAGTTTGGGGAGAAAGACCACAGAGTTAAGGTACCATGATCATCACACCCCAAATCCAGGGTATATCATATCAACATGACTTATTACAGCTGACGTAGACCTTGATCAACAGACTCAGGTAGTGTTTTCAAATTCTCCACTGCAAAGCTACTGTCTCTCAAGAGGAAAGTCACTGCATATAGCTTGTGTTCAGAGTGAAGAGTTATGCTCCATCTCCTTAAGGGCAGTTATCTACATAAAATATGTGGAATTCTCGTCATGGGAGAACTTCCTCTCCTAATTACGTATTCAGTTATTTGTTTAGATCAGTATGAACTCAAGAATATACATTTTATACTCTGCACAGAATTCTATACTTTGATTGCTCAAGCTGGTCCAGTTCTGGCTATAGGAGTTTTTCAGTTGGTTCATATATGTCATTTACTGAGGATTTTTTTTTTGTTTTGAAAACCACTTCCTTCATTCTGACTGAACACAATGCTACAGGTCATGGCTGGACATTTTTTTTTAAAGAATGACTTTTATTTTCAGGATGAGATGTAAAATATATAGAAAACACTGTGTGTAGACTAGCTGCTTTCTCTAGTCCTACATACAACGTTTTCTATCTTAACAAACAACAGTGTTTTGGGCACTAAGAATCCATTGCGGAAAAATGAATATATCAAATGATAAGGACATTATTTTTAAATAAACAAATTAGTATATGTTAACACCTATATGTTCACCACATGCAATCATTTTTTCTAACTTTTTACAAGTATTAACTCTATTAATGATCACATCAGTCCTTCCTGTGTTTGTACACTTAACTACTTTAGGGTAGATAATGACAAGCAAAGAAAAATCCAATAATTGAGTAAGGACATAGAAAATCAGTGAGAGCAAAATTTCAACATGGACTACTTGTCTTCAGAGTTCTTCAACATGACCATACAGTACCCCCTGATGAACCTAATGGGTTTCTATAAAATGTAATTTCTTAATACAAGAGTCCCTCCTTTTCTGTGATTTCACTTTCTGTAGTTTCAGTTATATTAACTGATGGTCTGAGAATATTAAATGGAAAATTCCAGAAATAAATATCTCATAAGTTTTAAATTGCACCTCATGTTGAGTAGCATGATGAAAACCTCATGTTGTCTTACTCTGAGCCACCCACACATTGGTCTCTTAGAGGTACTCTCAATTATAAGATCAAGTGTTGTGAAATCACAATACTGATGTTCATGTAACCCCTATTTTACTTAATGGCCCCCAAAATAGAGTTGTGATGCTGGCAATCTGAATATCTTAAAGAAAAAACAAAAAGGATGCTGAGGTTGCTAAAATCTATAGTTATTATTTAACACTTACTGTGCCTAATTTGTTAATTACACACTATCAAATGCAAGTATATATAGGAAAAAAAGGAGTATATATGGGGTTCAGAACTATCCATGGTCCCAGGCATCCACTAGGAATCTTAGAATGTATCCTCTTTGGAAGAGGAGAGACTAAGTTCATGAAATTGTATAAAAGGAAGCTTCTGCCACTTTGAGTTCCAAGGTATAGCTGAATCAATGTCTAGCATGTGCCCTGTGAGTGTCCTATTTTAGTATTTCATATTCAACATCTGCTGTCCACCTTTATTTAGATCAGTTGAAGTCACCTGAACGCATAGACACTGTACAAAATGTCACTTTATCACTCTCACCCCACTGGAGCCCACGTTTTCTGCTTGAATTGATTCTCACAACAAATATAGAAAATCAGATGTTGTTTCTAACTACTCTTTTTCCCTAACTCGTCCACCTAATATATCAACAATCCATAAAACAGTCTTGAATTTGTGCTTATTTTCTATACAGAATTGTTAAATATGTATATGTCTTCCTTCTACCGATTCATATATAGTTTATGGGTTGGTTGAATTCCTGTCAAAACTTCATTAGAACCAGATGCCAACGAATTCTAGCATGTTTTTCCACTCTGCTGACACATTATAGAAAAACATACATATTTTGAGTCTTATAGAACTGAGTTATAATCAAATTCCAAAAAGTCAAAACTACGGGGCCCTGACAAGTGACATAGTCTTCTTAAATTTCAGTAGTCATATAATTAAAGCAAGGGATTTTAATATCCACTCTCAAAGGGTGGTTATGAGATATGATTAACATGTAGAACTCATCTAGCCTGGTGTCTAACATATATTACAGGCTCAAAGTGATTTCTCTACATGTTAGTTAAAATGAAGTCTAAAGCCATCCTAATCTTGGTTGAGAAATGTGTATGACATAATCTCCACAGCAATGAAGAGCAAACTTTACTTAAAAGGCTATCCAATATTTATTCTTGCCTTTATGGACCAGTCTCCATTGCAACTATTCAACTCTGTCACTGAAGTGTGAGAAGAGTCATAGGCAATGTTGAATGAGTGGCTTTGGCCGAGTTCCAATCTTTGTTTACCAAATAATGGCAATAAGCCAGATCTGGCCTCCTGGCCACATTTCCCACTCCTTGAATTACAGGACAAAATCCAAGTCTCGTAGAATGTCTTTAGAGGCTTCTTGTGAAATAATATGCACTTTATTTTTTTTCTTTCCTTGTCATCTCTCTTTTCTCCTTATATTTTGCATCTGGCAATACAACACTAATGATGGTTTGCTACATTATTGCTTTCTAGGCCTCACATATCTCCTTACACAAACCTTTCTATCTTGATTACCTGTCTCATCCCAGATTTATCTTCTGGGATATTATTATTCATCACCCAATAGCTTGAGTGACCTCTCAGCCAAAATCTTTTAGATATCATGGGTACAAATATTTATGCATGAAGGCACTTCAGAAAGTTCCCATAAAAATGCAATTAAAGAATGTCTACATGGTGCAAGTCCATTTTGAAATCCACATAGTGCACATTTTCCATGAACTTTCTGAAGAGCTCTCATATTTGTCTCATTCATCAATGGAGATAACATTCATATTGCTACTTTAAAACTTGACTCAATGAATATGTGTTCAGCTTAACTTTCAGGCTCTCAACAGTAAAAATTCCAAAAAGCAAATCTCAAAAAGCTGTACAAATTGAAGCAATCCGGTCCATACAAATCCCATTGCCATTTTGATATTCATATTTAATAAATGAAATTTTTTCTTGTAAGCTACTGTATTTGGATATTTTACATGCAAAGACTGCAAGACTCATACTACTCTCTGCTGTCTCTACCCCACTGACCTTTGCTCCATCCTTGAAGCAACATATTTCATCCTCCACCAGGCCTCTGTGACTCATTTCATAGCCTTGACCTTGTCAGCTCCTACTCATCCTTCAGCCTCCCAATGCAAACACCACTTTCTTTCACAGTTCAATACCTTTTCCTTTTAAACACTGAAAAATTACCCTAGGTTGTGCCTTCTGTGCCACATACTGTCATTTTACATTTATTTCCATAACTGATTGAAAGAGGAACTAAATTCTAAGTTCCATGCAGAAACAAGTGTTTTGGTTAGGTTCACTTCTTACATTTGTATGGATAACATTTTGAATAAATAAGTGAATAATGCAAGTTCGCTTTGTAATTATTTGAGATCATTTTAATAAAATTAGAATAACAGTATTTCATTTTGTTACAATATTGTTTGAAGTTATGATTTATGTTTTGATGTCAAAAGTATGTCATATTTATTTGAGTTTTCAATACTGTACACATACACACAATATTTTTTGGTCTGATGACTACATATCATTTCACAAATAAAAGTATACATTTATACCTTATTTCAGAAGTAGTTCATTTGTTTGCACATTTGATTTTTAAAACATGAAAAACTCATTTTCTTCATATTTTTATTTGCTGTTCCTATTTATAGATTCACCTTTCAAAACATCCTTGTCACCTATCCATGCCATGTTGTTGTCCTCATCCACAATCAGCATTCATTAACTTTAATCAATTCTTAATTACTCAACTAAGTGTTAAACAAAAGTGTAGTTTTCCAAGCAACATCAATAGATGTTTTGGAATAAAATATAAGGAATGCAGAGGGTACTATGGTCAATGAAATTCAGTGTCAAATAAGATTAAAGCTGCTTCTTTGCTATTGAATCATTAACAAACTATCATGCTTTGTGAATTAAAAAAAAAAAATCCACTCCACCTTGCGGCGCCGGCACACCGGGTTCTAGTCCCGGTCGGGGCACCGATCCTGTCCTGGTTGCCCCTCTTCCAGGCCAGCTCTCTGCTGGGGCCCGGGAGTGCAGTGGAGGATGGCCCAAGTCCTTGGGCCCTGCACCCCATGGGAGACCAGGAGAAACACCTGGCTCCTGCCATCAGATCAGCGCGGTGAGCCAGTCGCAGCGCACCCGCTGCGGCGGCCATTGGAGGGTGAACCAACGGCAAAAGGAAGACCTTTCTCTCTGTCTCTCTCTCACTGTCCACTCTGCCTGTCCAAAAAAAAAAAAAAAAAAAAATCCAAAAATTATTTGACCTGGAAAATTTTATTAAACAACTATAAATTTAGTATTTATATCTTTCTGGCTGATATATTTAGAAGTTTATATGGCCTGACCCCTTAGACTTTTGAAAAACAAAGTTTTACATTTAAATAAGGTTTGATTATACTTTGTTATTTATCCTGAAGTTTCCTGTTCTAGAACTTTGCAAATAATTCATATTCAAACAGAAATTTTATTCATTACTTGAATTAAAGTGGCTCAGAATTACTTTTCAAAATTTACCATACTTAACAACTATTCTCTTTTCCCTTACATATCCATGACATTTATGGATTATTTAAGTAAGGAAAGAGTAACTGTAATTAATATATTAAAACTTGAATCTGCTCCTGATTTACAAGACAAATAACAGTTTAATAACTAATCATTATATCACTTATGTGTATCTTAGAATCTCTGGAAATCTAAGAATCTATGTAGCAAGAGGATTATTCGAAACCATGTTTTAGAACACTGCTGTCCAAGTGTATGCTTTTGATGTTCTGTTACAAGATAAAACAAGCACCTGATTCTATTTACATTTTTGTTTAAATAAAATATGCTATATCAAGTCATATTAAGGCTTTGCAATTTGCAAGCAACTAAATATATTTTATAAGAAACACACAAGTCCATAAAGGCAGGAGAATCTTAGGTTCCCTATAATTTTTGTCTCTGGTGGTATCAGTTGTCACTGAGCCACCTAAACACGGTATCCATTTTCATAAAGCCCAAGGAAGAATACTATGAAGTAACTACTGTGTAATTTGAGCAATTAGAATGAGCTACAGCCCGTAAAGTATTGCTAGGTGAGCACTTTAAAAATTCGAAGTGTGCCTTCTGGCCTTGACCTTTGAGATGCACTGTAAGATAAGAACCATGGCACGTAAAGTTGGGTAAGTAGCAACTTAACCATCTAGAAAATTACTCCAGAATATTATTTATGAAGATTTTATGTACAAGGAGGCAAATTCTATAAGGTTATTAAACTAATTTATGTTTGCACAGAATACTGTAGTATCAACTGTCTACTCAGTAACTTACAGTTCTAATACACTGATATTGTAATGACCTTGTACAATATCATGGTATTATATTGACTTTGGTTACAATTTGCCATTGGGAAGTAAAAATGTAACTTTCTTTAGTTTTTGTTATAGTAAACAATTAAACAGCATTACATATGTGTAGAATTTGAAATGCAGATATATTAACCTTCAAGCTTTCTTTGTATAAATACTTTGGAAGATTTTAGAATCTGAACACAGATCTATACACAAACTAATAGTATAAGACTACTTCTCCAGAATTAAATGGTTTGAGGCCTTGGAGTCTGTGGAAATATGGGTAGAAACAATTGCTGTGAGGACTGTTAGCGATTAAAAAGAATGATGAAATAATCCAAAGTAACTATTTAGTAAATAATATATTCTCAAAAAGTAAAGTGAAAATTAACAAAATATAAATTAAGAACAATGACATATTCTGTTTTATCACTTTTTCTCTTACCTGATGGAAGAAGCACAGAAAAATATAAACAAAATAAAAAGAGACAAAGAAGATTTAAACAGCAATTTTAAGCAATATGATGTAAGCAACATAGGAAGATTGTATCCATCAACTGTGCAATACATATTATTTTCAAATTCACATTAAATACTTACTTAAATTTTCATATATTCACTGATAAATAAAGGATTAAAACATTGAATTACTCTTAGCAGAGTGAATTAAAGCTCCAGGTCAGTAAGAAGAAAGATAAATAGAACATATTCAATTGCTTGGAAATTAGACAATATGATTAGAAACACCTATGTGTCAAATAAAAAGTCATAATGGAAAATAGGAAAAAAATATTAAACTGAATAATTAAAATGTTATAAAATTTATTGGATTCAGCTAAACCTCACTTCAAAAATTTAAATTTAAGTCTATGCATGAGTACCATGGATGAAAATTCAAATTTAACTATCAAACATGTTCAAACTAGAAAAAGAATAAGCTGAAACTTGAAAAGAAATAAAAAATATACAAGGAGATACATTAAATACCAAAAATATTTAAGGAAATAAAGAAAAAATTTGGTTCTTTTAAGAAGTTCAAATTTATTTTACATGATATCTATATCTATATCTATATCTATCTACCTATCTATATATATAATTCATTGTATTTGAAAGAGACAGATATCTTCTGCCTGCTTGTTTACTTCCCAAATGCCCACCACAACCAGAGGTGGGCCATGCTAAATTCAGGAATTGAATCAGGGAATTGAACCAGAAATTGAACCAGGCATCCCAAGAGGCAACTTAAGTCAGTGTGCCAAAAGCAAATCCCCCAAAACTTGGTTCTTTGAACAATAAATAAAATTGGCAAAGAATGACCAAGAAAAACAAAAACAAAGACTTGATACAAGTTATCAATACAAGGAAACAAAATAGAAACATCAACACAGGTCTTACAAAATTAAATCATAAGATATTCTAAATAGCTTTGTGATAGGATATTTGAAAATATATTTGAAATGTAAGAATTCCTAAAGAAAACATAAAACAAAATACCAACAGAAATTAAAAGTAGTATTTACTGATTAAATAAAATGAAATATATCATAAAAATAATTTCCACAAAGTGAATCCCTAATCCAAGTGGTTTTATCCCTACATTCTATAACTCTTGAAAAAGAAAAAGCACAAATCTTAATAAAACTCTCCCAGAGAATGAAAACAAAGAGTATACTCAATTAGTTTTATAAGGTCAGAAAATCTTAAGAAGCCTATTAAATACATTATAACAAGAAAATAAAAGTCTGTAGTTTCTGTATGTAAAAATTCTAAAGAAAATATTAAAGATTTAATATGTTTGTATCAATTTTGATTTTTTTAGGAAAACAAAATTAGTCTAACATCTGAAAAATCAATTTAATTCATCATTTTCTGATTATGTGGAAATATGAAATCATCTGCTTATGATAAATAAACAGAAATATATAGTATATAAAAGAGTTATGTTAGTCATATAAAAGGCATCTGGAAAGAAAATCAAGAATATTAAATAATATCAATAAGAAAATAAGCATGTGCTGCCAAAATTTTTAGACAATATTACTTAATTGTTCTAGCCAGTGCAATAAGGTATGAATCAAGGATGAATGAATGAGATTGGAAGAGAAGGAATGCAATTTTCTTTAGTTACAGGTAATATGATTATAGTTGATTAAGTGATTCAAGAAAACCACTTGAAGTGTATTCAATCAAGAAAATAAAGTACATTATCTACAATACAAGCAAGAAACTGAACCAAGATGAATTTATCAAATATAAAGAAGAAATATAATTCTAGAAAAAATAGAAGGTATACAAGGTCTTTCCTCAAAAAAATTAGAAAGCATTATTGGCTGACAGGCTCAGAAAAATAAATACTTCATGATCTCACTGGCAGAATTTAAATGTGTCCTATTTATAGAAACAGAGGGTAAAACTGTAGTTATCACAGAATAGAGGAATGGAGGGTTGGAGAAATGTGGGTCAAAGGACACCGTATTTCAGTGAGAGAGGAACAGGGTGGTTCAAGAGGTCTACTGCCCACCATGGTGACTACAATTTTTAGTAACATTATTGCATACTTGAAAATTGCTGTAAGTGCTCTAGTTTGATTTGGCACTTCACAGTGAATACAAAAATCAAAACATCATATAACACACCATAAATACAAACTGTACTGGAGCAACTACATGTCTGTATGGAAAATGACTCCACCTTCAGAGCCAATCTATAGTGGAAGGTTAAACAATGTAGTTTCCATAAAGTAACACAGGAGAATGCCTATGAATTGTACCACGGAAAGATTCCTAATTATATAAAAACATTACAAATAAATACAAAAATAGATTGGATAATAAAATTAGAGGCTTATCAGAAGACACGAGCAAAAATAGAATGAAAATACTAGTCATATATAATAATACAGACTATCCAGTCATGAAAATATTCACAACATAGGAAACTGACAAAAGAGTCACATGCTAAACACATAGTTCAAATACTTACAAACCAATGTGAAAAAAATTCATCAGAAAAATAGGTACATTATAGTTGGAGTTTTTTAATGCATATCTCCCTCACATCATCTCTGACATTTCTATTCTGTATGTGTGTGGTTGTTGTGTTATTTGAAGCATAGCTACAATGTTTCCATATAACTTATAAATAATGTGTATTAACAATATAAAATAGTATTATTTTTGTCATTTATTCATTGTTGATTAGAAGTATACTTGGTCTGATATTAGGTTTGTTTTACATTAGCATAATAAATTTTTGCCATTCATTTATTATAGATTTTGGAATTACTGTATTTTTAGACCTCTATCTTAATATATAGCACAGATCTAGGTTTTGCTTTATAATCCAATTGGAAAATATTTTTATTTTAAAAAGATGAATCAAAATCCCATTGACATTTAGGAATATGACCTTTGTATACAAGTTCAGCTCTGGCATTACTTTATGGTATATATATATATATATATGCACACACAATATATATATATATATATATGGTATGTATGCATTTATTATATTTCTTAATTGTCTTTTCAAATTTTTTTGAAATTTAGAGGAATTGTATGCTTATTTCATTTATAATGTTTGAATTTATGCCTTTTATAGTTCCTAAATTCCAGCTCTGTTTCCTCACTCCTACTCCTTAATTAGGTTTCACTATCTGGTTTTCATTTCTGGATACTATAAGTTATACTGATGTTCAATATAACATTTGATATCTCATTCCATTTCCACTTTTTCTCTCTCTTCCTTTCATTTTGTAGTTGAGTACTTTCTGCCTTTCCTGAGCATAAAAAAGTGCACATTTTTTCTTCCACTCATATTTTCACCTTTGTTTTAGTCGATTTCTAGAGTTAAATGTACTCATGCTGACCATCAACTTCTCTTGATAAAGTTTTACAGATAAGAGCTTGGTTGGATGAAATTCTTTAAGTACAGATTCTTCAGATACAACTGGTTTCTGTTGTGTTTTCTGGGCTTTTCTCTCGATCTTTACTCTTTAAACACATTTGGTAATCAAATGAAGGAAAGATTGCCTGGACATAAAATCTTTAGCTCACACATTCTGCTAGGGCTGCTCCTTTGTTTCCTTGATTTGAACACTGTTCCTAAGATGACTGCATAATACTGCAAGTAATTATAAGGAAATTGATATTTTCTTTTAGAAACATGAAGGGTATTTTTCTTAGAAGTTTAATAGTTTGGCTAACCTATGTTTTAGAGCTAATTCTTTCAGGAAAGCACACAGTATAGCATTTCAGCATAAAAACCTAAATGGTTTTTCCTTATTCCTATGAACTTTTATTAAATTACAATATGAATATAATTAATTCTGCTTCATTTTTAATATCTATATCTATCTGGAGAGGGATATAAAATAATGTGGTAAGAGAGACAAATTGAAGTAGAATACATATAAGAAGTCTATATATCTTATTTCTTAGTTTTTTTTTATATTTCTGAATTCCCATATTAAATTTTTATTCAGATTTCTTCTCTTTTGAGCACATGGTAATTTCTTCACTACTACTTTCCTGGAGTTAATGCTGTCAATCACCACGTGCTATACTTCTGCTCAGTAATTTAGCTTTCATTATTGGGTTTTATCATTCTAGGGATAATATTTCCTGTACTTTAACTCTTTTTCTTCTTTTCTCACCTTTTCACGGAAACCTCTAAGCCTTCCTCTCCACTGTCTATAGCTATAATCTTGTATTCTGCATTAGAACTCTGGTGGAAGCACTAATAATATTTTGCACCTAGTTCTCTGTTTACAGGCAATTTTAAGCTCATAGTTTTCTCTGTGATTTTAATTTATATATATACACACATATATAAATTTATTCATTTGAAAGGCAGAAGTACAGAAAGAGATCTTCTATCCACTGGTTCTCTCCCTGAGCCTTAGAGCCAGAACTCAATCTAAGTCTCCCACATGGGTATTAGGCAGCAATACCTAAAAAGTCCCTGAGCCATCACCTGCTATCTCAGAGGTTGTACAATAGCAGGAAGCTCGAACCAGAAGCAGATCTGGGATTTGAACCCAGGTATTGGATACAGGCATCTCAAAACCACATGGTAATCACTACCTTAACTGCCTGTCCTTAATCTCTTTTAAAAATGCAAAAATGACTCTTATGTGTTTTACATACAGTTTGTTGAATTTATGGTCTGAGAAAAGGGTATGTGGAGAGATTATACACTTAGTTGGACAGAATTCAACAACTGATGTCTTTAAAATGGGTTGCAATGATTCTTTTGTTCAGTTCAACATAAATCATCTATACCTAGACAATACAATCCCTTTCTTATCTCATATTTTATCTAGTGTTTTTTAAAAATATTTATCTATTTGAGAAGCAGGAGAGAGAGAGAGAGAGAGAGAGAGAGAGAGAGAGAGAGAGAGAGAGAGAGAGAGAGAGAATGAATCTCCAATCTTTTGGCTCATTCTCCAAATGCCTGAAATGCCCAGAGTTGGGCTAGGAACAAACCTAGGAGTGTGGAACTTAGACCAGGTCTCAGTATGGGTGGCAAAAGCCCACCTACTCGACACATCACCTGCTGCCTCCCAGGGCGCACATTTGCAGGAAGTTGGAGCCTGGAAGGAAGCTCAGATTCAAACCCAGACACTTCTCTACGGGTTGTGGGTAAACCAAATGTTGTCTGAATCACCAGGCCAAACACCGGCCCCTGTGTGGGGTTTCTTAACTAATCCTCACCATATATGAAGAGCTCATTTTTTGGAAAAGCAGGGAGTTAAATTCTTTAGTAGAGCATCCAAAATCAATAATAAGGGAATTGATCTATTTTGAATGTTTACTAAAAACATATACTAAGCAAATATGTCTGGTGATAGAATTTATTCCAATTACTTACATATTATATACCTATTATGTAGGAAGCAGGCAAATACACACACATGCCAATCATAGATTTAAGAAACTATAATGCCAAAAAAGAATCAAGGCAAAGAACTATGAAAGCAAGGATGAGAAAGAAAATAGTTCAGCAAAATGACTGCTGTTGGGAATTTTGTTATGGGAGAACAATAAAGGGAGGTACACTGCAATAAGAAATGGGAAAACAGACATAAGAAGATATGTGATACATGTGGGAAAGACTATAACCCAAATATGAACTCTAGGTAATTTGCATGATCACATGTTTGATGATAAATGCCCTTACCAAAAATCCAACAGAGAAATAAAAATCACTACAAAGATACTGATGCAAGGGTAGACAATTACTTATACCTGTATCAGCAACCCATCTGAGGTATAATATATAGACTCAAAGAAATAATTTTTAACAAGTTAAGAAATCTGCTTTTTTAAAGAAATCTTGTCTAGATTCGAGTGTTATCTTTAAGGTCTATTTTTTGTTAAATTAATTTACAAATATTGAATTCAGAATAATAAAAAAATTCACATGTTCTTATTAAGAGTAACTTGATTAGCACGACATCACTTGTTGACAAATGCTTTCTAAAATGTCGTGGCAATTACTAAGGAAAAGCATGAGTAAATGCTGTAATGTTGCCCAGCTGTTTCAGAAGACAGACTTCTCAAAACTACTCATATGGGGTTCCCAAACTAGTCTGTGCTCGCCTTCTGGATCAGAAGGACATTCATCATTAACACTGGCAGCAGCAAACAGGGTATCAGATGCTTGTTGTAAAAATGGCTCCCATAAGCACATAAAAACACTCACTTCACTACACTTCCTGGAGCTTCTTACTTTGGGTCTCTGAGCTAAGCTGAACAGAGGAGGTAATTAAAGAAATGAAGACCTACCTCGCCCCTCTCTGAACAATGGTCAATAAAACATGAATGATCTTGTAACTCAAGAAGCACATGCTTGCCTAATATTTTATGTGGCTTGGTTTCAATTTATTGTTGTGCAACATTATAAAACATAATTTTTATCTCACAAAAACTGGTTCTGCTGGGGGTTTTAATACTTTTGTTTATTTAAAAAATGAAAGTCATTGTCCTAGAGAGAGAGATTTTAACAAATTTTTAGTTTGATAATGAGTTTGAGTTCCTAAAAGTGTGGTTAAGCATGTCATAGCAACACTGTAAAATGCTATCGCTACTCTTGTTGCTACAGTGCAGAGCTTTAAACAGTGTGATTAACATAGAACAAGATCCTAGAGCCATAACATTTTATATACTGGAGAATGCCTTAATTTATAATACCTCAATTTAAGTCTAAATTTTCCTTTATAATGATTCATGTTTAGAACTTGGGTTTTCAGATTGGTTCTTTCATAGTGGCAAGTTCAAGAGCTTTCTAAATTTTTTTTCTTAAGTTCTTTCTTCTTAACAACGACCAAGTTATGAAAAGAAATCCACTACTTCGGCAAAGTAATGCAGATCCAAAGTCTGCAGTGTATAAAATTTTATAGGTAGAAGTCCTTGTAATTTTATTGCAGCAGCCTCTTCCCACATGCCAGCACAGTGTGCACTGACTGCAGGGACCTGGTAGAAGGCCTGTAAGAAAGATTATATTTCTCCTTGGGAAAACCCTGTAACTTGACAAAAAGCACCTAATATATTTATCTCTACACTTATTTTAGCTTTAAAGTACCAAGTGGCTTATTAATTTTAACCATCTTTATTGTTCCACTGGGACACTTAATGCTTTGGTTTTACGCTATAGTTTGTTTTATTAATGTGCTAATTAATAATAATCAGCCAATTAAGTCAATAACCATGTATTATGTCTTTATCATATTCTGGACACGAGTGAATCAATGACTGAAATATGGTAATAAGAACTGATGATCTATTATGGGAATTAAGTAATTAAATATGTATAAAATCGCAATAACATAAATAGTGAGTGATCATTTAGTGTTTATTACATGCTGGATACTTTGTTAAGAGCTTCACATATTTGTTCTTATATTGAAACAAACACGATATACCAGTGTAACTTCAGACATTTTTCTTAGTACTTCATACAAGGCACTCAATTGCAACCATGACCCGATATGGTCCTTACTGTTATCTTTATTTTATTAAGAAGTATAAGGTTGGTGTTATATTTGCCCATCTTGTTGTACAGTCTGTGCTTGCTGTCACTGTGTAATGCCTGTGAAATCAGACTTTAATGTTTTTCAATTCTAACAGAGCAATTTCTGGAAAGCTTGTCAAATTTCCCTCATCCATGTGAGATATATGGCTGTAGTTACAGCTGCAAACAAAACAAACCATTAAATGGGGTCTTTCCTTTATTCCAGAGCTACAGCTCAAGCTTCAGGCACAGGATAAAGGTCTGCAAGTATCTCTCAATCTTCGCTCAGCTGAGATCAGCCACAGCTCTGCCGGGCTTGCTGAACAGCCTCATCTCTGAGAGCACGCTCCGTCACTAACCACTGGCTCCTGCACCCTCTCCTACCCTCATCTACTAGGTAGGTATAAAAGAGGGCTATAGTGGGAAGCTCAAATTTTGTGGACTGCAGCATTTTTGAAAATGGATTATTTCTTAACATTTCTGTTTTTTAAAATTATCCCCTCACCCCGATAGCCAGGACAGAAAAAGACAAGAATACAAGAAGCAGCTAGAATTTTATTTTTCTAATGAAGGTTGTTTTCCAAAGAACTTGAATACTTCCCCCATTGACATCAGTGAAAAAGGAAAGAATTGAGATGCGATGACATGCAGGAAGCTGGTCCAGTTATCAAGGACCAAGAATATTCTACTCAAATTCCGATTCCTACCTGAAGGTAAATCCTGGAATTACCCTCTTTCTTGTACACTTGGATGATATTGTGAGTAAATCCACTTTTGGACTTCTCATGCTTAAGGAGTGCATCAGAGGAATGAAGTTCCCAGTCACCCCATAGAAGCCAAATCTCTCTGGAGTCCATAGGAGACGCATAGGAGTGTTCCATGCTCTCATTGTAGCTAGCACTCATCTCTGATGAACACACAGACTAGAAAATGTGCTAGGCCATGAAGTCAAGTGAACAAAGAAATAATTACAGTGCATGATGGAACTACTTATTTTTGCCTTCCTTCTTATGCCTATTCCAATACCGACAGAGGTATGATCTCTAAATTCAGCAGAGGAAGAAGTCTGAGTGAAGTGCCCACCACGGACAGGTGTAATGGGTGCTTGTAGTGGGGGCAGAACAGGGCTTTGAAAGAGACTTGTGATTAAAGTTGTAAAGCAATCCATCATGAATCATTAGAATCAGAAGGGGACTGTTTGTGGCTCATTAAATCTGATTAGAGAGTGGATTGAAATTATTCTTCTACAAAAAATAAAGAAAAAAGGAAGGAAGGAGGGAGGGGTTGAGGGAGGGAAAGGATACGGGAGGTAAATATGTTTATATTCTTATAATGTACAAATGAAATGCAGGAAATCTATTCTATTAATATGAAAAAAATTCTAACAAAGAAGCATTGACAAGAAGTTAGGGAATCTGGTCATATTGTCACTTAGGTCATTGCTGGTCATCAAGAAAGGATCATGACATAGCACATTTGAAGAAAGATTATAAAGAAATTAAACTTTTTCATGCACACCTGCCATGACTGAACATCTTCATTCAACCAGGTACATGTCTGAGAGTGTGTAAATTATCATGTGTGTACACACACATGCAAACATACATAATATTTAATGTTGAGAGAAAATATTATGTCTCTCAACCTCAAAATTTTCTTTTATGACTATTACCAGTAAGCATCTGACTTTCTTATAATTTTATTTGCATTCCAAAAGTGTAATATCTTAATCCAGAAGAGTTCTGTGGGACACCATGGAGATGGACAAAAGGTAATTAATATTTTTAGCAAGGTTTATTTCTGATAGCACTTTCTGTGTTTTTCAATAAAATGACAACTCAGGAATGTGCCTAGGTTTTCATACAGTATGTTCTTCATTTCTCTTTGGGCTTTACTTTACAATCTTTGCCATTTCTTGAATGCATGTTTCAGGTGACCTTGGGCATTTTTATAATGGTACAAATGTGTCTGTTCCACTCCCAGATACCACATACAAATACCAATGATGCCCTCATTGTGCACTTGTATACATCGAAGTCTTTACCGACAACTCCATTATTTTTCAATAAATTAAACATGGCTGTTAATAAAAGCACCAATTATGTATTGCATTGGTCATACATATCTCATGCATTTCAGAAACTGCACCGAAAATACAATAAGATAAACACATCCTCTATGTTCATAGATTGACAGTTTATTAAGAGCAGCAGGTAAGTAAAAATGTGTTCTATCATTCCACTATATGGTAAGTACATAAGTACAGAAACTAATTTTTTTTTTTAGTAAAAGGAAACAAAATATAAGGGAGAAGTGAGACAGAGGGAGAAAAACATCAAAACAGGATGACATTAAACTGTGAGTTAAAGGAAAGAGCTAAAGAGCTAAAGTTAACTAGGAGAGAGTGGGAATGTTCCAGAAAAAAGGAAATAATGACAATTGCAATTACATAAAGCTAACTATATGGCAGGCAGAATTTTATACATTTTAAATGCAAGAAGGTGTTCTTTAATTTCCACTTTAGAGAGGAAGAAACTGAGGCACACACAGAGTAAAACTTGTTTTGTTAGCCCAGTTATAAGGTGGCATGGCTGGCATTCAAATCTACAGTCTGCAGAGATGCCAGCACTGTGCTTTGTAGCACTCTGCAGAGCCACCTGCCCACTTCAGAAGGGGACAGAACATAACGCATTTGTAGCTCTTCCTGACTCAGCCTGGCTAGGGGACCGGTGCAGGTGGGGAGGGGTGGGCAGTGGACAGCCAGTCACTGAGGCTGGAGGAACACGCAGAGGCTAGATGAGGAAGGGGTATAAGATACTAGCGAACCTGCAGCTCCCTGTAGTTATTCATTTATGCAGAGTAAGTACATGTGTCTTCAATATAATTCCTTGGCTGCCGTGTGAATGTCAGGTAAGCTGAGTGATAGGCTGGTGTCGAGACACCATTAGGAGGCTTTTGCTGTAATCAACATGAGAAATGTTGGTGACCTGAACTAAGAATGGAGATAAATGGATGACTCCTAGTTTTTCAAGGAGACCCAGGGGCCATAATTTTTCTGTAGTGATTTCTTTTTAAGTGCAAAACAGAAATTAAAAATTTGCATCCAGTTACCATTATGTTTGTAGCAGCCTCACACTGTACTTTCCATATTACTTTGTTGGGTTATATTTGAGTATGGAATAGGATGATTCCATAAGGTCATGAACTTAGAATCATTCCCTTTAGGTTAACACATAAATAGTGGGATGTGGAATGTGAGAAAATATTGGTATTCTCTTTTTTAAAAACATTTATTATGAAGATAACCGATTTCATGTACTTCATAGATAGAATTCTAACAAGATCACTATACTTCCCTCCCTTCCTACCACTCTTAAAATCCCTCCTCTCATTTCCTTTTTTCTCTATTTTTAAGTTAAATTTTATTTCATATATAGCTTTAAAATCATAATGATATTTCCCACCATACTCTTTCTCCTTCCCTCCCATTCCTCCTCTTTTTAATTTTTACAATGACATACTTTCATTTTTCTTTATAACCACAAGCTTAACTCTCCACTAAAGAATTCAACAAGCACTAGTAGAAAAACCACTGTTCCTCAAAACTTCAGACAAGCACTATAAACAATAATTAAGTCTAAAAATGTCAGTTTCACTCACATACATTATTTTTCTTAGAGAATTTCTTTTTAAACTGACAACTAGAATACCAGAACAAAGGCTAGAGACATTGATAAAATAGTATTTAAGAAGCATAATTTTCATAATAAAAAATACAGGTTTCAGTAGATATGCCAAGCCTGATTTGAACACTACACAACATGAGTTTAAGCATCACCTCATAAATATGTACAATGTTTATGTATCAGTAAAAAATTTTAAAGTTCTGAAAAATGGTGTAATTTTCATGAACATAGCACATAAAGCAATGCATCCATTCTCACAAGGATGAATTTAAAAGAATAAAATATCTCTTTAAATCTTCAAGGCAGCTTCTAGAACTTGGTTTTAGAATACCTCAAACTCCCACTGGAATTAAGCAACTAAATGTTTCATTATTGCTTATGACAGCTCTATTAAATTTATGAACAGAGAGCTGAGGGTGCATATCACATTCCTTCTTTCACGGATTCTTAGGAATGGTTTAAAGAACTGATTTAAGTTCAGACCTTCAGGTAAAAAGGTACATTAGGAACCACCCTGGGAGGCTGTGGGTGAGCCAGGCAAATGCTGGTGGCCCTTTCCCTAGAGGTAAGGGGAAGAGGGAGAGTGAGGTGCAGAGTACAGGATGTCACATGGAGAACACTCTCGCTCCTTGAGCCCCAAGTCCCCTCATCTTTACTCAGACTGCTCAAAGCCTCAGAGGATGGGAAGCTAGGGACAAAACACACGCACGGGTACATGCACACTATTTGTTTAGGGCTTCATATTTAATTTGGTCATGAATTCATAAACACATCAGTATTTTACACCAAAAAAATCACAAAATTCTAGAACTAGGTGAGTTTCAGGATTAGTTGTGTGTCTTTGTTTTCAATGTATTTTTAATTTTGTTAATTTTTTTGTACTTGAAAATATCAAATAGTGTTTTCTTCTCAAACTTTCATGCTAACCTTCCTATGTGCATAATTTTTTCTTGCATCATATCCATTGTTTATAAATATCTGAAATAGGTGTTATAACCAGAAAAAAAAAATGTCAACAACCATTGATTTAGGCCAACTACCGTTTCATTAGAAATGAAAAATAGGTTGTGAAAAGTTGTGCAATTTAGGCTATGATAATTTAGGTGATAATGATAGGATTAGTATTAATTTTCTGATCTTTATTCCAAACTGTTTATAGCCTTCCTTATCTTGGGATGGAGTCTAGTCTTATTTTCCATGATTATAACATAAGGAAAGATCTTCTATATGTTTCCTCACTGTATGACTTTAACATCATGTTACTATAATAAAATTATAAATACAGAATTTGGAGAGAGGGAAAATGTCTTCTACAATTTTAAGAAAGGAAAGCAAAGAGATTTTAAAAGAAAATTAAATATCCTGATACATATGAAATTCCATAAGAAATTCTAAATATATGTTCAAAATTGTGATCTGCATGGCGATAGGAAATGAACTTCTGTCAGCCCCTCATTGGGATAAATTTGATGCATATTAACTGAAGTGAGAAAACTTACTTCAATCTGTTTTTATCCATAATAATGCTACACTGTAAAATAATAGTTGTTTGATAATGGTTTGAGTATAATACATATGGTAAGGATAACTAATAACGTCATATTTTTCTGGCTTATACCTCATCTGTTGCATGACATGAAATAAGCTCTTGCAGAATCTCCCTGTTTTAGCACCACTCCTGGGTGGCTTGGGATCTGCCTCCACCACAAAGGTTACTGCCTCTCACTCTAACAGGCACTGGTCAGCACTTCTGCTTTACTGGCAGGCAAGAAAGACATGGGCACTCCCAGTCCAGGACTGACATGCTCTGCTTCCTTGCTCATGCTTCCTGGGTACCTAGCTGCCAGTGCAGTCAGCAAGAGGTAAGGGATCAACCAGTCCTCTGTATGCAACGAGGCACCATAGCGTAGAACACAGCCCTTCTCCTCAGCCATTCAGCTACTCCAGGACTTGACACAATCTAGGTTCATCTTACTAGCAGTCCCTATCCTTTCATTTTGATCAAGAATGATAAGTTGACTTTATGTGCTGTGATAGTGCCAGTCAAGGGGCTATGACTGAGTGCTGTATGGGTTCCCACCTTCAGTGGGGAAGGTGCTATTATATAGTGGGACCTGCCTAGAGCTATAATTCCGGGTATTTGCTCTTTAAGCCGTATCAGACAAATGGTACTTTCCAATTGCCACTATGAAAAAGCTTGCATTAGTGTTCATTTCAAGTTGCAATTCTTGAATACCCATTATAGAATAGGCACCATGATTAGCACCAGGGATATCAAACAAAGCCATTTTTTTCTCTTTAAACAAGGATACTTCAAGTAGTCTCTGGAAAGCATGGAATAAAAAATATCAGTTTATTTTGGAGAAAAAAATTTGAAATCTATAAGTTTCTCTTGGTATATATTTTCAATGAAGTTTTTGAATATCCCTCCTTTCTGCCAAGTGTTCAAAATTCAAAATTTCTACACCAAAATAAACATCTTTTATTTCCATTTTCTATGAACTTTTGAAGTTTTTACATAAAACATTATTTGCCATTACCCATTAATATGTATAGAAATGAATAATCAAATTTTATTAAATGTTAATTTATGTGTGATATTTTATGACTGTCATTCACTTTTATTACAGTAAACTCATATAAATTCAAGCAGCACACCTGGGATAGTAGGGATAGATTTTTGTGAAGGTGGTTGTTATTGGACCTTTGAGTAGGGATATGGAAACACAAAAATACAAAAATGATGCTGCATTTATTGTTAAATGTAGTTGAGGGGCCGGTGCTGTGGTGTAGCAGGTAAAGCCAACACCTGAAGTGCCGGCATCCCATATGGGCTGGTCTGAATCCCAATGGGTTCACTTCCAGTCCAGTTCCCTGCAACTGGCCTGGGAAAGCAGAAGATGGCCAAAGTCCTTGGGCCCCTGCAGCCACGTGTTAGACCTGGAAGAAGCTCCTGGCTCCTGGCTTTGGATCAGCTCGGCTCTGGCTGTTGTGGCCATCAGGGGAGTGAACCAGCGGATGGAAGACTTCTCTCACTCTCGCTTTCACCCTCGCCCTGCCTCTCTGACTTTCCAGTAAATAAAACATTTTTTTAAAATGTAGTTGAGTGACTTCAGAACTTTAAAGATTTTGAAAAATATTAGAGGTATTTGTACAAAGCATATTTCTTCTTATCTAGTATGATAAACCTAGTGGTAGATTACAAACTGAAAGACTTGAGATTGTCAGTCAACTTTCATCACCTAGAAATTTCACCAGTGCTATTTAATATAGTAGTCTTTATTCAGCAATGACAATTGAGCATCGGAAATGTGACCAGTTTGCATTTATGCTGTACACACAAGATTTTTTTTTTTTTTACATGCAGAGTTAGACAGTGAGAGAGAGACAGAGAGAAAGGTCTTCCTTCCTTTGGTTCACCCCCCCAAATGGCTGCTACGGCCAGCGTGCTGTGCCGATCCAAAGCCAGGAGCCAGGTTCTTCCTCCTGGTCTCCCATGCGGGTGCAGGGCCCAAGCACTTGTGCCATCCTCCACTGCCTTCCCTGGCCACAGTAGAGAGCTGGACTGGAAGAGGAGCAACTGGGACTAGTGCCCAGTGCCCCAACTGGGACTAGAACCCGGGGTGCTGGAGCCGCAGGCAGAGGATTAGCCTTATGAGCCACGGCTCTGGCCATACACACAAGATTCTTAACACTCAGTTAAAAAAATCTTAATACTTTTTTATCAAACATATTTAAGTGATAGTATTTGAGAATACTGGGCTAACTATAGCATACATGATTACTTTTATCTATTTTAGTTTTTGAAAGATTTATGTATTTATTTGAAAAGCAGGGCGACAGGATGATGTATGGAAACTTATCCTTCATCCACTGGATTCCTACCCAAATGACTGCAACAGGCAGGGCTGGGCCAGGTGAAGCCAGGGTCCTGACCCTCCATCCAGGTCTCTCACATGGGTGGCAGAGACTGAAGCCTTTGTACTATTATCTGCTGATTTCCCGTGTACATTGTAGGGAGCTTAATCGGAAACAGAGCAGCCAGGACCCCAACAAGCACTCCAATATAGGATGCAAGTGTTGCAATAGTGGTGAAATCCAATGTGCCATAACACTGGCTGTCCTCAAGTTTATTTTTAATGAACCTTGCATAAATTTTCAAAGTATTTATATAATGAACATTTTTTACAGAGCTAAAAGTGTAATTTTTCACATACCTTTAAGCCAATGATTTTTTTTTTAATCTGACACTATTTGCTATTGCTTGGCTGTATGGTTTTTCAGATACCTGTAAACAAATGATTTTTTTAAAGATTTATTTATTTGAAAGACATAGTGACAGAGCCAAAGGCTGAGAGAGGTCTTTCATCCATTGGTTCACTCCCCAGATGGCCTCTACAGCTGGAGCTGTGTTTATCAGAAGCCAGGAGCTTCCTCTGGGACTCCCACATGGATGCAGGGGGCCCAAGCACTTGGGCCATCCTCCATTGCTTTCCTAGGCCATAGCAGAGAGCTGGATCAGAAGTGGAGCAGCCAGGACTTGAACTGGCACTCATAAAGGATGCTGGCACTTCAGGCGGCAGCTTTACTTGCTATGCCATGGTGTCAGCCCTCCCCAGTGATATTTTAAAACTAATAGTCTTTAGCTATTGCTTTGCTTTATAAAACGTTGTAGGTAAATACTATCTTGTACAAACAATGCTCATTTATTAAAGATCATGAAATATTTGTAGATCAGAAAGGTTTTGTACCCCATAGTAGGGCTTCTAAAATTATAACGTGTATGTACCCAGGTAACTATCTACTGCCTCACTCCCCAGATGGCTGCAATCACCAGCACTGAGCCAGACAGAAGCCAGGTGCCAGGAGCTTCATCTAGGTCTCCCACATGGATAGCAGGGACCAAGCACTTGGGGATCTCTCACTGCTTTTCCCAGGTCATTAGCAGGGAGTTGGATCAGAAGTGGAGCAGCCAGAACATGAACCAGTGCCCACCTGGGCTGCTGGCATCTCATGGGCAGCTTTAGTTACAACATCACAATGCTGGCTCTGCACCTGGGTAACTTTAAAATGCAAATTCTGACCCAGTCACTATGGGTGGGGGCTGGGAATATTCATTTATAACAAGTGCTACCCAGGTGATGTTGGTGCTGCTGGTCTGGTATTACACTTTGAATTGCAAATTTCTACATGATATCATTGTTCATATGTATTTTAACTCCTATGAGATAAAAATAACAAAGCAAAATATATACAAAATGCAGATCAGATATATACATAGTATGAGTTATATATCAGTAGTTTATTAGTAGTTATTATGACATACCCTCAGATATTTAATCTTTCTTTAAAAATATTTTCTATATATGAACACATTTTATTAAAACAAAGTAGGAAAATATTAAAAACATAAAGAAGACAATTAGCATCTCTTAGCAATTCATCTCATAGTGATAATTACATTTTTATGTATCTAATACTTTTATTATGTAGTTCATGTTAATGAAATTTTGATAACATTGTAAATACTGTTTTGCCACATTTTTCTCTGTTATGTTGCAAATATTTCCCGTTTCCTAAAATACTTGTCTATACAATATTGTTTAATGGTTGTTTATCATTCTAGTGAATGGGTATATCAAATAACCCTATTTAATCATCTGCACTGTTTCCAATTTTGTATCATTATCAACAATGTTGCATTGAATAACTGTATTTCCTATTTCTTGAAATATTCTTGGGACTTAGTGAAGCAAATTTTTCAGTGGTTTTAATGTAGTTCAAAGAGCAAATCCTGTTAATACAAAATTGCTACATAATACAAATCCTATTCCCTCCACTAAAATCTGAACTAGTTAGACTATGAACTGCTTTTAAAAAATGTCCATAGAATTGTAGGTATTGTTTGTTCTTAAAACAGGAAAAACATGAATAAGTTATCACTTTGCCCTATTGTTCTCATGACTCTCAGCTTATATATCTTCTATTTTATTATTGAACTTATATCTTGTTGCTTCATGAATTAAAAATGTGTGTGTTCCTTTAGTACACTTTCCCATTTTAAAGTCTTATGTCCTAGAGTATATGTGCTAGTTTTTGAAGCATTTTCTAAATACTTTGGAAATCTACACACTCCATTCTCGAACTATTGTAAGTAAAGGAAACAATATGCTCTCTTTTTAAAGCTTCCAACTTTATTTGGGAGGTAGAGACAGACAGACACGTGCCTATGTATATATCCATGCCCTTTTCATTCTCTGGAGAATTGTCTGACTACACAATTCAGTGAAATACAGTGCCTTTATAATAGTTAGGACATTACTGACAGATCAATCTTAAATCACATGAGCAAATTTTCCAAAAAGTCTGTATACTTAACTCGTCTTAGGAACAATTGGAGCCAGGAGCTTTCTTTCCCTTTCTTACGATCTGTCTTCTCACTCACTGCTTTCAGAGATGCCCACACAACAGAATGTACGGCTGCTGAGATTCACAACTGTTATTTCAAAGAGTGACTGATTAAATATTTTCCATCTCAACCCTATATCCTATCAGTAAGTCTACTTGGCTAGTGTGGTCACAGACCCATCCCTGGGTGAATCAACTGGGATTGCTGTTAAGGCCACAGTATGGAATAACACTAGTGTTGGAACAATGTAGATGACGTGTAGCTAGAGACAGATCCTAAAGGGAGAGGGTTCTGGACAAATGACATTTGAAGCTAAGTTTCTAAAGTGATGTAATAGAAAATATATACATATAATACATTCTTTAATAAGGACAGATTGCTGAAATTATAAAATATCTGTCTGAGATATTAACATCAAATTGGAATTGAAAATTTTATTTGGGAGAATCAGAGACAATCTAAAAAAAATTCTTCCATTCAAACTAACTGCAGTTTTTCTATATGGAAATTGACTTATTTCAGTTTGTTGTATCAGTTCTTTTTTTCCCCAATTTTTTATTTATATAAGGTAAGCAAATATCATGTATTTCATATATACAGATTTAGGAACATGGGGATCTTTCCCACCCAACCCTCCCTCCTGTACGCCTATTCTCCCTTTTCCTTCTTCCTTACTCTACTCTTAATTTTTACAATGACATACTTTCAGTTTATTTTAAATCACAAGCTTAACCCTCCACTAAGCAAAGAATTCAACAGATAGTAAGAAGCAAAAAACACTGATCTTCAACAGTAGAGACAAGGGCTGCATACAATAATCAAATCTCAGCATGTCAGTTGTGGAAAATAATAAAGAGTTCATACTTTCTGGACATCCTATATAAATTGACAAACTCTGTCCTCAGCCCCTTGCCTAGCTTTATTCTTCAGATTACTTATAGCCTGGAGTACTTATTTGTTATTTTTTATTTGTATTTGCATACCCATATTTTAGAAAAAAAAAAAAAAACTCCATAGTGGCTGGGAACTATTGTTTGTTCACAAGTATACGTGTGCAATTAAAGTATTTGGCACAGATTTTTTCAAGTCACAAAAATTATAATAATTTCTACTTACTAATTGTTTTAAAAGCACATAAATAGGCACGGTCATTTGACACAGTAGTTAAGAAGCTACTTGGGATGCTCCCATTCCATACTGGAGTGTCTGGGTTCAGATTCCAGCTCTGTTTCTGATTTCAGCTTCCGGGTAATATACACCATAAGAAGCAGTAAGCAATGCTCAATTACTTGTGTGCCTTGGAGACTGAGTTGAATTCTAGGCTCTCAGCTTCAGCCTGGCCAAGCCCTGGCTGTTGTGGGCATTTGGGGAATGAACCAGAAGATGGAAAATTGACTCTCCAGACCCCCCCCCCCCCCGCCCCGCCACCACATGTCTGTTTCTCTCCATGTCTTTCAAAGAAACAAAAATGGTATACAAGAGATAGAGATGAACGCGTATAGGCATATTTTCAAATGTAGGATTCATTACTGAATGAGTGCCACTGGTGAAAGAAGGCCAAATTGAGGGGTGGGTGCTTTCATAATACATTATGAAAGGGTCTAGTTATCTTATCTCATCCTTCAAAATCAGTGAGCTTGCACTCACATTTACAAATTCTCCTTGAATTTTTCATGTCCTCCTGCTCAATGTGTCAAGAGTGACAGAGCAGATGTAGTCAGTGAGTGATCAAACAGATGTTTCATTTGTATAACTATAAATTATAACATGTCATAATTGACAGCACAGCCATGCAACTTGTCAAGAACCTAGAAACTATTCAAGTCTCTTTTTAAGGGAACTCATGGTTAAATGAAAAAAAAATCCTGTAAGAAATATTTTTCAAAAATTAATTATTATTAGGTTGTATTGAGAAATCATGTGAACCTTCTTGTCAGGTTCCATTGACATGCAAGCCATTTTTCTCACTCCCTATAGAGCAATCATGACTATCGTTGACACTAGATGAGTGGAATCAGCATACAGTCCCTGTCCAGTGCTTATTTCCTCCCTGTACTATGTACAAATTGCATATGGAAAACTCCTAATCTTGTCTCTCAACCACATGTAGGAATACCTTTTTAAAACTGATTCTGTGTTCCATTCATTATATCAATCTTGTGCTGTTTTGATGTTTTTTCAATATTTCTCGAAAGGTCATTCTTTTACAATGTCTTCCACCTGCAGTAACTTTCAAAATAGATATTTAGAGACATTTCTTTTTATAAATAACAAAATAGGTTCAATAGGGCTCTCTGGATTTTATTTGTTGATGGTTTTTGATTTTTCATTAACGTATTTGTATTGTATTTTAGTGTTTCTTCTCCTTTTGTTTCTTTTTTTGAGGAGTCAGTGGCAGGAATGTTTTCTCTTTGATCTTTAACATCGTTCAAAGAGGTCTGTTTTTCAGTTGACAAACTTAATCACAATAAACACTAAATTTTATATAATTGCCATCAAGACAAATTGAAATTAAATTAGAGCCTATTTATTTCTGGGATGACAGAAAACAGATTTATTGGGTATTTTAGAGGCCCTTTATAGAATCAGAGATACTTTTGAGGTACTTAAAACCAAATGAAGGTGTTGGTTCCACAGGGCATCATAGTCATGGTTAACTTTCTGTTTTTGTTTCTCTATTCATCTGGAGATACAGCTCTCTTGTGGAATGCACACATCTTTACTGAGGTTAGGAATCTCCAGGCAGAGGGCCTTGCCTCTCTCAGAACCCTGCACAATTGTCTCTTTAAGACTTTACCAGCTTTTTCTTGTAGTCAACAGACTAAGACCAATCTAGGAACTTACCAAATGTTCTTTCCTCACATTCCCTAAACATGTATCTCCTCAACACTCTTGGTTTCAAAGGCAATCATCCAAATTTTTTCTTGCCCCGAGATGTCACCTCATTTTCTCTATGATCTGATATTTGGTAGGAGGAAGCATTTTTGCCTTCCAACAGATTATGTTTTGTATTCCAGAAAATTTCTTGAATGAAGGAAATATGAAAGCCCTTGCTATTGTTTGGAATTGAGAGTGTGGGTAATGCAGGTAAATTGTATCCAAAATATGCAAATTGATTTATCAAAGGTTATCAGGACATACACATTTTTACATAACTATCTCTACATTTCATCATTAAATGAACAGGTTATAACATAATAAAGTAGTAGGATGGAAAGACAACTGTACATTCATACATTATTCCAAATCAACTTATTTTTTTACTCCCTTTTAGTTATTGAAAGGCCTCCAATCTCTATAATATTTATGAAATTTATATTTTATATATTTAATGGATAATATACTTAATGGATAACACAGGAATGATCATTATCTTTCCATGTGGTATTGAATAATTCCTAGGCCAAATTAATCCCATAGTGCCCAGGATAAGATCCAGAGTGTGACTGATGGACATTGCAATGGTTTGCTCGCGAAGAGGTTTAGACCTTTCTGAGAAGACTATGAACCTGAGGCCTCAAGGAGGAGAACAAGTGGCCTGGATGGAAGCATGGAGGAGATTTTTCCCAAGGAAGAAGCTCTCTCGGAGTCTACACAATGTGTTTTTAAGCTATAGCTCTATTATTTAAGACAATAAAAAAGCATTGGGATGCCTTCAGTGCAAGTCATCTCCCAAGATTTATTTCAGAAAATTCCCTTCTAATTCAAAATGAAATTGCAGAAAATGCAGTTTCATAAATAGAACTATGGTCCTCATTCTTACTTAACTTAATGACTCCTCCAGTAAATATACATCAGAAAATCTGATTCAGTTGAAATTTGCCTATTTTATTAGGTTTCACTGTCTTCTCTTTTACATTAACAGAATCCTGAAATGAAACTTCACCATTGCGAAATCCCATCTGTGCTTATCCTCTGAAGAACATCAGTGACCTAGGTAAATTGCAATAATTCAAGTATTCCTTAAGAAATCCCCACCCTTAGGAAGAGGAAGCCACCAGGAGCAGAATTCCACCACTATTCTGATTTCATCTACCATATATTTTAGCTTCATAAATAATGCAATGTTTACATATTATGATCTATGGACTATGTGCTATTTTAATTTGAAAAATGAACAACCAAAAGCATGACTGTTTAGACAATGCTTTCTGAAATACACCTAGGAGTGCCTGCAAATTCTAGCCAACACACAGCTCTGGGAACTTTCCTTTTGAGCTTTCACCTCATCTGTCTACATGACAATGAAGTGTTTATAGGACTACTGAGATAAAAAAATTCCATTAGCATCTTTTTTATTTTGAACTTCACTTCACCTTGTTATTACTGAAAGTCAGAGTTACAGAGAGAGAGAGAGAGAGAGAGAGAGAGAGAGAGTGTTAGTTCCAGCCTTTGGTTCAATCCCTAGATGGTCCCAACAGTCCTGGCTGAGCCAGGCTGAGGCCAGGAGTCAGGAGCTCCTGAGTCTCCCATGTGGGTGGCAGGGGCACAAGTACTTGGGCCTTTCTCTGCTGCTCTTTTCCAGGCCATTAGCAGAAAGCTGGATCAGAAGCGGAGCAGTTAGAACACAAACCAGTACCCATACAGGATGCCAGTGTTGGTGTCTAGGCCTCAGCTTCACCTGCTATGCCACCATGTGGCTCCTGTTTTTAAAAATGAAAATAACAGAGTTCGATTTAACTACCTTCATTCACTGACTGCTTTAGCATTATTTAGACAAAGAGAGATATGTCTTACTTAACTAGCAGTTTAGAAGCTGCATAACAATCCATTGTAGAGATGGCATTTTAAACACAGTATCAGTAAGATCACTGCTCACTATAAGGAATAGAAGATCCTGAATTAAGTTTTCAAAGTCCAAGCTGGCTATAGGAAAGAGCTCATGAGAAGTCTGTGCTTTCCTAGGAGCTCGTTTAATTAACTAAGTATTGCTTTTGGAGTGGAAGTTATAGTATTGCTCGTAAAGTCACATACATTACATGTAATTTATAGGATACTTCACAGGAAAGAGTTTGGTCACAATCCAATTGACATTTCTTACTGGCTTTACATCCTCCCTGCCACCCCCCCCCCCAACCTTTCACATCTAGAATTAATAGATACAGATTGAGGACTTTTGTTTTCTGAGCTATCTCCATCAAGATGCATACATTTGTTCCTTTAAAAATATGATAATTACTTCAGTAAATATAACTGTCTACTGACTTAAGGTTGGAATGTAAGAGGGAGGGGGGTGTTAACATATAAAAATTTTATAGTAGACGTGAATCAGTGTAATGAAT
The DNA here is from genome assembly GCF_033115175.1 of Lepus europaeus. Taxonomy (NCBI): domain Eukaryota; kingdom Metazoa; phylum Chordata; class Mammalia; order Lagomorpha; family Leporidae; genus Lepus; species Lepus europaeus. The sequence continues at coordinate 88,419,472 of NC_084833.1, read as the reverse complement.
ACATTACACTCTTAAGTGAAAAAGTTTACCTTGAGGGCCAGATAATTTTTTTTTGACAGGCAGAGTTAGACAGTGAGAGAGAGACAGACAGAGAAAAAGGTCTTCCTTCCATTGGTTCACCCCCTAAATGGCTGCTACGGCTGGCGCTGTGCTGATCTGAAGCTAGGAGCCAGGGGTCTCCCCCTGGTCTCCCACGCGGGTGCAGGGCCCAAGGACCTGGGCCATCCTCCACTGCACTCCCAGGCCACAGCAGAGAGCTGGCCTGGAAGAGGGGCAACTGGGACAGAATCCGGAGCCCCAACCGGGACTAGAACCCGGTGTGCCGGCGCCGCTATGCGGAGGATTAGCCAAGTGAGCTTCGGCTTCGGCCGAGGGCCAGATAATTTTTGTCATGAGCAAAAAGATGAGATAGATGAACAAGTCTATTAAAAAAAAGTCTTGCTTAGAATGTAGCATGCATTTTAAGAAAATAAAAGGGGTCAGTGCTGTGGCCTTCACCTGCAGTGCTGGCATCCCATATGGGCCTCTGGTGGAAGTTCTGGCTGTTCCACTTCCAATCCAGCTCCCTGCTATAGCCTGGGAAAGCAGAAGAACATGGGCCAAATCTTGGGCCCCTGCACCTGTGTGGGAGACCTGAAAGAGGTTTCTGGCTACTGGCTTTGGATTGGCTCAGCTCTGGTCATTGTGGCCATCTGGAGAGTGAACCACTGGATATAAAACCTCTCTCTCTCTGCCTCTGCCTCTGCCTCTGCGTAACTCTGCCTTTCAAATACATAAATAAATCTTAAAAAAAAAAAAAGAGAGAGAGAGAGAAAAGAAGAAACAAAAGAAGAGACAGTTCTCTCTCTCTCTTTTTTTTTTTTTTTTTGGACAGGCAGAGTTAGTGAGAGAGAGAGAGAGAAAAGTTTTCCTTCCCTTTGTTCACTCCCCAAATGGCTGCTATAGCCGGCGCTGTGCCGATCCAAAGCCAGGATACAGGTGCTTCCTCCTGGTCTCCCATACAGGTGCAGGGGCCAACCACTTGGGCCATCCTCCACTGCCTTCCCAGGCCACAGCAGAGAGCTGGACTGGAAAAGGAGTAACTGGGACAGAATTCTGCACTCCAAGGACTAGAACTTGGGGTGCTGGCGCCGCAGGAGGAGGATTAGCCTAGTGAGCCATGGCGCCGGCCTCCGTTTTAGAGTTTTAATAGGTTTGGTCTACAATACCTTATCTGAAACCCTTGGGAAAAGATGTATTCTTAAAATTTGGAAAAATAATTCTGTACACAGTCAGTTTATTACTGAATTCCTTCCTTGGGATGCTCTGTAATATCCATATAATAAATATTCATGTAATAGTATATATGTAATATGCTCTATACTCAAATATGTTAATATTTTGGCAGTAAATTTTTTATTAAATGCATTAAATTGCATAAATTATATCAGTTCTGCTCAGATTTTGTCACCAAATGAAGTTTTATTTTTATAACTTTTGAGCTTTATAATTGTGATAAGTGACAACAGACTTGTAAAATTCAAATATATCACTGTGGTAGGCAGACTAAGATGGATTCCAAGAATCCAGGGCTTTGTTGCACACTCTTTGTACAAAGCTACTTTCTTGAATGACCTGTGAATATCATCAGATAGTCACACTGTCTTGATTAGGTTGCTCTGTATGACAAAGTGATATGATAGTCACTGCCATCATTATTTTACATTATATAAGATGTCACCATAGCCAACTGCAAATGCATTGCTCTGCTGGCTTTGAAGGAGTAAGATACTATGTGGCAAGAGGCCTAAATGGCTAGGACCCAGCCTCCAAGAGGTCAAAGTTAGGCTAGCCGACAGCAGCAAGAAAATGGAACCTGAGTCCTACAACCAGATGGAAGCGAATTCCTCCAACCATCCAAACAACCTTGGAAAAGGAGCCTGAGCTTCAGATGGAACCAGACTTCACCCCTTGCCAATGTCTTGATTTTAACCTGGTGAGACACAGTTAACCTGAACTGGGACTCTTTTTTTTTTTCTTTTTTTTTTTTGAAAGGCAGAGAGAGAGAGAGAGACCCCTACCATCTGCTTCTTCACTCTTCAAATGCCTGCAATAGTCAAGGCTGGGCCAGGTGAAACCAGTAGCTCTGAATACAATCCAGGTCTCTCATGTGGTTGGATAGGATTGTTGGAAATGACATACCTACTTGAGCCATCATCTGTGGTCTTCCATGGTGCATAGAGCAAGAAGCTGGAATCAGTAGCAGAGCAGAGACTCAAACTCAGGCATTGCCATATGGGATGCAAGTGCTCCAAGTGGTGTCAGGCACTGCCATACGGGATGCAAGTGGTGTCTTAGCTGCTACACCTAAAACCCACCTCTGTGCTGGGACTTCTGCTCCACAGAAACCGAGGGGTGATCTATGTGTTGTTTGTGCTGCAAAGTCTGTGGTAATTGATGCAGCAACAGCAAACTAGTACAGTGAACTTCATTTATTTCTAGTTCAAAGTTTCTAGTTCCTTATTTATAATCTAAGCCATTTTCTATAATTTTTTGGAAATTATAGAAATTCTATATATTAGAACTTCTAAAATAATGATTTCTTATGAGAAAATATGTAATTAAATTGTATTCTATGAAGAAAATGATACTTTGAAATGATTATTTTAAGGTTAATTTTATAGTTGATTTTCTTTTTGTTTGTTTGTTTGTTTGTTTTTTGACAGGCAGAGTGGACAGTGAGAGAGAGAGACAGAGAGAAAGGTCTTCCTTTGCTGTTGGTTCACTCTCCATTGGCCACTGCGGCTGGCACACCAGGCTAATCTGAAAGCAGGAGGCAGGTGCTTCTCCTGGTCTCCCATGGGGTGCAGGGCCCAAGCACTTGGGCCATCCTCCACTGCCTTCCTGGGCCACAGCAGAGAGCTGGCCTGGAAGAGGGGCAACCAGGACAGAATCCGGCGCCGCCGACTGGGACTAGAACCCGGTGTGCCGGCGCCACAAGGTGGAGGATTATTGAGCCTCGGCACCGGGCTGATTTTCATTTTCAAGAAAGTTTCTAGGTAATACAGAAGAGTATATGGGGTTTAAAAAGTGCTGATAAGAGAAAAAAAGTGTTTAGAGAAATGATTAGGTTTCATTTTTTTAACTCTTCCTTTTACTATACGTGGAAGGTATTGGAACAGGTCTATTTTCATAGAAGAAATAAAATCAGGCCAAAACATAACACACACTATTTTACAATTTGGAATATAGTTCATGAAATTCTAGTAGCTAAAACATGTTATACCTGTCACTTCAATTCTTACTAGGGGCATGAAAAGGGCTTGTTCTATAATATTAAGTTTAAACGTATTTTGGATCAAATTGCCAACCTATACATTAGAATTTCTGGCAGTTTCCAGGATAAACTACTTTTAGCAAAATATTGTTCCTTTAAAATTGCTTCCCCTTTTGTAATCTCTTTGCATTTTAACTCCTCAACTTCTTTCTTCTCACTATTCCATTACTATGAGAAACCAAAATTTAATAGAATGACCTAAGAAGCTACCATATAATTTTTACTGAATTGTGATATACAGTTTGTTTATAGCATTATCGCTTTACATTTTCCAATTTTAGCTCTATCAGTTCTTGTATATATGTGCACTAAATTTATTCACTTCTATATACTTGGAATTTTATGGTAAGCTACTTTTCTATGGAGAGTAGCGTCCCATCTTGATTCTCTGTGATAAATAACTAACCTGAAGTTTATTTCATGAAACATATATTAAGAATGAAGTAAAAAAAAAAAGAAGAAGAATATTCCATTTATTCTTCCCCACTTACCCATTTCTTAGCTTTTCTTTAGGCGGAAAGTGGATTTGTTCAAGGCCTTCAGTAGGGAAACATATGTAAGTAGATTCCTTAAACTGTGTTATGAGCCTATTAGAGGCAGGGACTTTCCCTACATCCTTGAACAGAACTGACAACTCTCACAGACAGGTTGCTTTATTTCCATTTAAAATTCTCTAAGGGTCCATCACTAACCGAGATGTGCCATCATCATTTCTAGTGAAACAAAGTCAAACTCCCGTCTGTAATCAGACTATAGGCTGAAAATATTTAGGTAGAGAAGATAAGCTGAGTTAGAATAAATGGACTCCCACTCCTGGCTGATGAATCATTAGCTGGGAACTTGCTTGCCAAATGCTCACGCCGAGGACACGTCCAGTTTAAAAGGTTAATGCTTCTTCAAGCACTCACCCCAAGGCAGAGCATGATGACTGCAGCTCTGGGGAGACGTGCCATGAGAATCGGCCTTGCTGCACACAGGATGACCAACACATGTGCAGCTGTCGAGGACCATCTCCCGTCTCGACTGTTACCTTCTCTGCTTTGGTTGTAGAAGTGAGAAGAGGAAGAATGTAAGAGTAAATCTTTTTGCCTTTTCCCTTTTATGGCATTTGAATAAACAATCTGCCAATTAGGCAATGTAGGGACCACACACTGAAATATTTTTCAGATCTCATTCTCTTTGCCTTTCTGACCATTCCTCAAATTATGTGTGTGAAGTTCTGAAATAAATAGTTGTAGAATGAATGAAAAATGTGTTTCTTTCGCAGCCCATTATCTTTCTACATTTACAGTTTTGGGGGATAAAAAAGTACCCAGCAACTTTTGAGTACTTTCCATATCCTAGACATATTTTTATTAAATGCATTGTCTTATATTGCATATTTTGTCTAGGAAAATTGTTATTCAAGATCCTAGAGTTTTAACATAGCTAATTTAATTTCCGAGCTATTATTTTTAACCACTACCAGATATTGTTTCACTTACAGGAGAAAAACCACTCAAGATGTTGTAAGTGGTTTCAAAAACCTAGGTAAGGATAGATAAGTATTAACCCAGAGAAGAACTGAATGTTTTTCCACGTAACTAAGAAAATTTTTATTGTAGAAGCTTGCTCTCCTTGTTCATTATTCTAAGGGAGGAAAGATTTAAATAAAAACAAATGATGATCATGCCATTTATAATTAGGAAAAAAATCATCAACAGTGTTCTTATAAAGCTATCTGTGCGAAAGTAGCCTGGCCCACAAAAGCCTGGGTGTTATTCATGCAGCACAGATGTTAATATAATGAGATCGATGCATTATGTTGCTACAGCTTGATGCAATCAAATATTCAGATGAATGAACTAGCTCCACTTGTGTGCAGCTCGTGCTTTCCAAATAACCTTCTAAACAATATTTGATTCCTCAGCATATTTGGGATAGAAAAGAAAGCACTGACCCTGAACATGAGTAGCGTTTTTTAATAATTAGCTGTTTTTAACTATAAAGTAATTCATATCAGATTTTTATATTTCTATTTTGGCTCTGTTAAACCAGTTTTCAAACTGAGCGACAATATGCCATACCACAAATTCACTAAATAAAGAATTTTCATATTTCAGATTGGCACATAACTCATTATTATTTTAAAAATATTTTTTTCTCTACTTGTACGTTAATAATACAAAGAAAAAAAGGATTTGGGGTTGATTACAACATTTTCTGACACAGAGGAGGACCCTAACATACACATGCATTCCAGAAATCATTCCTGTGGGAAAAAAAAATGTTAGAGCTTTTCTGTAAGGCATACCCATCCGTAAAGCTGTTGAAAACACAATTTCGTTATCAGCTAGAGAGAAGCAACATAAAGTATTGGCAGCAACTGAGATAACTTTGAGCAAACAGAGGTGAATGAATTTCTTCATTTGCTCCATGGGATAACACCTTAATTTTTCAGTAAGAAATGCCATTTTTAGTGAGCTCTCTTCTTAAAGATACCAAATTCCTCTCCTGATAGAGGTAAAATAGTTAATATAAGGCTTGCCTTTTCTCATTTTTCCTTCTGTAAGCCGTAAATCTCTTAAAACATGGCTGTTCTTCATATGAAATCAAAGCAAGTTTATAACACATACTACAATTTTGGCAGTTTTACAGTTTACAATGAAAGTTTTTTTCTTTTAGTATCTATTATACATAGTCTCTTGTCTATTTTACTATGTAAAATATTTGAGGTTTACTCTAAATAAATTAAGAACCACTGATATATCTATACTTCTAACAGTATGTTTATATGTACACCATTTTCTATTAAAAATAATCCCACCCTATTTGTTTCCCTTGTTTCAGAATTTCAGAGTGGGTGCTTGTTACCAAAGGAAAAACAAATGATTGAGAAAATAAATCCAGAATACTTTATTGTAAATTAATAGAAGTATTTTTGGAAAGTACCTCTGTGTAAGCTGAGAACTCATTTGTAATTAGCAAGTCTTTTCTAAAAGAGCATTGACATTAATAAAAGGCTTCAAACTCTTTGTTTACAAAAGCTTTTGTATACTCTTTTGTGAAATAGTCCCAGTTTTTCATTAGTTCAATGAGAGATATTAATGTCTTTCTTGGTTCATTCACAAATTCAACAAAAGTACTTGCAGTATCTATTATGTAATGGAAACATACTTGATATAGAATTACAAAAATGAATAATATGCAGTACTCTTTCCTAGAAGACTCTCAAATATTAGGGAAGACAGACTTATGTGAAAAAAAGAACATGTCAACTTAATACAGTAGTCATATTGAAAAGTCAGTGAGGCAAGTCTGTGAGCATATCCATTGTACGTTCTAATACAGATGTGGGAAATATCATCTTGACTTTTTGCACGCATGGCAAGACAATAAATACATTTGCCTGTCTACCTGAAGACACACAAACTGTCAATATAGACAGTTGCCTACATGCAACAGATAGCAAAATTGGGCTATCAAGTTCATTGCATATGCGTATTAAGATAGAAGTTATCCCTCCAGACAGAAAAAATGCATTAATCCACTTTGCAATCAACTTCCTCCATTTCTGACATGCCTTTCTAATTTTTCTTTCACACAGTGATAGTACATAGACATGAGCTGCCCAAGAAAATAAACAAAACAAAGCCAATCCTTTCGACTGCAAATAACTCCAGCTCCTGGCAAAGTATGCCCAGATCAAAAATCAATACTGAGAAATGGACTCCACAAAACAAATTAACTGCACTACTGACTGAGACTTGTTCTACAAACTTTTGCTCTGGTATTGTTGAACCCTTATTGTGATTGCAGTCCAATAAAGAAACAGATCAAACATTGAATAAATTATTTTGCTAGCAATCTTTACAGTACCTAAAACCACTATATAAATTTCAGAAATCTATATACTTTTCCTCACAATCTTATTTTTAAAATTATCTTGTCTATTTTGTAATATCAAAGTTCCTCAGCAAACTTCCTGTAATGTGTTTCAAGTGCAGAGCAGAATATTAAAAGAGCCTGGGGGCCAGTGCTATGGCGCAGCGGGTTAAAACCCTGGCCTGAAGCGCCGGCATCCCATATGGGTGCCCAAGTGTTTGGGTCCATGCACCCATGTGGAAGACCCAGAAGAAACTCCTGGCTCCTGGCTTCAGATCAGTGCAGCTCCAGCTGCTGTGGCCAATTGGGGAGTGAATCAGCAAATGGAAGACCTCTCTTTCTCTCTCCTCTCTGTGTAACTCTGACTTTAAAAAAAAAAAATAAATCTTTTTTTTTTTTTTTAATAAGAGCCTGAAGATGCAAGACTGTCAATTTATTGTTAGAGAAAATAATGAACTTGTTTTAAAGGAAATCCTATGTATAATTTTCTTTAATTTCTATCTTCTTTCACAAAGCAAGCATATTCAAGCAATAAACTTACTAAATGAGGAAAATTTTCAATTTTATCTATAACTTACAGTGCTTTATTTAAGTGCTTTGTTGGTGAATGTTTAATAAGATTAGCTCAAATAAATTTAGTTAAATTGACGGGGAAAATGCTTTAAAGTTCAGTATTGTGGTGCAATGGGTTAAGTCATTTCTTGCAGTGCCAATATTCCATATTGGAGTGCCAGTTTCAGTTCCAGTTACTCTGTTTCCTGTCCATCTCCCTGCCAGTATGTCTGGGAAGACAGCATATGATGGCCAAGTGCTTGGGCCAGTGCATCCATTTGGGAGGCAAGGATGGAGTTCCTGCTTCCTGGCTTCAGTGTGGCCCAGTCTTGGCTGTAATAGCATCTTGACAATGATATAGGAGATAGAAGATCTGTTTCTGTCTCTCCTTCTCTTCTATTGCTCTTTCACATTAAATAAATATTTTTAAAAGCATACTGTAATTGGCAAATTTGGATGGCTTTCTTCTTGAACTATTTATAACATTTAAAAATTTTTTCACAATATTAATGAGAATCTGATTTAAAAACTCCAAATTTTCAGAATTCTAATGGCAATAATGTCAAACTTTGTTCATTTTAAATATGATATATAGGAAGGATCTTTACAGACATTAAATTTTAGACAACATTAATCTCTGAATTATGAGTCACGAAATTAAATAGACTAGAATGTGGTTCTACATTCTATGCTTTCCTTACTCAGTTCTCCCAATTTTAAAGCATCGTGTAAGCTAAAGCAAGTATTGAAAAGGAGCTAATATTTTTCCAATCATGAAGTAAAAGGACAGGAGGGAAGTAACAAGCACATTTTTTTCTTCCTATCAAATGTGTTTGAAATTCTCAATTGAACTCATAGCAATATAGCAGTGACCCGTGATGTAACACGAAGTGATGAGGAAGAGAAAGACACAATACTGAGAAATAGCAGCTGTGTCACTCTCTCAAAGACATGGATCAATCTTCCGCTCTTTCGATACAGGACAGTTTTCTTGAAATGGTGCTCCAAGGTTCAGAGGGGACATGCACATGTATTTGGAAACTAATGCATGAATTCATAAATAGTTTTTTCAATAAAGCTATATATTTTTATATAGAGAAGTACTTGTATTTTCAATCCAAAATATTTTTAAGAGAATGTTGTGTATTCATATAGAATATAGCCTTTACATGAGAGATTTCTGAAATTTAAAATCACTAAAATATATTAAAACCATATATATTATGCCTTTAAAACTTAATATTGTTCTTTTTAATGTTATTTTGATTGAAATTATTTATTTACTTTAAAGGCAGAATTATAGAGATAGAGGGAGAGACAGAGAGAGAGATTCAACTACTGGCTTACTCCCCCAGATGGCCCCAATAGCCAGGGCAGGGCCGGGCTAAAGCCAGGAGCTTCATTTGGATCTCCCATATGGTGCAAGGACCCAAACACTTGGGTAATCCTCTTCTGCCTTTCCGGGTGCACTAATAGGCAGCTAGATGGGAAGCGGAGCAGCTGGGATTTGAACCGTATTTGCGAGTGATGGCAATCAGAATTGTGAGCTGTTGTGTAGCTGTTTTATATTTCATTAAAAGATTGAACAGGAGTAAGAAGGTAGGATTCAAGAGGACAAGTGAACCACATGCAACTCAGAACTACTATGCCCTAGTAATAGGTGATCATCGTGTAATGCAAAATAAGCCAGCTTCAGAAAGATAAGTATACGATCTTGGCCATTTGTGCATCTAAGGAAGTATCTCACAAAAACAGAGTAGAATGGTGGTTTCCAGAGACTATGGAGTGAAGAGTCAGGAAGGGTTGATTAATGGGCACTGAGACAGATTGAAACAGGATTAAGAAGTTCTTATGTTGCATTGCACAGGATAATGACTCTAGATAATGCTAATATACTGCATATTTTTCTAAAGAAAATAAGAAACAACTCCAACATTTTGAAAATTTCCACTATAAAGAAATGATGAATTTTTGAGAGGGTATGCTTACCTTGAACATTACACAGTGAGTACATGTATGAAAACGTCACATGATACCACATACATATGCACAGTTTTCATGTGTCAATTAAAACCTGCCCAGGTTTCAGTTGATATTTGGTGCCATTTCTGCAGCTTCAATATTCATGGAAACTTTATGGTCCAGTAACTGACTGTGACTTTGAGGATCTTAACATTGATTTAGAAATCTCTGTATTAGGTCAGATCCCAGGACCAATCCACAATTTAGGAACCAGAATGCAGTTATTATGAACTTCCACTGGTTGTTTTTCCATTGCTCCATTATTATTAGCAATGTTGACTATTAGCTGTTCAGGTAGTTCTTTGTCCTCCATCAGGCATTGAACACTACTCAGCATTTGATCCAAACACTCAGTTAATAGTCTATTCTAGGCATCTCTTTTAAAAAGAAATGTAATAGCTAGATTATTCAGAGTTTATTAGCTAAATCCTGATAGTTGACATATTTGATTGGAAAATGATTTTCAGCTTCCTGAAATAAAATTTTTCACACCCATCTGTTTCTCCTTACATCCCACCTTTCCACTCTTCCAGGTTTAAAGCCACCTGAGCATATCTATTAGCATAGTTTTTCAAATATAAATTCATTAGATTTCAAGTTCCCTGCAATAATTTTCCAAAGTATGCCTAAGCATCAGCTTAACCACTTTTTAAGTTAAATTGAAAATATCATCTATATGGTTTAAAACACTAGTGTATGCTTCTACACTAAAGGTTAATTGAATCACTAATAAATGAAGTAGTTTCTATACAAGGACTTTGAAATAGAGAGAACTTGGTACTACTGGGGACTTTTTTTTCTTTTTTTTTTTTTTTTTTTGGCCATGCTATAGATACATGGAACATGACCCATATTACATAATTTAAGTCAATTCTAAAACTTAACCACATTTCCCATGTATTCCTGATTTGAAAATGAACTTTTGATTTATGGACACATACAGGTACAAGCATATAAGCAACTAGCACATGCAAATAGAGTGATACTATTATTTGCCACCCAGTTTCCTTTTAAGGACTGAGTATACTAACTGTCTTGCCCTGTCTTTGTCTAGGGATCACTCATAGCTGAAGAGATATATGTAAGGTACCTCAGGTCCAGTGACTGAACTTCAGGAATTCAAAGATTCAGTCCTTTGGTTCAGTTTGAGTTAACTCTAGGGGTGGTCCCAGATCCAGAATTTTCAGTGGAATCTCCTGAGGTACCTTTTGCAACTGTAGTAACATTTCTTTTTTTTTTTTTATTTTTTATTTATTTTTTTTTGACAGGCAGAGTGGACAGTGAGAGAGAGACAGAGAGAAAGGTCTTCCTTTTGCCGTTGGTTCACCCTCCAATGGCCGCCGCGGTAGCGCGCTGCGGCCGGCGCACCGCGCTGTTCCGATGGCAGGAGCCAGGTGCTTATCCTGGTCTCCCATGGGGTGCAGAGCCCAAACCCTTGGGCCATCCTCCACTGCACTCCCTGGCCACAGCAGAGAGCTGGCCTGGAAGAGGGGCAACCGGGACAGGATCGGTGCCCCGACCGGGACTAGAACCCGGTGTGCCGGCGCCGCAAGGCGGAGGATTAGCCTGTTGAGCCACGGCGCCGGCCTGTAGTAACATTTCAATACCCCTCTCCACTCAGTTTTGCTTCCCCCATTTCTCACAGGTGTTTCCCAGGGCGCTTATCCATGAGACTGCAACATGGATATCTCCATCCACTGAGTCTGTTCAGGGTGTACAGACTAAGAAGTGTATGGCGGGCTGGCATTGCGGCAAGCATGTGAAGCCACCACTTCTGATGCCAGCATTCCATATGGATGCCAGTTCATGTCCTGACTGCTCCACTTCTGATCTAGCTTCCTTCTAATGGCCTTGGAAAAGCAGAAGAAAGCCCAGTGCTTGCGACTCTGCTACCCTTGTGGAAGACCTGAAAGAAACTCTGGGCTCCTGGGTTTAGCCTGGCCCAGCACTGGCTGTTGAGATCAGCTGGGGAGTGAACCAGCAGATGGAAAGTCTCTTTGTCTCTCCCTCTGTCTTTGTGACTCTAACTTTGAAGAAAATAAATATTTTTTAAAAACAAAGGAATATATGAAAATATTTGTTTAAACACATACTTTAACCAATATTGACCTAGTCCTCAGTATGTGCTGAATACGGTACAAGGGCTTTGGGATACAATGTGGTGTCCTTAACCTTCAAAAAACTCCCATTTCCTATCATATTATATTCAAAAGAGATTATGGACTCAAAGTCACTATCAATTTACTTTCTGTAAGATTTTGTGAGATAAGACAGGTAAAAAAGAGGAACAAGCCTAAAGCAAGACCAATGAGAATCAGTGTGATTTTACTGAGATTAGGGACAGTTATGGTAACATAGAAGTAAGCAAAGCAAGAGAAATCAAATCTTTGTGAACAGGAAGTGTCTTCTTACAATCATGGCCAGCACTACATCTTAAAAGTAAATTAAGAATATAATCCATCTACAAGAGCCCACTTAGAACTTAAAGAGAAGGGTAGGCTAGGGAGAAGAAATACAGAAAGACTAGCACAGGAATACATGAAGGTAAGAATGGGAGCTATAAATGTCAAATGGTGTACTTTGAATAGTAAGCATATAAGTAATCATAATGGTAGCCAAAATATAGGAAATATAAACCAAAGACTATTATAATTCTTTCTAGTGCAACAACATAATAGTTATATAATATTAAATAGCTTTTGTAGTCACTACTATGAGCACACTTAAAATATATTTAAAATTTAGAAATTTTAAAACAAAGAGACCATTAATAAGAAACATACAATTCATATCACCACAAATAGATTAACTATTGTTCAGCTTTGTATATTTTATAATTAACAAATATTATTTTTATTATAATTAATGCATATTCTTTATCAACACCTAAAATTTTCTTTCCAAGATTTCTAATATTATGGATTGATAGGCTTCTTCCAGGTCTCCCCTTCTGTAAGTTTGTACATAATTGCTTTATTACCTCAGTATTTAGTGTTTATTTATATAAGTAAAATGTCCCATAAGTCTGCCATTTGCTTTCAATTCTCTAAAATTATGGGATTGTGATTCACACATGTTGACTTATATAGACCTATTCTATATATATATACAGGTTAATGGTATTGAGTATTCTATATTACTCTATATTATTCATTGATTGACTTACTTTGTCTACTTGTGTCTTTTAATGGTTTAAGATGATTTGAAAAGTTTGCTATTACAGACTCCATCAATTGGAATTTGGAGAGGATCAGATGAGGCACTTAACAGTCAACGTTGAAGGGATGATGAACCAATACTCTATTCCAACTTGTCTCTCCCTCTTCTCTGAGGTGTGTCTGGAACAGCCTCAATGTAAACTGAAAATTAGGGGAAGACAAGGCTCTCAGGGAAAACAGAGGCTCCACTCTCAGGAAGAGGTAGTTAGAGTGGGGATCTGCGTAAGCAAACAGAAAAAAACAAACACTGCTCTAGCTTCCTGTATGCCTTCATCAAAATATGCTAAATGTCTTGGAACATGGCAGGAAGAATGATTTCTTTTTAATTTCATTAGGTATTCTATATTTAGTCCACCCTTTTCCCCAAAACAGCTTCAGTACAGAACATTTTAAAAATAGTTAAGGATAAAAATAGAACTGCCATTTTTTTTTGTTCTTGGGTGACTTATGAAGTGTTCCATTGGTATATGCAGATTTGTGTCTGCTTTTCTAACTCAAAAATTTACAGAACACAAAAAATGTTTTCCTATTCAAACAGCACTTTAAATATTTTCTAAGAGTGAAACAAATTCAACAGAGTAAAAACAAATTTAATTGCATTTTATTCATTTTATGGGGTTTCTAATTCTTTTTTTAAAGTGCATTTTCCATTGAAAATATTCAAAAAGAGCAGACAAAAGCTTTTTTGTTGTTCAAATACTGGTTTAGCACATCACTTGGGGCATTCTTTTTTTCCTAGGTTTTATACTTTTAGATATAAAGTGACTGTAATAAAGTGAAAGCTGTGAACCCCCAAGTGCAAGCTTGAAAATAGTAACAAAACTGACATGAACACACAAATACATAAACATAATTTATTTTTCAACCATAAGCTTGTCATTTTCCCTAGGCCTGCTGTCATTTAAAGGACATTTCTTCTTGTTGTCTTTACTTTGTTTTCACAGCTATACATATAGCTGGTAAACACATTTGTAAAAATAAAACACCATCACATCTCTGGGATTTTTATTCCCTGCAGAGCTTGCTACTCAGAAAAACTTCATGGACTCAGAAGTTGCCAGGTAGAAATGTAGGGGGTAGAGTAATAATAGAAAGTAGGCTAAATGTTTGTATGACCTTTTTTGACAGGCAGAGTGGACAGTGAGAGAGAGAGAGAGAGAAAGGTCTTCCTTTACAATTGTTCACCCTCCAATGGCCGCTGCGGCTGGCACACTGCGCTGGTCTGAAGGCAGGAGCCAGGTGCTTTTCCTGGTCTCCCATGCAGTGCAGGGCCCAAGCACTTGGGCCATCCTTACTGCACTCCTGGGCCAGAGCAGAGAGCTGGACTGGAAGAGGGGCAGCCGGGACAGAGTCCGGCGCCACAACCGGGACTAGAACCCAGTGTGCCTGCGCCTCAGGCAGAGGATTACCTTATTGAGCTGCAGTGCCAGCCTTGTATGATTTCTAACACAAGGACTACTAGTTTTATTACTTAACATTTGCTGATCATCTACTCTATGCTGTCTAGACCATTTAAAATACATAATCTTTAATTGTAAAAAACTTTGAAATTTTGGTAGCATCATTCTCCCTTTAAAGAAGAAACTGAGCCTAAAATGATTCAAGTGTCTTGAACAAGGAAAAACAGTTAGCTCTAGCATTTCAGTGACCTTGTACTGGTGTCTAAAGTCTTTGATTGTTGACAGTCATGCTTTTGATTATCATATGGTTAGCATATGATACATTGATACATATTATACATATAATACATACATATTATACAAAATATTTTAAAGATTTCCTTATTATAAATACACTGAAAATGTGGGGAAAAGTTAAATAAATCCCTTCTATTTAAAATAACCCACAGCAAATGAGATGGAAAAGTCTTCCTGACTTTCAGCTCAAAATCCATGTTCCATCTTGACTTCCAACTAGGAACTATCACTAATAGTGTAGCGAACATTCTTTAGTATTTTCCCCAAGCATACACACACATGCATTTTCTGTGTAATTGCATTGTGATGGTCAAAGCCTACCTTCATTACACTGGTGAGAGATGACGAAGACTGATTTGGAGTCACCTGCTGCTAAGCAGCAAGGTGAAACAGGCAAGGTGCCTGTGGGGGAACAGGGTTGGGGGAGATTGCTTTCCATCAGGATAGCTGTGATCTTGATTATTTCAGTTCCCAATGCACCACAGTTTTTGCTCAATCCTGCCTGTGAGAAAATGTAAAGTGAAGTTCCAGGGAAGGCATTGGGTAAATGTACCGATTCCTAATGACAGATTCACAAATGTAAAGTGTTTGACAGAGTGAGTGTGCTTTCAGATGTCCCCTTGAGAAGCAGTGCGTAGACTCAGAGACTAGAGATACAAATAACACACTCATGGAGTAACGCAGAAGAGAAGTAATACAATCGGCATCCGTGAGTTGAATGGATGTCATCTGGAAGATGAATGAAGAAACACAAGAATCAAGAAAATCTTTTACATGTTCAGATGAAGGCACACAAGAGAAAGAGACATCAAAAAAATAGCAAATTTAACTCAAAGTCTGGGTAATGGATGTTGCTGAGGGTTATTAGGCTGAGGAGAGACTTCAGTGAAGCATGAAGTCTATATTAAATTTTGATCTGCTCTGTGTTATGAACTGGATTTAGTCCCCTAAAATTCTTATGTTAAAATGTGACTATATTTTGAGGTAAGGCCTATTAATGTGAGTTGATTAGGTTGGTCCTAGTCCAATATGACCAATGTTCTTCTAAGATAAGGAGATTAGGAGAGAGCATTTGAAGACACAGGGAGAAGACTCAAATTTACAGACTAAGGAGCAAGGCTTCAGGAGACACCAACCTTGCTGATGCCTTGACTTTTGTCTTCTAGTTGCCAGAATTATGAAAAAAAGTTCAAATTTTATGTCCACCCAGTCTAAAGTATTTTGTTACGAGATGCACAGAAAACAAATGTGTCTAATTCATACTGTCCACAAGACCATTAGAAGTTAGGGATTAATGTCTAAAAAAAATCAGGTAGGAGTTATCTCTAGAAATCCATGATAAATGATGTCCAGAAATCTCTATTGCAAATAGTGAATCATTTGTTAGTGCAATGGTCTTTTTTTAAAACTTTTATTTAGTAAATATAAATTTCCAAAGTACAGCCTATGGATTACAATGCCCCCCCCCCATAACTTCCCTCCCATCAGCAACCATCCCAACTCCCACTCCCTCTCCCATCCCATTTTCATCAAGATTCATTTTCAATTATCTTTATATACAGGAGATCAATTTAGTATATATTAAGATTTCAACAGTTTGCACCCACACAGAAACACAAAGTGTAAAAATACTGTTTTAGTACTAGTTATAGCATTAATTCACAATGAACAACACATTAAGGACAGAGATCCTACATGAGGAGTAAGTGCACAGTGACTCCCGTTGTTGACTTAACAAATTGACACTCTTGTTTATGGTGTCAGTAACCTCCCTAGGCTCTTGTCATGAGTTGCCAAGGATATGGAAGCCTCTTGAGTTCACGGACATTGATCTCATTTAGACAAGGTCATAGTCAAAGTGGAAGTTCTTTCCTCCCTTCAGAGAAAGGTACCTCCTTCTTTATTTTTATTTTATTTTATTTTTTTAATTTAATTTAATTTTTTTTATTTTTGACAGGCAGAGTGGACAGTAGAGGGAGACAGAGAGAAAGGTCTTCCTTTTTGCCGTTGGTTCACCCTCCAATGGCCGCTGCGGTAGGCACGCTGTGGCCGGTGCACCCCGCTGTTCCAATGGCAGGAGCCAGGTGCTTCTCCTGGTCTCCCATGGGGTGCAGGGCCCAAGAACTTGGGCCATCCTCCACTGCACTCCCTAGCCACAGCAGAGAGCTGGCGTGGAAGAGGGGCAACCGGGACAGGATCGGTGCCCCAACCAGGGCTAGAACCCGGTGTGCTGGCGCCACAAGGCAGAGGATTAGCCTACTGAGCCACGGCGCTGGCCCGGTACCTCCTTCTTTGATGGCCCATTCTTTCTACTGGGATCTCGCTCACAGACACCTTTCATTTTAGTTTTTTTTTTTTTTTTTTGCCAGAGTGTCTTGACTTTCCATGCCTATAATACTCTCATGGGCTCTTCATCCACATCTGAATGCCTTAAGGGCTGATTCTGAGGCCAGAGTGCTGTTTAGGACATCTAGTGCAATGGTCTTAATCTGTAATTCTGTAATCATATCTACTACTGCACTTATGATTTCAAGGTCATGTCAATCCTTGCATTAAATGATGTTTTTATCAGTTCTGAAAATGGAGGATGGGAGACATTATTTACCCAAAGCAACAACACAGGTAAATGTCAGAAGCAGGATACAAATCCAGGAAATCTCATCCTTAGTTTTCACGAATTCCAAAATGACAGTTCTGTAATATCTTCTAGGAACATGTTAACCTAACTACTTCTCTTTGAGTCAGTTTCTGCAGCTTTCATAATACCAAATAATTCCAGCACCACTTTCTGCCCAACAGGGATTTAAGACTCGAATCTAGCCACACTTAAAACCAGAGAGAATTAAGTACTAAATATCAGGGCCACAGTTAGAAAACAAGCACATTGTTTTAGTGTATCTTAATCATAAGCCCCAAATAATTCAACTGTAAACACTCACAGTGTCCACTACCCTCTGTTTTCCCCTGCCACCTCTCCAGTGAAACTGTTCTAGCCATCATAAAATGCCCTCAGAATTTCAAAATCCTATTCTACTTTTGACATTTTCTGGTCTTTGACTTCTTAGTTGTATTTACACTGCTGGAACTGTATCTTCTAAAACTGTCATCTCTTGCTTCCATCACTTCTCTTCTTCCATGGCCATGTGTTCTCTTTACACTGTGGGCCCTCCTCTTCCAATTATCTGCTAAGTGTAGGTGCTAGTCCAGTTTTGAGTTCAGCCTTTGATACCCTTTCTTGGACTCTTGCAAAGTACCTTCTAAAAGCATTTCCTTTCTTTCAGCTTACCTGTACTTCACTGGGACTATATGCTGCGTATCACTGCCTGGGTAACTTTAAACACACACAAGTCTGATGAGCTGCTCACTCACTGCTTAAAGCCCTTGGTTACTTGCTCACTCTGGATTCTGCCACCCTGTTAAAAACCTTTGCTTGATCTAAGCCTCACCCTCCTCTTTGACCAGATCTGCAGCCTTCCCAGCTCATGCTTCTCCCTCTCCCCTCTCAGACCAAAATACTCCCCTCGCGAGGAGCCACGATCCTTTGGCCCTCTGCATTTATTGCCTTGCTCATCCTTCCTCAAAAGATTTAGATTCTTGATAAGTGAATCTTTAAAGTTATGTCATGCTTGGCTTTTCATCTGTGAGATGTGACTGGCTTTTCCTCTGTAATTTTAGAGCACTAAGGGCACAGCTCTATTAAAGACTTTACCTCTTCAGGTGGCACTGGGAGCACTATTGTTTCATTTTCTGCATTAGCCATTGCTTCTTTTGGGGAGACAGGCTGTCTTCCTTACTCTTCAGTATCAAATATACATAGAAAATGCTCTTTCTTGCAAACGCTGCTTGACAAATCAGTTCTGCAAGATTTCACTGTGCAGGGTAAATTTCAAATTTCTGACTAAGTATATAGTATAAATCTGCTTTTCACGAGACACATTTTTCCATCAAGACACACTTCCTTTTTAGGCCTGAAATTGGTGGAAATCTCTCTATACTGTTTCTAAGTATGCTGTTACTACAGAATGCAGACATAAGCAGGAGCAAGGTCTGTATGTGCCAGTTTAAAATGTTAACACGTTGGGTTCATAAAATGTGCCAAATCCACAACTCTAGAAATATATCTATTCTTATCAGGGTTATTATATGCTAAAAATACCCACTGAGAAATTAAAGGTTGCCATTCTGGCATTTTTTTTTTAAGAATTCTAGATCTTATTTACTTAGGGAGAGTGACTCTTAAAGCTTCTTGAAGTGTCAAACTGGAGTTCATTATGATTCATCAAGATTTGATTCCTACTCCCTTTATAGTCTTAAGTAGATGTAAATTCTGAAGGACCCTGGGCAGGGGGTACTTTCTCCTGGCATGCAATCAGTTTTATTTCCATTCAGATAAAGAATACATTTCTGTGTGTGTGTGTGTTTGTGTGTGTGTGCGCACAAGCAATATCGTCTTTGACTCAGAACGTAAAGGTGGTCACTTTTGTGGTCCCTAGAAGATGCCTTAATTGAGTGCATTAGATTATATTTACATACTTATATTTTATGTGCTATTAAATTTTATTGCTAAATCATAAAATTAGACAATCATGAAGATCTTCAGAATAGGGTTCATGCAATCAGGTAACTCTTAGTGTGCATTTCAATATTCCAGTTATTGCTGTATTAATTTGCATAAGGGATTTCAATTCTGTGGGCCTCAACTTGTGCATGTGTGTGTTTCCCAGCTGAGGGCAATGATGCATTTCATTCATGTTTATTCTAAGAACAACATGAACAGAAATGTATTTGAAAGAGCTATGGTGTGGTAGATCACCAACAAATTCTGTGGTAATAAATATTGCTTAGCATGTCACATTACTAATTATAAGAGGCATAACTGAATTACAGGAAAATACAAAATTTTCTAAAATAAGGCTTGTATTTGAAACTCTATACCACACTTCTTAATCTTCAATTATGAATCAAGCATCTTGTTAGTTACCACCACACAATGCCACACAATCTATTCTGTACCTTATTAACACCATTACTACATATATTGATACACTATGTTTTATGTAAATGGTTCATTATATAGTCCTAAAACATATAAACATTAAGGTAAGAGCAGTGTTCTTTTATCTACTCAGATTATTTTCTAATGGAAATTGAGTATTTCAGTAATTCAATTCACCATTGACTCTCTGAACACTTCATATTGTATTAAATTTCAAACTCTTATCTCCTAGAGACAATTTTTAAAAGCCAAAACACTATTTGAATGTGAAAAACTGAATGTGTTTCTGCCCCGACTGGTTTTGCTTGGCAATCAATGATTCTGCATGATAAATTAGTAAAAATATTTTGTGTTTTTAATTAGGAGAAATAACCAAATTCTACCTTCATATTATGTGAAAGCTCAAGGCTTTAAGATTTAATAGTTACATTGATGCTGAAAATGGGAGATAGGTTAGGGAAAAAAACAATTCATGGTGCTTTTCAGTGTACATAACAGGAAATAATAAAGCTAATTTATCTTCAAAATAGCAAATTGCTTTTCAGAAAATGGCCCACAAGGGTGCAATAAAAACAGCATCATTAAAGAATCTCTGACATGCTAAATAATTAAGAGATTGGTCAAGGACCTGATATAAAGTTTCTACTGTTTAATCTACAAAATTAGTAAGACCCAGGAGTATACCCAGCATATGGGAATGTATCACTCTGTATTACATGGCTGAAATAAAATGTCATCTCCAATAGGCAGAATTAATAGTTAATATTATCAGTAAGTGAATTGTGACTAAGAAATAGGGAACATGAAAAAATTTTCCTATCACATATGACTATAAACCTAAATTGTGTGAAATGAGTGGCGAGGCATGCTGATGGTAATGTGTGTGCTTCTGGGTGTTAGGGGTGAAAGACAGTAGTGTAATCCTTTGAGTCACTATGAAACCATAGCAAAAAAAAAAAAAAAACAACTAACACAAATCATATCTACATGGTTTAAACAAATCAAACTACAGAGAGGGACAGTAGACAGGAAAGTCTTCCTCATAACCCTGCCACTCTGATGTCCTGTTACTCCTTCCTTAAATAAAATCACTATTAGTAAATTTCAATGGTCATCACAAGAATATTCTAAACAGAGGTGTATATGTCAAAAAATGAAGCACACTCTTATGAAAATTAACTTTAATAGAACTAAATGTTATTTTTGAGATAACATAAGAATAAACTTTGTCTTGCTAGGCCTTCGGTGGAAGTAGAAAATGCAGTTTTTAACCTAAATATATTGGATTTTTTTTAACCTTGATGAATCCCCATTTCTTAAATTGTGAAGAGCTATTTGACACTTTGAAGGATTATTACGAAGACTACAAATTATATGAATTGTCATCATGTTCCTGACTAGCAAGTGTATGCTAGCTTCATGTTTCCTTTAATATGCATATTGTAGTAGCTCTATAATGCCAGGTTAGCAGAATCACTCATTTTCTATCTGGATAAATTTGCATATTACTGGATGTTTCACATCAGCAGAATCAAATGCATAGGTGGTTTTTTCGTGGCTGACTGCTTTACAATGCAATTTGGGTAAATGTTTGAAAGGCTCATCCATGCTGTAGCATGTCTCAATATTTTAGTTCTTCCTATTGCTGAATAATATTCCATTTCATGAATATACCACCTGTTATTTACCTATTCATCAATTGTTGGGCATCCAGGTTGTACTTTATTGGCTATTATGAATAATGTTGATATGAATACAATTTATATAAGTTTTCATGTGGACATATGATGCTTTTTCCCTCAGATATGCATCTAGGTGTGAAACTGTAGGATCATATGGGATCACGTAGTAACTCCATGTTTAATTACTTAAGGAGCTGCCAGACAGTTTTGCCATATGGTGGCCCCAGTACACATTCCCACCAGCAGTGTATGAGGGCTGCTGTGTTTGTAGATCTTGACCAACACCTGTTCCCAATCCTTTGATAAAGGCCTTTCGTAGGGCTAAAGCCCAGAAATCCCACTGTGGTTTTAATTTTTCATTGATGGGTAACAATACCAAAAATCTTTCCATGTGCTGATTGGTTTGTATATATGTATGTGTGTGTGTATAAAAGATGTATGTAGAGAATGTCTATTTATATCCTTTGGCCCATTTTTGATTGTGTTATTCATCTTTCCATTATCAAATTATAACAGTGATTTATACTTTAGGTACAAGTTTCTTATCACATACTCATATATAATTTTCAAAAACATTCCTCTCGGCCGGCGCCGCGGCTCACTAGGCTAATCCTCCACCTTGTGGCACCGGCACACCGGGTTCTAGTCCCGGTCGGGGCACTGATCCTGTCCCGGTTGCCCCTCTTCCAGGCCAGCTCTCTGCTGTGGCCAGGGAGTGCAGTGGAGGATGGCCCAAGTGCTTGGGCCCTGCACCCCATGGGAGACCAGGAGAAGCACCTGGCTCCTGCCATCGGATCAGTGCGGTGCACCGGCCGCAGCGTGCCTACCGCGGCGGCCATTGGAGGGTGAACCAACGACAAAAGGAAGACCTTTTTCTCTCTCTCTCACTGTCCACTCTGCCTGTCAAAAAAAAAAAAAAAAAAAAAAAAAAAAAAAAAAAACAAAAAAAAAAAAAACAAACTCCTCTCATTTGTGGGCTCTATTTTCACTTACTTGATGGCATTTTTTGAAATGCATCTTTTAAAAATTTTGAAGATGTCCCGTTTCTCTGCATTTCATGATGCTACTTGTGCTTTTGGTGCCAAATCTAAGAAACCATCACCTGAACCAAAGTGATGAGGATTTACTCATTTTCCTTTAAGAGTTTATAGTTTTCATTTTGCATTAATGTCGTTAATTGATTGAGTTTTTTTAAAATATTGAAGCATCAGATTTAACCTTTTGAATATGGATATCGAGTCATTCCAGTACTATTTATTGAAAAAACTATTTTGCCTAATTTCCTTTTGAATTGTGCTGACATCAGTCAAAAATTGACTGTAAATGTGAAGGCTAATTGCTGAACCCATGATTTTGTTTCAATAATCAAATGTTGATCCTTAAAAGAATCAATAAAATGCATGCTTGTTTTGTAATGAGTTATGTATTAAAATTTACTTAATGAATGATCTGTTGCTAAATTATTGAATTGTCATCATTCATGATCTTTTATATGTAGATGCAGATGTTTATTTTCTATCATGTAGAAGCATGCATGTAATCAAGTTTTCTATCAAATATTACCATTTTAAAATTTGATAAAAATGTGGTACCATTTTAGCATTTATTTGACTGAAATTATACATAAAAAATGAAGAACAATGGATTGAGAAACTATTTTTATATTTTTCACAGCACTTAGCAAAAGGCTCTGTATAATTAGATCAACAAAAATTTACATGCACTTTATGTTGTGTTAAGGCAGCTAAATATTAGCCTATGTATGTAATGGGGTCAAAGAAAATGAGAAGTTTTACAGAAAATAAATTTGTGTGCAATGGAACAAGGAAACAGGTCCTTGTCTGTTTCCCCTGCCCAAGGTGCCCTTGCCTATCCTTTATCAAAGGATACTGACTTGAAGAAGTGATATACCTAGTCCAACAAGGTCAAAATCTCTGGACTGAAAGAGCCATTTGCTTCTCCAATAGATAACAACCTTGATGGTCAATACTGTCCAGAGGGGTTTGGTTAGGGGATTTTCATGTCCCCAGATTCTCCACCCAGACTTTCCCAGATGAGGGAGGAGGGGAGAAGAAATGGGGGACTAGACTCATGTCCATAAAATCATAGTCTGAGTCTGTCTGTCTGTCTGTCTGTCTATCTATCTATCTATCTATCTATGGCTTCACTTTTTCCAATAGACTGTTCTAAAATCACCTTATCTGCTCATTCATTGGCCATATACTTTGTGGTCACCAGAAAGAGTTCCCTGGGGTTCAAATCAGCAATAACATAAGGCGTATGTTTCTTAACCCTTGCAAGCAAATCAGATTGTTCGTGAAATATTTTATAATCTCAGTAATATAGTAGTTCTGATTTTAATACACTTTAATTTTTAATTTTAAAAATTTAGTGAATAAAATGTTACATATTTATGTAGTACTTTGTAATACATGTGATATTAGGGTATGTATACACTGTGCAACATCTAATTAGGATCAAAATATCTCCAAAAATATTTAGCATTTATTTATGGTGAAAACATAAGATTCTATCCTTTAGTTTTTGCCATAAATTCTGTAATCCTGATGCTGATTCTCTCCATTAATTCCCTTACTTTGGTAGCATTTCACAGTCCAGAATAAGCTACAGAATAGAATTCTGAGAAGACAGTGGAGTCACAGAACCATTCTTCGTAGATACCGAGAAAACATGTGCCCTCAAAGAATTCTTTAAACATTACTTTTTTTTTTAATTTAGAGAAGTTTGGTTTTTATATTTGGATGTTGGTACTCTAAGCCAAAAAGGACAATAGTAAACTCTCATTCACCAAAAATGAGATACAATTATTCACAATTATTCTTAGGTGTTTAAATTTTAACTGAAAAGTGATCCCTGTTAAGTGTAAGAGTGGGAAAAAGAGAGGGAGGAGATGTACAATTTGGGACATGCTCAATCGGACTCACCCCAAATGGTGGAGTTAGAAACGTGCCAGGGGATTCCAATACAATCCCATCAAGGTGGCATGTACCAATGCCATCTCACTAGTCCAAGTGATCAATTTCAGTTCACAATTGATCACTCTGATAGGTCTAAGAATGAAAGGGATCACATAAACAAGACTAGTGTCTGAAAATACTAAGCAATAGAATGAAAAAATGGAGAGAACGATCCAACATGGGAAGCGGGATACACAGCAGACTCATAGAATGGCAGATGTCCTAGACAGCACTCTGGCCTCAGAATCAGCCCTTAAGGCATTCAGTTCTGGCTCAAGAGCCCATGAGAATATTGTAGGCATGGAAAGCCAAGACACCCTGGAAAAAAAAACAAAAAACAAAAAAACCCAGACCTAAATGAAAGATCTCTGCGAGTGAGATCTCAGTGGAAAGAACGGGGCCATCAAGGTAGGAGGTACCTTTCTCTGAAGGGAGGAGAGAACTTCCACTTTGACTATGACCCTGTCAGAATAAGATCGAAGTTGGCGAACTCTAAAGGCTTCCATAGCCTTGGCAACTCATGACTAGAGCCTAGGGAGATTACTAACACCATAAACAAGAGTGTCTTTTTGTTCACTCAACAACAGGAGTCACTGTGTACTTACATCTCATGTGGGATCTGTCCTTAATGTGTTGTCTAATGTGAAGTGATGCTATTACTAGTACTAAAACAGTATTTTTACACTTTGTGTTTCTGTGTGGGTGCAAACTGATGAAATCTTTACTTAGTATATACTGAATCGATCTTCTGTATATAAAGATAATTGAAAATGGAAAAAAAGCATCTGGTGTTAAATTGGAAATTGTATAGAAAATTAATCTATTTTAAAAAAATATCATGTAGGATCTCTGTCTTTAATGTGCTGTACACTGTTATTTAATGCTATAACTTGTGCTCCAACAGTATTTTTTCACTTTGTGTTGCTATGTGGGGGCAAACTGTTGAAATCTTTACTTAATATATACTAAACTGATCTTCTGTATATAGAGAATTGAAAATGAATCTTGATGTGAATGGAAGGGGAGAGGGAGCAGGAAAGGGGAGGGTTGCAGGTGGGAGGGAAGTTATGGGGGGGTGGAAGCCATTATAAATCCATAAGCTGTTCATTGGAAATTTATATTCATTAAATAAAAGTTAAAAAAAAATTTCTTATCACATTCTCCTCAAGGAAAGTACAATCCAAATACCTTAATAAGTTTCATCTTCTGTGTTAGGCTTTTGTAGTTCAAAAAATTAACCTAAATGTTGATCATTATCCCTGCCACTTGCTCTCCCAATGGCAACACATTTTGCCTTTTTTACCTTTATAGGTCTGTGTTGTCCTGGCATGGGACCAACACAATTATTACTTGGGTCCTGAGAATTTAGTAAGGCAAACATCAGGAGTGGTTAACAGTTTCAAGAAGTTGACTGTTTTAGTATTCAATTTCTACTTTTGTGTATATGCTGAGTCCATCAGATTTTTTTCAATAATGCTCTCACAAGCAAATGCCACTATCTCAATTATCTTAACAGTAAATTGTCTACAAATTAACTGGTCATAGCTTTTACTTGTTTAGCTTTTGTAAACAGCTTTTCTTCTAAAGTAGAAAGAATAGTTATTTTTCAGATGCAATTCCATTTCATTGACAAAACAGAAAAAAATTAAAAGTTGTTGGTTCCAATGTATTTTAAACTTTTGTTATGCATTTTGTTAGCTCTCAAAATATGTTTACCTATGAGAATTATTTATGAAGTTATTTATATGAAATATGTTATTTGTATGAAATATGTTATTTGTATGAAATATGTTATTGTATGAAATATGTTATTTGTATGAAATTTGTTATTTGTATGAAATATGTTATTTGTATGTAATTTGTATTTCACATAAGTCCATATATGAGAATATATTAATATAAATTTCTATGATTATATATACTTTATCCTTTTTGGCCTATGAAATGTGTGTAGATAGATATAATTCAGTTTTTAATGCATACCTTTCTCGTTTTTGCTAAATTTGTAAAATTTATATATGGTACATAGTGCATTGGAACCCACCATGAGACCAGCTTTAGAAAATATTGCTGATCAATGAATTAAGCAACATTATCTTAAAATAAACATTATCTTAAGAATAATAGGTGCTTCACTTATGGGTGGCATAATTTCCCAGGTACCAGCAATAAGGTATGTTTTCATTAAAGATGTAATCTTTCAATCTGAGATGGAATCACTTTTCATTCCAGCAGTGTTGTCTTTTAAATACAGTTTAAGAAGCAATATACAATGCAGAAGTAACTAGACTTCTAGATGGGTCCAATGCTTACCCTAAAGATAATATTACACTTCCTAATCCCATTATGAGTGATGAGAAATTACAGAAGAAATTAATTTTAATTTGCTTGCAATTTGAACCAAGTTGATGCTGAGAAGAGCACTCAAACTGCTCCTTTTAAGATAGTAAGAGATCATATGCAATTAAGGAAAGCATTATGATTTTTGCCTGGTTAAACCCTAAATTCAATCTACTATACATGTTCAGTGTGAGTCAAGCCAATTCAATGCAAATTAAGTGTTTATAAGTCATAGATGAAAACGCATCCCTGATCTAGAAAACAAAATACAAGATACACTATGTTGTCTTGCTCAATGGTCATGTAGCCTGTATGGGGAATCCTAGGATAAGTAAGACATTTGGCTCTATCAGATTTATCAATGTCCCATTATATCCTCTTAAACCTTGCCATTTCAGTGACTGGCCCAGATGTAAAAGATCAACAACTGTATGAGGGATTTTGCTGACTCCAGTTGCATTCTCAGGGGGAAGAAGCTGGCAATTAACTCCACCTGATTTAATGATTCACAGGCGTTGTTGTGTAACCAGTTCATTCTCCTTACCCCATTAGTAAATTAATTGTGAATTACACGTTCTTTCCAGAATTCCCCAATCAGTTTATACTGTTAATGACTTGCAAGTTCCATTTTAAAATAGTTTCACTTTTAGAAAGAGCTCATATTTATTGTTATATTTTTAAAGATTTATTTACTTTATAGGCAGTTACAAAAAGACACAGAGAGAGAGAGAGAAAGACAGAGAGAGAGAGAGAGAGAGCGCGAGCGAGCGAGAGACAGAGATACAGAGATGTCTTGCTTCTGCTGATTTACTTCCCAAATGGTCATCATGGTGCTTGGTCAAGTTGAAGCCAGGAACCAGCAATTCCATCTATGTCTCCCACGTGGGTTCAGGGGCCTATGCACTAGGGCCATCTTCCACTGCTTTCCCAGGCACATGAGCAGGCAACTGGATTACAAGTGGAGCATCTGGGACTCAAACTGGGATGATAGCTTAACCTTCTACAACACAACAACAGTCCCAGAGATTTTCATTGAGAAAAATTTTCATTAAGAAATGCATTTTCCCCATCAACTCAAAAAACATTATTTTCCATTTGTATTCCTGATGTTTGGTAATACTTGTTTTTAGTAAATAAAGTTGGAATTATTATTTTTGCAGTACAAATTTCATTAATCAAAATTTAATAAGTGTCCCATTTTGAAAAGTTTGAAACTGTGGAGTTTTTTAATCCCTGGAAGGACTGGAGAACTATGTTAGTCAGCTTTGCCTTACTAGAATGACACATCCACGACAAGTTGCTGATGAAGGAAAAGGAGGTTTATTTAAGCCACAGTTTTGGAGGATGTACATCCAAATGACCTGATGCAGGCTCTGGAGGAATGGAAAGGTGTGAGTGGATGATGAGTGGACTCATCACGTGGTGAGTCAGGAAGGAGAGAGTGTGGATGGGACCAAACACAGGCTTTTATAACAATTTTCCCATGAGAACTACCTTCTGAGAGCATACGTCCAATGACTTAGGATATTTCACTAGATTCCTAAAGGTCCAAGTTAGGGATGAAGCCTGTAACACATGGGCCACTGAGGGACAATCAGCATCCAGACCACAGCAACAAAGAAGGCCAGGGACATAGCTGAGAGGATGTAGTGATTCACAGGATCGGTGAGAAATATTGATAATCTCAAGTAGAGTAGGAATAACCAGTTTTTGCTTCCTGCAGCATGCAAATAGTGTCTGAGATTTTCTTCTATCCAAGAATTTCCTGACAACTAATCCTTCCTCTTTTGCCTTCCAAATCTTCCATAAATACCTTTCATTGGTTCATTCCCTGACCTACATGCATAAATAAGAATCCAGAAAAATTCCTTTCTAGTATAGATATTTGAAATGTTAAGAACATTATGAAACATGGTACAATGATGCTGACTTGATCACAAATAATGTAGGAAATATTTTTGAACTATTTGTCTCTTCATCTTACTGAGCATTATAGAATTACAGGCAACTTTTTTTTTTTTTTTTTTTTTTTGGACAGGCAGAGTGGATGGTGAGAGACAGAGAGAAAGGTCTTCCTTTTTGCCATTGGTTCACCCTCCAATGGCCACTGAGGCCGGCGCATCTCGCTGATCCGAAGCCAGGAGCCAGGTGCTTCTCCTGGTCTCCCGTGCGGGTGCAGGGCCCAATCACTTGGGCCATCCTCCACTGCCTTCCCGGGCCATAGCAGAGAGCTGGCCTAGAAGAGGGGCAACTGAGATAGAATCTGGTGCCCCAAATGGGACTAGAACCCGGTGTGCCAGCGCCGCAAGGCGGAGGATTAGCCTGTTAAGCCACGGCGCCGGCCGCAACTCTCTAAATTGATGTATTTTTCATCAATTACAATATAGCGTACTACTTTCTGGGTCTCTCTTAATATACAAGTGATTTGGGTTTAGATTATATATTTTACTCTAATAAAAATAGTCAGGCATTTGACCTAGTGGGTAGGGACCCCAGCATCCCACATATCAAAGTGCTTGGATTCTACATATGTCTCTACTGATCACTCCAGGTTATTGTTAATGCACACCCTGGGGTGTGGATCAAGTGGTTGGCTTCCTGATACCCAGGAGGGAAATCTAGATTGAGTCCCTAGCTCCTGGCTTCAGCTTCAGCCCAGCCCTGTTGCGGACAACTGTGCAGTGAGCAAGCAGTGGTTAGGGACTACTCCCTCTACCCATCTTTCCAATTCTCTATCTCTGCCTATAAAATAAGTATATTTTAAAAATTAGGGGAAGGGCAAGATGTCAGAATAGGGAGGGAGATAACTGCTCTAGTCTAGGTGAAAACAGTTAAAAGTTAAAAAATCTGGAGAGTGCAGTCTCAGGGAAGTGTTAGAAAACTGCAATAAAACTCCACAGAAGACAGAGGGATGCTGTGGATCTACATGGAGGGTGTGGACACGCAGCATGAGCACAGATACAACACAGAACCCCAGCAACTGAGAGCCTTAGCACCAGCTTTCGAGAGTAAGTGAGTGCCGCAGTCTTGCAGCAGCCCAAACCACTGGCCATATAACTATGGGTACAGCCTGGCACGAGTCCTACCTGGAGCCCTATAGGGAACAAGGAATCTGTCAACCTAGAAGAAAAAGGGTCATGGTACTCTCTCCCAGACCGCCCAACAATGGCTCCCTGCAACAAGCTGAGAGAGGGCGGGCACCATTTTGGACATGCATATCATCTGCACCAGCTTGTTTCCATGCACCCATCAGCTAGTCAAGAGGAGATATCTGAGCCTGGCTAGGAGGACTGACAGGGGGCTGGGTGCCCACTTAGGGCTGTGAGGTGACCCCTGCCTCCCAGCATGTCACAGGCTCTGGGACTTAGGCTGCCTGGGTGTAGTACCCACAGACAGCTGGCTCTGGGATTGTTTCCACCTCTCTGTGGACAGGATGTACTAGCAGTGCAGAGTGGATCCTCGGAACTCCTGACTGTAGAAGCCTTGTGTGCTGGGATTGTGGAAACACAGTGGCTGCAGGGGAGCCCACAGGGTGTGACTGGGTCTCTGGGTGGTCACTGTGAGAGGCTCCACATACTCTGAGCTCCCTGTTTGCCTGGGGTGTGTCATCGCTATGGGTTTTGTGCTCATACTGAGGCCTGCATGGATCCTTTGTGTGGTTTATGTGGCACTGTAGATGAATATTCCAACCACTGGGGCTAGTGCACAGGCATTGGTTGCCTTGGAGGAGAGGAGGTTAGGGGGAAGACTATGCCAATGGAGCTGATCCAACCATCTTCTCTGATCAAAAAAAAAAAAAAAGAAGAGATCTATCAGGCCCAATTTGGGTGTCATCTTGGATACTCCCCTCACCCTGGAACACTGAAGAGAGCTCCATGGCTACAAACAGCACACACCTCTGGGTATTTCCTAAAAGAGCAGAGACTCCATTAAGCCACAGAGGCATAGTCCAAACATAAAAACCATTAGAGGAAATAAAAATGCCTAAAAAATATATGCAGAAATTCATGAAACAAGAATAAGGAATACAACATGATACCCCCCGCAAAGGAACAAACGACACTTCAATACTAGAATGTGAAGAAGAAGAGATTGATGAAATACCGAAAATGGAATTAAAAATTAATCATAGGATTACTTGGAAGTAATCAGAAGCAAATTCACGAATTAAAGAAACTCATACATGAAAAGAATGAAAGTGTTTCGCATGCAGTAGAATTTTAATAAGAAAACAAAATGAAATAATAGAAATTAAGAATTCAATAGATCAAATACAAAATGTGATAGAAGGCCTTAACAACAGACTTGGTGAGGCAGAAGAAAGAATGTCCTATTAGAAGATAAGTCTCTGATTTCTGAAAATTTTAGTCAACCCCCCCCCCAAAAAAAAAAGGAGAAGGAGAAGAAGAAATTAGAAAAATTAAAAACAGTGATGGAGATTTATGAGATACTATCAAACAAGCCAACATACAGGTCTTAGGAGTTCCTGAAGGCATGGAATGAGAGAATGGATTAGAAGGCCTCATTAATGAAATAATTAAGGAAACACCCCCAATTTAGAAAAATAAAGGGACATCCAAATACAGGAAGCAAAAAGAACTCCTAATAGGCTAGAAGAGAGTGGCAACACATAGTCCAAGTCATAAGAGGAAAAAAAAACTGAAAACCCAGAATACCAGACGCTGCAAGGCTCTTATTTATGAATGAAGGTGACAAAAATCCTCCCTAACAAACAGAAATTGAAAGAATTTGTCACCACTCATCCAGCCTTATAAAAGATGTCTATGAGAGTATTGCAGGCATGGAAAGCCAAGATACCATGGAAAAGAAAAAAAAAAAAAAAAAAGAAGAAGAAGACCTAAATGAAAGATCTCTGTGAGTGAGATCCCAGTGGAAAGAACGGGGCCATCAAAGAAGGAGGTACCTTTCTCTGAAGGGAGGAGAGAACTTCCACTTTGACTATGACCCTATCGGAATAAGACCAAAGTCAGCGAACCCTAAAGGCTTCCATAGACCTGGCAACTCATGACTAGAGCCTAGGGAGATTACTGATGCCATGAACAGGAGTGTCAAATTGTTAAGTCAGCAACAGGAGTCACTGTGTACATACATCCCATGTGGTATCTGTCCTTAATGTGTTGTCTAATGTGCAGTGATGCTATAACTAGTACTGAAACAGTATTTTTACACTTTGTGTCTCTGTGTGGGTACAAACTGATGAGATCTTTACTAATTATATACTGAACCGATCTTCTGTATATAAAGAGAATTGGAAATGAAAAAAAAAAACAACAACAACAAAAAAAAAAACCCTGGTGTTAAATTGGAAATGGCATAGAAAATTAATTAATTTTTTAAAAAAATATTATGTAGGATCTCTGTCTTTAATGTGCTGTACACTGTTATTTAATGCTATAACTAGTACTCCAACAGTATTTTTTCATTTTGTGTTGCTATATGGGGGCAAACTGTTGAAATCTTTACCTAATATATACTATACTGATCTTCTGTATATAAAGAGAATTGAAAATGAATCTTGATGTGAATGGAAGGGGAGAGGGAGCGGGAAAGGGGAGGGTTGCGGGTGGGAGGGAAGTTATGGGAGGGGGGAAGCCATTGTAACCCATAAGCTGTACTTTGGAAATCTGTATTCATTAAATAAAAGTTTAATAAATGGAAAAAAAAAGATTAAGGATGTGCTACACAGAGAAACACAGAAACATGGTCATCACTATGAAAGAAACTGAAAGCAGAAAATCTCCCAGTACAAATACAAAGGAAATTCAAACAATAGGAATATTTATGGAAAATGGCAGGACCAAGTAGTTAGCTATCAATAGTCATCTTGAATGTAAATGGCCTCAACTCTCCAGTTAAAAGATATAGACTGTGGGCTGGCATTGTGGCGTGGCGGGTGGAGCTGCTGCCTGCAGAGCCAGTATTCCATATGGGTGACAGTTCGAGGCCCGGCTGCTCCACTTCCAATCCAGCTCTCTGCTGTGGCCTGGGAGGGCAGTGGAGGATGGTGCAAGCTCTTGGGATACTGCACCCGCAAGGGAGAACCAGAGGAGGTTCCTGGCTTCAGATCACAGCTCTGGCCATTGCGGCTGGTTGGGGAGTGGACCAGAGGATGGAAGATCTTGATCTCTCCCTCTCCTTCTCCCTCTCTCTCTCTCTCTCCCCGCCTCTATCTCTGCCTCACCTTCTCTGTGTAACTCTGACTTTCAAAGTAAATAAGTAAATCTTAAAAAATACAGACTGCCTGAATGAATTTAAAAACAAGATGCATCTATTTGCTGCCTATAAAAAACACATCTCATCAAAGATACACACAGAGAAAAAAAGAAAGGTTCTATGTACTGATTTAGGAATCAATTCTACAGGAAGTTGTGATTATAATAAAAATATACACACCCAATTACAGGGTGCCTGGGTATTTAAAATATATATTAATGGATCTAAAGGGAGACATAGACTTCAAAACAAATAATGTAATATATATATAATATATATTATACTAATTATATATATTATATATAATACATATTATAGCATAATATATATATATTATATATACATATATTGGGGAGTGAACCAGAGGATGGAAGACTTCTTTCTCTCTCTTTTTCTGCCTCTCCTTCTCTCTGAGTAACTCTGAATTTCAAAAGTGGGATACTTTTAATATCCCACTTTCAGAAATGGACAGATCAACCAGACACAAAATCTGCAAGAAAACAGACTTCACTGACACTATAGACCAAATGGACCAAACGGATGTCTACAGAACTTTTCATCCTACGGTTGCAGAATAAACATTCTCCTCACCACTGCATGGAACTATATCTAGGATAGACCACATGCTAGCCCACAAAGCAAGTCTAAGCAAATTAAAAAAAAAAAAATTGAAATCATACCATGCATCTTCTCTGACCACAGAGGAATGAAGCTGAACATTAACAAATCAAGAATCTCTAGAACATATACAAACTGAACAACGTGGTTTAATGAAGAGTGATTCATTGAAGAAATCAAAAGAGAAACAAAAATTTTTGGAAATGAATGAAGATGACAATACAACATATCAAAACTTATGGGAGGTGCTGGTACTGCGGCATAGCCAGTAAAGCCACCACCTACAATGCTGGCATCCCATATGGGTGTTAGTTCGAGTCCCAGCTGCTCCACTTTAGGTCCAGCTCTCTGCTATTGCCTGGGAAAGCAGAAGATGGCCCAAGTCCTTGGGCCCCTGTACCCCCCTAGCTCCAGCTGTTGTGGTCAATTGGGGAGTGAACCAGAAGATGGAAGACTTCTTTCTCTTTTTCTGCTTCTCCTTCTCTCTGAGTAACTCTGAATTTCAAATAAATAAATCTTAAAAAAAAAAAAAACTTATGGGATACAGCAAAAGCAATGTTAAGGGAGAATTTATAGCAATTTGTGCCTACATCAAGAAATTGGAAAGGCACCAAATAAATGAACTATCAAGGCATCTCAAGGACCTAGAAAAACAAGTAGAATTCAACTCTAAATTAGTAGGAGAAAATAGGTCATTAAAATTAGAGAAGAAATAAAAAAAAATTTAAATCAAATAAAAAATCAGTCAAACAAAGAGCTTGGCTTTGGAACAATAAACAAAATTGAAACACCATTAGCTCAAATAAGAAAAAAAAAAAGAAGGGAGAAGACCATAATCAATAATATCAGAGATGAAAAAGGAAATTTAACAGGAGATAAAAAATAATCATGATGAATCACAACAAAGAGCTTGATGCCATCAAATTGGGAAACTGGACTGATAACAACCTACCAAAATTGAGCAATGAAGAAAGAGAAAACCTAAACAGAACAATAACCAAGTCAGAGGCTGATCAGTAATAAACGCCATCCCAACAAAGAAAAGTCCACGATCTGAAGGCTTCATTACCAGACATTTAAAGAACTAATTTCAATTCTTTTCAAGTGAAGCAAAACAACTGAGAGAGAGGGAATCCTCCCAAATTCTTTCTATGAAGCCAGCATCACCTTAATTCCTAAATCATAAAAACATACAACAGAGAAAGAGAGCTATAGACAAATTTTTCAGATGAACATAGATGCAAAAATTCTCACAATACTAGACAATTGAATCTAACAACACATCAGAAACATCATTCACCTGGACCAAGTGGGATTTATCCCTGGTATGCAGGGATGGTTCTACATTTGCAAGTCAATAAATGTGATGTATCACATTAACAAATTGAAGAATATAAACCACGATTATCTCAATAGATGCAGAGAAACCATTGATGAAATATAACATCTTTTCATGATGAAAACCTTAAGCAAATTGGGTATGGAAGGAACATTCCACAACACAATCAAGGAAACTTATGACAAACCCACAGCCAGAATCTTACTGAATGGGGAAAAGTTGGAAGCATTACCACTAAGATCCAGAACCACACAAAGATACCCACTCTCACCATTACTATTCAATATGGACATGGAAGTTTTATCCAGAGCCATTAGACAAGAAAAAGAAATCAAAGGCATACAAAATGGGAAGGAGGAATTCAAACTATCCCTGTTTGCAGATGACATGATTCTTTATACAGGGGATCCAAAAGACTCCTCTAAGTGACTATTGAAACACATAGAAGAGTTTGGTAAAGTGGCAAGATTTAAAATTAACACACAAAAATCAACAGCCTTTATATACACAGACAATATCTTGACTGAGAAAGAACTTCAAAGATCAAACCCATTCACATTATTTACAAAAAATTAAATACCTTAGAATAAATTTAACCAAGGACATGAAGAGATCTCTACAATGAAAGTTACAAAATATTCAAGAAATAAATAGAAGAACACATGCAAAAAACTGTAAAAATCTTCCATGTTCATGGATTGGGACAATGAACATCAAAATGTCCATTCTACTGAAAGCAACTTACAGATTAAATGTGATCCCAATCAAAAAACCAATGGCATTATTCTCAGATCTATAAAAGCAACACTGAAATTCAAAGAGAAACACAGCAGACTCTGAATAGTGAAAGCAATCTTATATAACAAAGCCAGAAGCATCACAATACCAGAGTTTCAAGACATATTACAAGGCAGTTATAATCAAAAGAGTCGGGTACTGTGCAAAAAACAGATGGGTAGACCAAATGAAGAGTAAACTCCAGAAATCAATCCATGCAGCTACACCAACTTATCTTTGACAAAGGAGCTAAAATCGGGTTGATTTTAGCTGGGCTATGAAAACTGGATCTCTGTATGCAGAAGTATGAAGCAAGATACCACCTTGCAGCTTACACAGAAATCCACTCAAAATGGATCAAACATCTAAATCTATGACCTGATACTATCAACTTATTAGAGAACATTAAGGAAACACTGCAAGACATTAACATAAGCAAAGACTTCTTGAAAAGACTCCAGAACAGCAGGCAATCAAAGCCAAAATTCACAAATGGGATTACATTGAATTGAGGAGCTTCTGCACTGCAAAAGATACTCTCAATAAAACGAAGAGGCAACTGACAGAACAGGAGAAAACATCTGCAAACTATGCAACTGATAAAGGATTAATATCCAGAACATATAAAGAGCTCAAGAAATTCAACAATGAAACAAACAGCCCAGTCAAGAAATGGGCAAAGGACTTGAACAGGAATCTTTCAAAAGAGGAAATCCAGAGCTGGTGCTGTGGCATAATGGTTAAAGCCACCACTTAGAGTGCTGGCATCCCATATGGGCACTGGTTCGAGTCCCAGCTGCTCCACTTCAGATCCAGCTCTCTGCTACGGCCTGGGAAAGCAGTAGAAGATGACCCAAGTCCTTCAGCCCCTGCACCCACATGAGATCCAGAAGAAGCTCCTGGCTCCTGGCTTCAGATCAACATAGCTCCAGCTGTTGTGGTCAATTGGGGAGTGAACCAGTGGATGAAACTCTCTCTCTGCCTCTCCTTTCTCTGTGTAACTCTGACTTTCATATAAATAAATAAATCTTTAAAAAAAAAAAAGAGGAAATCCAAATGGCCAACAGACCCATGAAAAAATATTCAGATTCACTATCCATCATGTAAAAGCAAATCAAAACCACAATGAAGTTTCACCTCACCCCTGTTAGAATGACTTTCAAATAGAAATCAATAAACAGCAAGTGCTTGAAAGAATGAGGGGAAAAAATATCCTAATTCATTGTTTTTGGGAATGTAAACTGGCATAGCCATTGTGGAAGACATTCTGGAGATTCCTCAGATAACTGAAAATAGATAACCATATGACACAGCCATCCCAATTCTGGGAATTTACCCAAGGGAAATGAAATCAGCCTATGAATGAATTATCTGTACCCATCATGTTAATTCAGCTAAATTCACAATAGCTAAGATATGGAATCAACCCAGATGTCTGTCAATTGAAGACAGGATAAAGAAATTATGGTATATGTACACCCTAGAATACTACACATAAGTTTAAGAAAAAAAAAAAAGAAATCCTGTCATTTGCAACAAATGGATGCAACTTGAAAACATTATACTTAGGAAATACAAGCCAGTCCCCCCAAAAAAACCCAAAAAACAAAATAAAAACAAATACCGAATGTACTCTCTAATCTGTATAACTAATGAAGTACTTAAAAGGTAATCTTTAGAAATGAAATTGACACTTTGAGATGTGATTACTTTGAACAGCCCTTGCCTCAACTGTTGAAGAACAGTTTTCTTTTTCCCACACTATTCATTGAATTAACTGAAAATAGATCTTAGTAAAAGATAAGAATGGGAATAGGAGATGGAGGAGGAAGAAGTGTGAGAATGTGGGTGGGAAGAATCACTATGTATGTTCCTAAATTTGCACATTTGAAATGCATAAAGTTTTATATCTTATATAAAAGGTTTCTAGGTAAAAAATTAAAAATACATAATTTTTATACTAGAAATAACATGACATTAAAAATTTGTAAATATGAAACACCAAAAGCCAAAAAAAGCTAAGAATGATTACGTCATTCTGGAAGGCAAAGTAACTTTTTTTTTTAAAAGAGATAAACTTTGCACGAGACATGAAAAATATTTGGAGAAGCAGAGATAAAGAGTCTTCCTAAAATGTCATTCTAATCATATCATTCTGTGATACAAAAACACTCAAAAGTTTCTCACGTCTCAGCAAATTTTTCATAACCTACTCACCATTTCTGAAGCATTGTACAACATGGACCCAAGCATCTTCTCTGTTGTCAGTTCTCATTAATTGACTGCACAAAGACTGTATCTCAGCAAGGATGAATTCATCCCTAAATATATAGCCCAGCAAGTCTCAGTCTCAACATGTACTCCTGTCTTTGCTTACACAGATCCCTCTACTTGCAACTTCTACAGTCCATCCTTCCACTCTACATTCTGCCTATCAAATGCTCTTGCTTCCCTCACAGCCTCCCTCAAAATGCCATAAAGTAAGTTTTCCTCTGTCCTTAGTTTATATGTTTCCCTGCTTTGAACACCTGCTCGGAACACAAAAACATTTTGTTTTTGAGAATGCAAACTAATTCTGATTTTGATTAAATATGTGTATCATGCCATAACATGAGCTCATATGATACTTGATAAAAATGTACTAATGACACACATATTTACATCCTTGACTTTATCTTGCAACATCTGAGAAAGTGCCTAACATGAAACAAACATATATTTTATCCATATCATTTAATCAAATACATGAAATCATAAAAGGTACCAATACTTTCATGTCTCATCTGAAGAAAGGTAGTCTTTGTAAGATTGAATGATATATTTCCTTAGTAATTTGTTACTAATACATGTTAAATCAAGAGGATATGAAAATCACTCCCAAAGAATAGATAAAATGTATTTAGAGACTGATTTATCTAAATAGATTTATTTTGGCCATGCATTAAAATATACGTCTGTATAATATCAATAATAATGTGATTTGGCCATTCTTTTCTCTATATTGAATTTCTCAAAATAAGTTACATGGTAATCAAATACGTTAAGAAAGAGCAATGTTAAGAGTGAGCATAAATGCTCACTCCTCAGTGGAGGCTCTAGCAATGTTGCTACTAGTTTGCTACTGCTTTATTTAGACTCTTTATTCTCCAAAGAATATTCTTTCCCTGAAGCACAGTATCTTTGAGGGGTCGTTATTGTATGAGGAATATAAGGACTGTTCTGCATACTTCACTCATATCACTCACATGCTTTCTTCCAATAAGCTAATGTGAAACATTCAGTGAAACATTCAGATAAAAATGAGACTTGGAAAAAATGACAGGACATTCAACAGCAGGAAAACATAAAATAAATAAAAAAAAACATTTAGGAGTCCATTTCCTTTCTCTCATAATGTCATTTAAGAAAATAAGTCCATTCATTAATTGGGAAGCAAACATATTCCTTTCATGCACCCTGGTCTAGGTATTAGATTAAATGACAATTATTGCACGGTGAACTCAGAGATTTTGGGTAAATTATATAGCTTAGTGATCTTGTCAAATGAAAATAACACCATGGTCTCAGCAAGAACAAGTATGGATTTAAGCTTTTTTCCAATACTTTCTCTTTAATGACTCAGGGTTCTAAACCATCTTCCTATTCTTTTCTGGTTGCTGATAGCAATCAGCAAAAATGATGTGCTGTATTTGCAGAAGTGATGGGCTATATTTGCAGAAATATGAAGTATGTGTGCATGGAAAAACATATCACTATAAAGTCCGAATCAATCACATTAGCCTAATAACTGCCTCTCATTCCAGTGTGTTTCTCTAAAGTGGATTTTGCTATCTTAAAATTTCTCATCCATCTACTAACACCAAAGATATTTATTGAAAATAAGAATAATTATTAACATTGACTATATGTAACAATTTAATACTTTCTTGGCTACATTGACTAACGTAAAACCTGTTCTGGCAAGGTGTGACCAAAGACTACTTCTTTCCTTTAATTTTATGTTTTTAATCCCCAAAACTCACTACTTCATCTACCAACTTTACCTGATAAGATTTCATAAATTATGACATATCATTTAAAAAATCATTTTACAACAAAGGGTAAAGGTCAAAATATCTAAATAGGTACATAGTATCAATTTTAATTAACCCTATAAATAATTTATTTTCTAAGGAGGATAGATGCTCACCTAGAAACTCAAAGATTATTGGAAGTGAGCTCAAAATACAAATGCAACTTGCAAATTATGACTAAATGTGAAATTCCTATAAAATCAGAAGGAAATCTTGTGAAGAAAGTGCTGCCCAAATATTAGTGAAATATTTAAATAGAAATACATGACACTTAAAAGAAACATAATTATGATACCTATCTTTAAACTACTGATTTTATCTTGCAACATTTCCTTTAAAGGGGAAACACTTTTATTTGAAAAAGTTAGACTTTCATAAGGGTGGATGATGACCTCATAGTAAACAGTGTGCTTTGGTAGGAGGGTAAGGGTCTAGACCATGCATAGAGGGGCACAGCTCAATGCCTTCTGTCTCCAATGACTTCTCAGACTTTTCCAGGATACAGTACATAATATGCTTCTCATGCCATCATAAGGAGAAGAAACCAACAAAAAAAACATTGTCAATTAGTGCAGTGAGAGTTTAGAAGAGTTATAAAATTTCTCCTTTGATATTTGTTTCTCAATTTAATATACTGAGAGGCACTTTTATTTTTTCACCTTTACATTTTACATCAGAAGACAAAATATGTTCCTCTTTCCACAATTTGCACGTTTCAAGTAACACTAAATCATTCATTCAACCTTTCTATTCTTCCTTCTATTTGTCTATTCGTTCTGTTCTTCCCATTCATTCTTCCTCCCACCCTAATGTTCATTCAGCTGGATTTTAAAAAGAAAACTCTAGTTAATTAAATGGATGCTTATTGGAAACTAAGTTTTTAATGGCTGATTAGGTCAATAAAATAGGTACCCCAACCTCTTTTTATACGTCAAATAGTATATACAAATGACCACAAATATTAGGTATCACAATGCATAGCTTCTATCTTTCCCAGCTACACATCCCTTCACTGCACCACACCTTTTTAGCAGCTCAGATTTTGTTACTGTATCTATCCCTCTCCTTTCTCTCTTTTGACAGGCAGAGTAGACAGTGAGAGAGAGAGAGAGAAAGGTCTTCCTTTTTCCATCCTCCCCTTTCTCAATCTTCATGTTATTCTTGGGGCTGACCTCAACCTTTCAGTCTTTAGATAAGGATGGGTTCTCTGTTCTTTGTCATAGTGACTCATCTGTGGGCAGAGATTTAACTCATGAAAGGCTAATGTGATACAGAATTTTAAATTTCAGCCAGTGGAAACTATCGGGCATCAATTCCATCCCACTGGGGATGCAGTGAATGAAAGTAAGGCCCATATAAAGAAAAGCAAAATTAAGTCAAAGGTAAAGAGTACCTGACAACGTAATTTGAGGCCTGAGCTGTTTGAGCTTAAATTACAACTATTATTTCATGTTTACACACATTTAAACCAAAAAATTTCCCTATCAATTGTTGTATATACTATTTTAAGTGGATTTTTATCACCAATAACTGAAGCAACCCTAATAGATTACGTGACAAATGGGTATCTTGTAACTCAGGAAAAACTGCTAGGGTTAAGGGGAGATTATTATGCAAGGGTTCATCAAATGGAGGTAACCTTTGAATCTGATCTTAAAGAATGAGGAGTTTACTGATAGATATTATACAGAAGGCAAATTTAATCTCAAGGAAGCTGTGAGGGAAGCATGGGGAGTGTTTAACAGAATGGAAACTAGTTCTGACGAAAGGAGGTGCAGATAATCTTAAGTACTTTGGGGGTCAAAGCTATTGGATTGGAATGTATCCTCAACATGTAAAGTTTATGCTGCTTTTTAGAGAGCCAAGAGAAGTTTTGAATATTAAGGTTTTCTTGGGCTAATATATAAGGTTTTCTTATATTTTATATATATATATATATATATACATATATATATGTATATAAAAGCTACCACAAATTAGAGAAAACATATTTATGCTTATATGATATTTATGCATATATGATATTTATGCTTATATGATATTTATGCATATGATATATGCTTATTTCACTAAGCATAACAGTTCATTTTGTTGCAAAATACCGGATTTCATTCATTTTATGGCTGAGTAGTATCCCACCATGTTCTTTATTCAATCATCCACATTTTCTTTATGTAGTGTCATCAGTTGTTGAACATCTGGGTTGATTCCATATCTTAGCTGCTATACACATGGGAATTTTAACCCTCATATGCTGATTGTATGTCCTTTGGGTATATTCCCAGGAGTGGAAATGTTGGGTCATGAGGTACATCTATTCTTAGATTTTTGAGGAATCTCTATACTGTATTCCATAATGATTGTACCAGTTTACAGTCTGACCAACAGTGTATTAGGGTTTTGACATCTTGGGATTTGATTACTATTTACGTTCATTGCCTTCAGGCTTTCTGAACAGTGGTCTTTTTGCTTTTTACTTGTTTAATTCTTAATTCAGTCGAGCATTATGCCTGTGATTTTAAGTTTAATTTAAAATATGGGGCAGGTGTTGTGGTTCAGCAGGTTAACTTGCTATCTGTTTGGCCAGCATTGAATATGGGTATTGGTCCCTGCCACCCATGTGGGAGACCTGGAAGAAGTTCCTGGCCCCTGCTTCAGCCCTGCCTAGCCCCAGTTGTTGTGGCCATTTGGAGAGCGTACCAGCAGATGAAAAATCTATGTTTCTCTTTCTCCTCTTTCTGCCTAACTGCCTTCCAAATATATAAATTAGTAAGTAATTCTTAGCATGTTATTACAAATATTGAAAGAGAAATGAAGGAGGAGGAAGGGAAGGAAGTATCATTCCAGTCTTAGATTGTATCTGAAGTACTTGAAATCTATTCTTTACATTAATAAAAATTAATAAAGAACAAAAAAATGTTTGAAGAAGTTCATTAGATTGTCTAAGATGTAGATTCATTTAATATCTGGTTTTCTTAGTCTTTCATTTATAAAAAGGTGAATCAGAA
The DNA here is from genome assembly GCF_033115175.1 of Lepus europaeus. Lineage (NCBI taxonomy): Eukaryota > Metazoa > Chordata > Mammalia > Lagomorpha > Leporidae > Lepus > Lepus europaeus. Next base: position 88,376,758 of record NC_084833.1, on the reverse strand, counting down.
CATCATGGGGAAAATCAATTAAGAAGTTAGCAAAAGTCGAGTGCATAACCTTTCCAGGGAACTGGCCTTTTCATAGAATAATCAATGCTGTATCAACTGTTTCTAAAACTAAGGACACAATGAGTTTTAGATTACCATCTTTCTGTTAATTAGCATTCTACTAAAAACAAAGCTTAGAAAGTTGGGTCAGCATTTATTCTTGAATCCTCCTTTCACTGAAAGAGTGATTGATATTATTCCACAACTCAATTAAGTGTACAGGAAGCATTATAAAGCACCCCAAAACACATCATTTGAAATTGAATCTCTACATCTTCCCCAGATAAGATAATTAGAATTTTCTACTTTGTTGATTCATATAGAATAAATCTTTCCTTAGTGTTTTAGAACAAACATGCTTCTCATGGTCTATTTAGACCAGAACAGTTGCTTCCATTATGAATTCAGCAGAGAACCAAAGAGCTTCTTTCTAGCCATATTGTATGGCTTTAATTTCATTAAACCAAATTGATTGCAAGCTAGTTTACATTTAAGACAGCAGGGTGTTGTAAATTTTATTTTAACTGGTTGGAATATATGCTTCAACCAAATTAGGGGAAAAAGTCTCCTGCTGTTGTAAATATGTAGACGTTAACTTGCTGAATCCTACATGTCAATGAAAAAGTTATGTAAATCAAGTAAGATTATCGCATATCTAACAAACAAGCTACAAATAAAAGCTTTGTTCTGTGACTGCCATGGTAGGGAACAAGAGTAAAACAAAACAGAAGATTCATTGTGGAAGTAGCTATACTGAATTAGGTATGAATAACTGTGTGTAGCTCTCAAGTATTCCAGGTAAAATAAGGCCGGCTTGAATCAATCATGTTGTGCAAATCGGTCAGCTATTTAGGAAACAGCAGAGGTGATTAACCTTCAACTACTCTATGGCTAGCAGTGCCTTCAGAGAAAATGAAGCCAACATTTCTACTTGAAGAAAGCTATACCATGCCGTTTTATATACAATGATAAATATGATACAATATTTCAAAGAGACATATGTAGGCAATGATAAACACATCCAGAAGGTGATTTTGGATATCTGATTCATCAGCCTTTCTAATTTTCATTAGAAATATTTTGCCTCCCTAAAAAGGTTAATAAGGAAATATCAAATAATATGATTTTGACCTTTTACATAATATAGTAAATTAGAAAGTGTTAGTATTTATCTGGCCAAATCAGGCACTCTACATAGAAAGTAGAGAAGAAAAAGCATTATCCTGCCTATTATAAATTAATACTTTTCAGTATTTATTCATTTTAATACCTTTTTTAGTATTATCAAGATATTAAATTAATTCTCTAAAAGAAACTAAATTATAATTAGTTGGAGCCTTATTAATATTGCTGTTGTGATCCCATATGTATTTTAGGATTGTTTTTTCAGATCTGAGAAGAATGTCTTTGGTGTTTTCAGAATCACACTGAATCTGTAAATTGCTTTGGGTAGTATGGACATTTTGTTATTAATTCACAACATAAGATTTTTCCATTTTTTGGTGTATGCTTTCATCTGTTTTTCCTTAGTGTTTTTTTTTTCCATAGATCTTTTACCTCCTAGGCTAAATTTATCCCAAGATATTTAATATCTTCGTGGCTATAGTGGGTGGTTCTGACTACACACACACACACACACGGCGAGTTCCTACTCAGCCATAGAAATAATGAAGTCTTTTCTTTAACAGCAAAATGGATGCAACTGGAGACCATTATGATTAATGGAAAAAGCCAGTCCCCAAACTACAAATATGCTTTCTGATTTGCAATCAGTATGTAATATATATGAACAAAATTGACATTGAGATTTGATGATAGTTCATAACCCTTGTCTATACTCTTGAGAAACAATGGTTTTTGACACATTACTTGTAGAATTCTTTAATAGAGGGTTAAGCTTGTGATTATAAAGTAAATTTAAAGTGTGTCATTGTTAAAATTAAAATTAAAAGAAAAATAAGGAGGCAGGAAGGAGAGAATGGACAGTAGGTAGAAAGTATCATTATGCTCTGAAGTATATATATATATATATAGATAGATATAGATATAGATATAATATACATGGAATTTACTACCTTTGCACAAATGAAAAATATGAAAATATATATCACACTAACATGAGAATTGTGCTGTAATTATCAGACATTTGCTGTGACCCTGGAATTTCAAATATATTAATAAATTCCTTAAGAAATAAAATATAAATACAAGAAACAGAGAGGAAACAAAAATTTACAGTCCAGTTCTCTTAATCCATCAAGGACATCATCATGTTTTCTGTTTTGTTTGAGTCTTGACATTTAGCCATCTCTTGAATCTGGATTTATTTCATATATTGTTCCCTCAGACTGGTTTGCCCTTTGTCCTCTACCTGATTTCTTGAACTTAATATTTTATCTTAAATCATATCTTTAAGCCAGCCTTTTTTTTTTTTTAATTTGACAGAGTTAGACAGTGAGAGAGAGAAACAGAGAGAAAGGTCTTCCTTCCATTGGTTCACCCCCCAAATGGCTGCTTCGGCTGGAGCTTCGCTGATCCAAAGCCAGGTGCCAGGTGCTTTTTCCTGGTCTCCCATGTGGGTGGCAAGGACCCAAGCACCTGGGCCATCCTCCACTGCCCTCCTGGGCCACAGCAGAGAGCTGGACTGGAAGAGGAGCAACTGGGACTAGAACCTGGCGCCCATATGGGATGCCAGCGCTGCAGGCAGAGGATTAACCAAGTGAGCCATGGCACCGGCCCCAAGGTAGCCTTTCAACACTGGCCATGCTAGAACAATGGCTCCCATCCTTGGGATACTCTCTAATACCTTGTACCTACCCCTATCATGGTCTTTATGTAGTATCTTCTTAACTGTCTAGTCTTGTCTATATAGATGCCTCTTGTCCATTTTTTAATCTTTTCTGCCTAGCACAAATTAAGCATTCAAATATTGAAATAATTCACTAGAAGAACATTTAAATGAAAAACTAACAGGAAAATTCTTGATTAGATGGGTACATTTCTCTAGTCTTGAGTTTTGATTTTCTCCATCTCTGACTGCATTCACTTAGAATCCTCATGTTTTTTATGTCGATAACTCATAGGTTCAGAAGTCTGCCTTCTGGTCTTGAGTTTTGTTAGGTTTGCAGAATGAAAAGCTCCATGCAGTTGTGTGCTGCCAAAAGGCTAAGTTCAGGTCACTTGGTTTTCCATGCCCACAACTTGCTATGCTATATATTGCTTTCCTGGGATTGCTGCTGGTACCAACTGCTGGACCAACAGTCTCTGCAACAAGGCATGCCATTAACTATGCTAACAGCGGCCGTATTTGTTCACTTAATGTTTTTTTTTGTGGTGAAACTTACAGGAAATGCAGGAGCTTTAAAATCCTAAGTCATTAATTCTTTTTCTTTAACTTTTATTTAATAAATATTAATCTCCAAAGTACAGCTTTTGGATTACAGTGGCTTTTTCCCCCCATAACCTCGCTCCCACCTGCAACCATCCCATCTCCTGCTCTCTCTCCCATTCCATTTACATCAAGATTCATTTTCAATTATCTTTATATACAGAAGATCAATTTAGTATATACTAAGTAAAGATTTCAACAGTTTGCACCCACACAGAAATGCAAAGTATAAGGTACTGTTTGAGTACTAGTTATACCTTTAATTCACATAGTACAACACATTAAGGACAGAGATCCTACATGGGGAGTAAGTGCACAGTGACTCCTGTTGTTGAGTGAACAAAAAGGCACTCTTGTTTATGGTATCAGTAATCACTCTAGGTTCTTGTCATGAGTTTCCAAGGCCATGGAAGCATTTTGAATTTGCCAACTGCGATCTTATTTGGACAAGGCCATAGTCAAAGTGGAAGTTCTCTCCTCCCTTCAGAGAAAGGTACCTCGTTCTTTGATGACCTGTTCTGTTCTTTCCACTGGGATCTCACTCACAGAGATCTTTCATATAGGTTTTTTTTTTCCCCACCAGAGTGTCTTGGCTTTCCATGCCTGAAATACTCTCATGGGCTTTTTAGCCAGATCTGAATGCCTTAAGGGCTGATTCTGAGGTCAGAGTGCTGTTTAGGACATCTGCCATTCTATAAGTCTGTTGTGTATCCCGGCTAAGTCATTAATTCTTCACTCAATCAGAAGGTAAAATCTTACAGAAATTTCAATATTTATAATAAAGTATCATATGCTACAAAATATGTATGTTTACTTTTCATTTAACTATAAAATATGAAGTTATTTTCAAATGCATATTTTAAAATAAAGTGAAAATAAGGTTAAGAAATACTTAAAAATATTCTAGGGCTCATTATGGCTAAAATAAATAAGCACAAGAAGTAGAAATAATTATACTTAGCCTTGAGGACAAACTTAATGTTTATAAGTGGTGTGGTTGTAAAGCCAAATAATTCTCCTCAGTTCTTAGCCAGTATGCTTCCTACAAATTCACTTTGAGCACTTGCAAAATAATTATGAAAACTTATGTGTAATGAAAAATATTTATAGATTAAAATTTATCAGGGCCTGGGCTGATCTAAGCTTTATTTCTTAGTATTTTATATATCACAAGGTTTTAAAACCTAACAGAATTTTTTTTAATCTATAAAACATATTCTAAAGAAAAATCAACTTATTAGGCATATAAGGCCAATTTTAGATTTTAGAAGTTTCAGAAATTGTATTTTTTTAATATTTGTTTAAATATCACTTTAATATCAATAATTATAAGAAAGAAAACAATGTTTTTCATTGTTAAAAATGTTAACCAAACAGAATTTCAGCTCAGGAAGATGAATGACTGAAGATGGTGATGCTTAATGGCAATGTGAGTAAGCCTAATAATCATGGCCTGGTACACTTAAAATGGGGGAAAATGTGACTATTCTGTCATAGAATGCTCAATCACAATAGAAAAACTGAAGGAAAATACTAGACAAAAATAAACATTACTTTGTTAAATCAACAACAGGAATCACTGTGCACTTACTCCCCATGTAGGATCGCTGACCTTAATGTGTTGTACTATGTGAATTAACGGTATAACTAGTACTCAAACAGTACCTTATACTTTTGTGTTTCTGTGTGGGTGCAAACTGTTGAAATCTTTACTTAGTATATACTAAATTGATCTTCTGTATATAAAGATAATTAAAAATGAATCTTGATGAAGAATGGGATGGGAGAGGGAGTGGGAGATGGGATGGCTGCAGGCGGGAGGGAGGTTATGGGGGGAAAGAAGCTGCTATAATCCAAACGTTGTGGAAAAATTGGCAAAAATAGTTGTAAAATGATTGGCATGTGAAATTGTTGCTCCAAAATTAAATTAGTTTGTAGTATTCACATAAATATTTTATGAAGAAATTTCTATCTTTCCTAGCTGTTGTTTTAAATTGACCTATGCCAAGTTTTCGGCCTTTTAGAAAAACTTCTGATACTGAAATGTCATAAAAAATCTTTAATCTTCACACTTGACATAATTCAATCTATTCCTTCAAAGTGTTATTATGAACATCTTTTCATTGAAACACCATATCCAATGCTCTAATTACAGATACACAGGATACAAACTATTTTGTTGAGTAACTTTTTCTTTACTACATCACACAGACAAGTAAGCCAATAATGAACAGAGCTTTTCATTAATTCAGCTTTGGAGCCTTGCATGGGACATATTAGAAAATGCTAGATTGACTTGTCTTCTCTCTCAACATTCCTTTCACCCTAGTTTACTAGTGGTTTTGCTTATGAACTAATTTTCTTGTACTTCATTTTTTCTTGTTTCAGTAATAAGTCCCCATTTCTGTCCAATGATTAATAGATAGAAAAGGATGAAGATATATTGAACTCAGTACTCCTTTGTACATTGGGAAAATGTCTTTCAGAGCAAATGGGACTTGGTTCCATTTCTGGGGATGTCAGATGAAAACCAAAGAGTTTAGAAGATTTCTTAAGAGATAAAACTGGCATTAGTCTCTACTTAAATTTGTCCTTCAGTTTTCTATTCATTCATATAGCTTAGCTTTATTGAAGCTTTTAGTGTTCAGAAAGTTAATGGAGAAGTCACCTAGGTATCTTATAGCAAAATTCACAATAAGAACACCTGCATCAATCCCTGCTTCTGAATATTAAGCCACAACTATTGAGATTATCTTACTCTTCTGCATTTTTATTTTGTTCATTGGTCTTTGAACTTTTGTTTTACAATAAATGTGGATTCACAGGAAGTTACACAGACTAGCACAGAGAAGGCTTGTGTATTCTTGACCTATTTTCTGACACAAGTAACATCTTGTGGAGATGCAGTACATACCACAAGCTAGAAATTGATATCAGTAAAGTTTACAGTCCTTATTTATGTTTTATACCTCTATTACATACACTCATTTATATGTATATCTTACTTAGTTCTGCAAAATTTTATCAGTGCATAGACTTGTATAAGATACAGAATTATTTCATTGCTCAACAATCCTCTTGCTAACCTTTCATAGTTGTGTCTTTTCCTCCCCTACCATTTGTCAACCCGCTACTATGGTAGCCATTAGAAATAACATGGCTAATAAGACATACTTACTCTCAGTATGTGTATTCTCTCTAACTCTGCCTTTCAAATAAATAAATGAATCTTTAAAAAATTATTCTACAATATATTTGCAAAAAAACTCACTTCCTTTTATTTCATCTCGTCTGAGTAATCTTTAGTGGATGTTTTTGTATTCCAACAAACTATAAATTAGCAAGTATTTATTTTCTCCATCAGAGGATAAATCAGTGTATTTGCAAATACGCATTGTTGTGACTTGATCTGCCCTCAAGGAGACCCAACAGGCCAGTCCACTGCAGTGGCTTTCAATGTGGTAAGCATGGGCTTCAGCAGAAGTCATCTTGTGAAGAGCCCTGGCAGCTCTGCCAAGAGTTGGATCACTGGAAATGGACCTGCCCTGGAGTCGAAGGATGCCCAGGTCAGAGCCACAGATCTTATTGGCTCTAAGCTGAAAAGCCCTTCACTCAGCCCAACTTCCAAAGTGACCACTGCAGCTGAGGGTATGGTCAAGTAGGGTCAGCAACATTGCAGGCAGAGCTGTAAATTTCTTGTTAGAGATGCCACCTGCCTTTACCTGGCCAGCTCTCCTCCTAGGCCTGCCAAGTAATGAAAGTCAACAGAGTGCCTTCCCCTAGGAGGTTCACACCTCCCTTAGGATATACCCCATGTGAAGAGATAGATAGGTCTGGGCCTCTTAACTTACAAGGCCTAAAGCCCACCAGATTATTATCAAGCCCCTTCTGTGAGGTTCTATTTGCCTCTCAGTCAGAAAACTTAATTGTAGCTTAGACAGCACCTTTCTTAGCTCCTCTAATAATGACTCTGTCCTTTGTTCTAGACCCTGTCTAGCGTACTTGGGCCTCATTCCTTTGTAATCATAACCTCTACTCTACCACCAATGGCTCTACTCCCAACCTGTGCGTACTGATGGTCCTCTTCTCCACTTAATGCTGTATAATTGTTCAAACCTGGTAAATGCCACTCTTAGGATCATTGGTTACTATCCTCACTCTTTTATGACCTTGTCTAAATATGATCAGAGTCGGCAAACTTGGAAGGCTTCCATAGCCTTGGCAACTCATGATGACAGCCTAGGGTGGTTACTGGCGCCATAAACTAGAGTGTCAATTTGTTGTGTCAACAACAGGAGTCACTGTGCACTTGCTCCTCATGTGGGATCTCTGTCCTTAATGTGCTGTACATTTTGATTTAATGCTATAACTAGTACTCAAACAGTATGTTTCACTTTGTGTTTCTATGTGGGTGCAAACTGTTGAAATCTTTATACTACACTGATCTTCTGTATATAAAGAGAATTGAAAATGAATCTTGATGCAAATGGAAGGAGAGAGGGAGTGGGAGAGGGGAGGGTTGCGGGTGGGAGGGAAGTTATGGGAGGGGGAAGCCACTGTAATCCATAAGCTGTACACTGGAAATTTATATTCATTAAATGTTAAAAAAAAAAGTTAAAATTTTAAATTTTTATATAATAAAAATTAATCCTTTTGGCTAAATTTCCTCAGAATTATGCTTCTGTCTCTTTCTGTCTCAGTCATCCTTATTGCCTGGTTCTTGTTTGCCTGACTTTATTCTTGCTTTACCTTTAGCTATCTCTGTCTTTGGCTTTCTTCTATTCTGATGCTGTGTGTGCATCTTGTGGTTCCGGATTTAAGAGCTCAGCTTGAACTCTGGCTGTCCGGCTTCCAAATTTCCTGGAGTCTAACTGACTTGGAAATCTGCCAATTTGCTGAGCTCCAAACCTGCTATGATTTTCCAACTTCAGTTCTTATCTTGTCCCTGGGTCCAGTGTTCCCACCTCTTTGTCCCCATTGCTTTGTAGCACTCATCTGTGCATTTGTTTGTCAGTCTCTCAAAATTGAGAACATCTCCAAGGTCAGGGGTTTCCTTATGTAATGTGCTTCTCCATTGTCTGGCATAGTGGCTTTGAAATAACTGATGGTAAAAGCTTAAAAATAATATGAAAAAGGAGTAACTGATTGCATGCATGTTGACAAGATTATGATTAATTAGATGAATACCCAGCACCATTATAATGGCTATGTTTCATGAAAATCAAATACTTTTCATCTCTCAAAGGTAGCTTTGGCAGCCCAGACTACTACATTGTAGATTCATGAGAGATGCAGTTTCTCCAGACAAAACATTCTCAGACTAAAAACAAGACAACACATGTCTAATGACTGTGCAACAAAGGATGTTCTTTATACTAAGAAGAAAGTTCAGTGTTTATATATTACAGGTGATGTGATTTTCATAAAAGATTTTTACCTAAATTACCTAGGGGATGATGAGATTAAGTAAGTAGCCTTGAGTCTACAGCTGGTTAATGAGAGCAAACTTAAGGGCTCATGAGACCCAGAGCCCTGGAAACCATGTACTTTATGTGCTGTCTGTTGCTTCTTGCTGCAAGTAGAAGCAGATCAGGGAACCTGGGTCTGATTTCAGATTTCGCATTGTGTAGCTTTCAATTTTGAATACTCAATTTGGCAATTTTGAGCTTCACTTTCCTCATGAGAAGTATAGGTAAAATTATCTATCCTAACGGCTTACTATGAACAGTGAGAAAGTATTAGTGCAAGTGGCTGCTACACATTGGTTGCTTAGTAATATTATTGATCTTTGAAGGTTGTGGTTCCTTAAGAGAGCCCTTGAAAATGCAAAATGCAGTAGTAAGTACAGATGTCAACCCCTGTTAACTTTCACCTTTTACTATCCTGTCTAGAATAAATCTTGCAAAGTATCTCTTTCATTGAGGAGTAGTAGTGTTTTTTTTTTTTTTTCTCAGTATCTGCCTGAAGTAATAGCCCTGCAAGGTCCAGAGCTGAAAGCCTAGATAATTGCCTAGGAAGGCAATCTTTTCGTCTGTAATTGTGTTTCCTTGGCAAACAGAGCAGTTAGAAGAATGATGGAGAAAGAAAACAGATTATCTGTAGTAAAGACAACATATACCTCCTTCGACATTTTGCAGCTGCTTAGGTTGATACATAAGTCACTGAAGAGCTACATTGGAATATTTCATAGCATTGAATAGACTTCTAATTTAAATCATTTCATTTTAAAAGATACTGAACACAAGCCATTTTCCTTATATATTTTACTCTCAGCCACAGACAGTCAATAGCTTGGATAGAGAATGTGAATCAACTTTTATTTCACATTTTACTTTACTCAACTGCCAGATAAATACAAGAGACACTGTGATTAATTTCATGTCTTTAGGAAGATTTATCTCCTTTGAGTCAACCTGATAAATTACAGCTATGTATATTATATTCAGATGAATTATATCTGTTTTGGGGATCTCTAAATATTGGTGGGTTTCAACATCTTTTGGAATGTATCTGTTACTGACTACATTATTGAAATGCAATATATTATAACTCAGAATTCTTTTGATATAGTTATTATGGGTTAGAGAACTCCTACAATAAGCTCTCTGGTGAATATGAAGAGGTGGATGCTATGTTTCACAATGCTGATGAGAGGTAAATATTCAAAAAGAATTTCTGATGTATGAAGGCATGGCAGCATCAGTAGGAAAATGACAATTTGCATTATTCTCCCTGGCATCTTGAAACTCAAGATTTGAATTATTTTGCATAACCTTAAAAATATGGTGAGAGATTTTTTTTTATCATTCACCAGCAGCTTGAGCACTAAGAACCATGAAGGCTCAACTTGTTAATAAGCAGTTTCAGTGATTTGCTTGTGTGCACAAGCATACAAGTACTTGTGTACTTACAATTGTGTATGTACTTCCTGCTTTCCTCTTGGTACTGGGGCCTGCTCTTTAACCAATGTTACTGCTTTATTTCTGAAACCAATGCTTCCTCCACCCCTGCTAAGTGCTTACCTTGCAAAAATCGTCCATACTTGCTCCTATCAACTGAAATATTTCATGAAAATCAGTATCTTAAGTTTACTGCCTTGCATATAGTTCCTCACCTGTCTTCTACTGTCCCTAAAACATGACCATGACAAGCCTTGCTCTGTGTAGCATCAGTTGTTCTCCCATGTTGCTCTGTATTTCTTTGCATCTTATCATTAGAATAAAACATTTATTTTTCTTGATAATAGAACATGTCACTATGCTCTCTCACAGAGAACCACCTCCCAAAGTGATGACCCCACCTCTTGGATACTAGTTTTGTTTCTAAATCAAAGATGCCATTGTATTTTCATTTGTCTTCTATCCTTGAATCTGATTATAACACTGGGAAAATAAAATATGTTCTGGGATCCATTTCCATCTTCCCCCATAAATTCAGCATCTGGATCCCATCATTCCTCATCATGCCCTGTGTGTCTAAGAATGCTCCTAAATTTGTCTGTGGGACCAGCAATCTATATTTGGGTGAGAAATAATACCAGCTACAAAGAATAGAATGTATCAGTGCCAGAACCAAACAGACCAGAACATCAGTGAAATTTACCTATTGACAGCTTGGAGAAATCGTTAACCACAGTGCTGAAGTGTTAACAGTTTGGAATTATTTGGATAGAAAGAACTTAATATTAGTTTAATGCTTTTGTATTTCAGGTAATATGTAATAGGCTTTAGATAGCAATGTTAAATGTTTGGACCTTAGATTAAGACTGCCTAAGCTCTGCCATTTACTACTTGTATGGACTCAAAAAAGCACCCAAATCTCAATCTTCATTTGTTATAAAATAAAACAGTACAATTTACCTTACAATCATATTATGAGTATGAAATAAGGTAACACCCATGAATCACTACATGTATTGTCTGGGACATAGCAGATGAGGACTAATTACTGTTATTTTTTGCATTATTTGCTCTAAAAACCCAAGAAAAGGAAAATAATGCTAAGTAATGGACCTTGCAGAAAGAGCTAGCTATAACTACTAACCCAGAGACCAAGATCGTTAACTTGCCATCTGTTTTCAAAGACTGTTCTCTTCGCTATAAACTATCTAACAAAAACATCACCTGTGCAATGACTCTTGCAAAATACAAGAGGTTTTTAAAAAGTTCATGAAAAATGTGCGTTATCAGAAACACTGTGCATGGGCTTCAAACACTTTTGTACCAAGGTAAATCTAGCTTCTTATTCCATTGTTCATAAACTTTTTGCAGTTACTTTGCATATTTTCCCCATAAACCCCATTCTTAAGTGAATGACCTTGAAAATATGTTCCTAATTCTACCTGCTCCATCAGCTAGAATCAGAAGTGCCAACCAATTTCTATTTCCCTTTCTGCTAACAATCAATTCCTATTTCTCTACATGTGTCCTCCTGAACCTCTGTGTGTTCCAATGTTCCTTGAATACAGTAATGATTATATTAAGCACCAGGTATAACCTTATTAAAGGAAAAAGAACCTAGACAGGTGAGATCCATCTGAACTGTACAGGTTGTGGCTTTAATCACTTATATTGTGAGAAACCCACAGTCAGTTCTCAACCTAATCGCTTACCACTCATGTCTTTTGGGTGTGTATTCCTGCTTTTCTGTATTGTGCTTGTTCTTTTCTCAAATGCAAAGAGAACAGATTCTCCACCATGGACCATTACAGTCATTTCAGAAATAAAATACCCAGGTGGAATGTTCCACAGCTCACCACCGATCCTATGATAACTGCTGCTTTCCCTTATCACATTTTATTAGTAAATCCCTGCTTATACATCCTATTCTCAACTCAAATATGCACCAAGTTTGTTACCTCAACCCAATTACCACCATTTGTACATTACTAAAATTGGTGAGCATCTGTTATCACTGTACATGGTAAGTCTAGTTTTAAAGCTAGGAAGAACTTTCTTCGAACTCTAAGGTTTGAACTTGTAAACCACATGTTCTTAAATTGTGTAAAGACCAATGATTTTCTGTACTAAGCAAGTGAAAATTATATAATGTAAGATACATAAAGTATCTAATAAGTGCCTCTCATGGAGTCCGTATTTTACAATGCCTTCCATTAGTGAAGATAATGCACAACTGTTTTGCTTGGCACACACTCCTTTTTGGAGTCTTGAATTTGGTTAGATATTTTAATAGTGATAGTTACAATTTATTTTGCTTAACATTATGTGGAAAATTCAATCTCATGTTCTTGTTGCCTAGACTTCTGTTTTCTCCTTTCTGTGGCATGCCCGTATCCTAACACTTCCTGAGCTAGTATTAAACTATAACTCAAATTGCAAGGTAACCACTTCCAAACACAATGTATTGCTCACAATACATGATCCTCAGCATACTTTGTATATGATCCCACAGCTAGATACTTGCCAACTAAGGAGTATACATGGGAACACAGCAGGTGTGTTACATGCATAAATAGAGTGAGGCTCACCAGAAATCAGTATTTCCAGAACACTCAAAATTTTCTGATACTGATTTGGGGTTTTTAAAAAAAGATTTATTTATTTCAAATTCAGAGTTACAGAGAGAGGGAGAGATGTAAAGAGAGAGGTCTTGGGGCTGGTGCTGTGGCTCACTTGGTTGATCTCCTCCTACAGCGCCAGCATCCCATGTGGGCGCCGGTTCCAGTCCTGGTTGCTCCTTGTCCAGCCCAGCTCTCTGTTGTGGACCAGGAGGGCAGTGGAGGATGGCCCAGGTGCTTGGGGCCCTGCACCCGCACGGGAGACCAGGAGGAGGACCTGGCTCCTGGCTTCAGATTGGTGCAGCACGCTGGCTGTGGCAGCCATTTGAGAGGTGAACCAATGGAAGGAAGACCTTTCTCTCTGTCTCTCTCACTGTCTAACTCTGCCTGTCAAATTAAAAAAAAAAAAAAAAAAAAAGGTGAAAAAAAAAAAAAAAAAAAAGAGAGAGAGAGAGAGGTCTTCCAACTCCTCAGATTGCTGCAACAGCCACGGCTGGGCCAGTCCAAAGGCAGGAGCCAGGAGCTTCTTCCAGGTCTCCCATGTGAATAGAAGGGGCCCAAACACTTGGGCCATTTTCTGCTGCTTTTCCCACACCGTTAGCAGGTTGTTGGATTAGAAGTGGAGCAGACAGAATACAAACTGGTGCCCATAGGGGATGTAAATATTGCAGGTGTCAGCTTTACCTGTAGCCCCTCAGATACCCATTTCTGTTGTTGTGTAATTAAAAACATTCCTCTCACAAAAGCATTCAAAAATATTTACTAAAACTCTCTAACTGTATTGACTAAAATTTCTGTACCAGATTTTCATGCAAAGAACACATTCTGAACATTTCAGAGGACACTGAATTTTTTTAAACCCCTGATCTAAAAGACCATGCTCCCACTGAAACGATAAAGATATTTCATAATATCTCTACATATTTTGATGTTCTCTTTTAACAAATGTTCTACATACTTTCTACCTGTTACAGGGAGCTGAGTACATTAAAGGAGAATAAAGGCCAATGGCTTCAGTCTCAAATAATAGACGTCCTATAGACAGACATCAGTATTGTAGACTAAGTTGAAATAACCAGAGGCATGAATAAGCAAATGGCAAAAGGACAAACATTTGAATTGTTCTCAGGTTTATATACACTGATTCAAAAACCTCCATTTCAAACTATTTAGATCATCCATGGATCTTGGCAGGTATAACCACCAATGGGCCACTAGCTCCTTATGTTGGATCTTCAGCTACAGCCCAGTCACCTAACCCCTGAGTTCATAAGAGTGTAAATATTACTCTTTCCTCTAGAATCTCACTCCTGAAATAGGCAAGTTCTGTTTATATGAACTAAATCAATTTTCCAACAAAATCATATTTCTTCTCTGATTGTTACTTAATAAATTAATCAAAATATATATGGAGATGAAATTTTAAAAAATCTGGTCCCACAAATGTATGTTCCCATAGGAATTTACCTCTATCTCATGGTGACTATCCTTTCTTCATCTCTTTATTTACATATATGACTTATAGTTAATACTTAGTTCTTGAGAATTTTATCATACTCCATGATTAAATTGGTGTCCATACTATTTTGATTATATGTGCATATATAATATTCAAAGCATTTATTGCTATACAGATTTTTGTAATTACTTTACAGACATTAACTAGTCTATAAGTGATATGAAAAAAGCAGGTAACATTAATTTGTTCATCAGTAGAGAACAAGTGCAGAAGAGTATAGTCTAGTAAGGCAGTTGCCAAATGAATGGCTCAGTAAGCATCACAGGAGTTCAAAGAAGAAATCAGCACTCCGCTGGGTGGGACTGAAATCTCACAGAAAGATGAAACCTAAGGGAAGAGTAGCTTCAGCAACTTGTGGAAGCACAGGAGAAATTCATACTGTTTAGTACAGTTTGCTTTGTCCAAGAGTATCCGTATAACATATTTGAGACTGCTGTGGTGGAAATATCCATAGAGTACTTTAAACAACAGTGAATTTATTTTCTTACTGACAGGCAACATTTCTAGGCAAACTTTAGAAGTCGTTATAGAATGTTTCCCATTATTATGTGTACAACGGGCGTGAGGTTGACTGACTATTGGCAGCCAGGATAAGGAAGTGGAAAGAAATGAGGTCTACACGTCAGAGTCAGAAGACGACATAAAACGTGATGATGGACTAGGTGAACTGTGCTGCTTACTTTGCTCACATTTTGATCTGTTAATACTTTTAAAATGTAGGGAAACCATCTCTTTCACATCAGTTTTTAAAAGCCAACTTCAGGTCCTGTCATCATCAAGGGTTTTTTTTTTTTTTTTTTTTTCTCTCCTTGCATTTAACATAGAATGGCCCCTATGGATATCCTTCCTCCATATTCCTACAGAGTTCATTACAATTACATCGAATGTTGATCACCTATTTTACTGATTTGTAAGTGTTCGATAAATGTCATTTTCTCATCTGGATTTTAGGCTTGTGGGTAGGTGGTTGTGCCTACTAGATCAGATACTACAACATTAAATGTTTAAACATGCAACAGATTCTACCTCTCTGATGGATGCATTGAGGATGGTCACCTAAGGTTTGTGAGAAGTATTTGCAAAAAGGACTCGGTCTTGAAATTAGTATATTTACCTTGACTTTTTCTTTAAAAAATATTCATTTATTTATTTGGTAAATTAGAGTTAAATAGAGAGAGGGAGACATGGATAGGATCTTTTACCTTCTGGTTCACTCCCTAGATGGCTGTAATAGCCAGGGCTGGACCAGGAAGAAGCCAGGAGCTTTTTCTGAGTCTCTCATGTGGGTACAGGGGCTCAAACATTTGCTTTTCCCCAGGCAATCAGCAAGGAGCTGGATTGTAAATGAAGAAGCCAGAACAAGAGCCTGCACCCTTATGGGATGCTGGCATCACAGACAGTGACTTCACCTGCTACACCACAATGCCAGTCTCTCACCTTGCTTTTCAGGAAGATGAGCAATTAATATATAATTAAAATGCTGTAGGTATAATTAGTATATTTAAAATACGTAACTTTAAAATGTCTGAGCCCTTTAGTAAAAAATGCTATATTTAGGAACAATACACAAACGTCATCAAACCGAAAACTTGTTTAGTAGGAAACTGGTAAATCTAAAGCATGTTCTACTCTTACAAGATCCTACAGAGATGACATGTAAAATCAGACATACTGATAACAAGTCAAAATATATTCCTTACATGGATGAATCAATGTTAAAAAAAATTTTCAGACAACCTTTCTCTTCTGAAGTTACTTACAGATACACAGCCTATGAAAGGTAAAGGTATTTTTTAAATTATCAACTCAATAAAATGAGTAAAGAGGGTTACTACAGTCATTTGAAAAAAATCTAATTCTCTCCATGTCTCCAGAATCTAAATGTATTATTTTATATAAACAATAAAAATGGCCAACTGAGATTCACCAACACATTTGTAGAAACAGTCTGTATTTATGAAGATTCAATATTTTGATGTTTTGAAACCAATTAACAACGTATCTGCAGTGTTTCAGAAATTGATTCCAGAAAGTGTAACAATGACTTAATTTTCTTAAATGTCACTTTTCATAATTTAAGGATACTCAATGTCCCCTAATCCTATTTGATTAACAAAGGGTACTATTAAAAACATATATCACAGGTATAGTTTTGAGTTTTACAGCATTTTAAAGCTGACTTTAACATTTGTCATAGATGAAAATGAAATATTTCATCAGTTGTCAGTAAAAATGGTATTTT
Organism: Lepus europaeus; assembly: GCF_033115175.1. Classification (NCBI taxonomy): domain Eukaryota; kingdom Metazoa; phylum Chordata; class Mammalia; order Lagomorpha; family Leporidae; genus Lepus; species Lepus europaeus. The sequence goes on along the minus strand of NC_084833.1, from coordinate 88,360,053 downwards.
CATGTATATTAAAATATGAATTGTTCCCTACTGTGAAAGTTTTACAGTTATACAGTAATATTAGCAAGAGCTTATGATCACATATAACATATTGATGTGAAGTATCACCTAGATCTGTCCTTTCCTGCTTCCCTGGGTTATCAAATTCCCTTTCCCATTTGAGTACTAAATGGGAAGTGCTGGACTTTTAGTTCACACTTGAGGAAAATGTGGGCTATTTTTTAATATCCTAAATCAAAAAGCACCTTTCCAAAGGGCAATCTTTCTTAATCTTCACCCAGACTACTGAAGAGGACAAAAGGCTTCCTGCACGGAAAAGGAGGAAGAGAAAAGCAAAAGGCCAAGCAAATAGGGTGCCAAGGATAGAGGTTTAGGGAGCAATACCTGGGGACTCTAAACTTGTTCTTGATAACTCCCCACAATGTATAGGAATAACCCGAAGTAAAAGAGACTGGTACCACGATCCCTACATGGAATCCTCCAACCAACAGAATCTCCAGACACATTCTAATGTCTTAGAACTGTTAGAAAACACCAGAGAGAGGGTAACACTGATTGGCCTAGCAAGGGGTGGACCTAGAGGCTGCCTTATTCCTGTGGAACTGAGACTGCCTAGGAAGCAATTCCTTCTCTGAGCTTCTCAGAGACCCACAAACCATGGAAAGATGCTAGGGCTTTCACTCACTTGCCTCTCCATGCTGTCACTCCAGTAAGTTCTCCAGAAGAGGAAAAACCCTGCTCAAGTTTGGAGATGATCATGTATTGAAGATCTAGGGGAAAGTAGTCATTTCTCTGCAGAATTCCTGACTTCATGAGACTGTGGAGTAGAGGACCAGTGTGACTTGAAATGAGCCATACAGCAGAGCATGAATAATTCTGTTTATCATCTCAAAAACCCAGCTTCTCATTTTATTGTTCTTTTGTGATTCTTTTAGCTTCAATATATTTCTGCTCTGAGCCTTCTTATTTCTCACCTCCTGCTAATTTGGAGTTGGCTTGTTCTTCTAAATTTCTGAGATGCATCATTAGATCATTTATTTGAGACACTTCTCTTTCATATAAGCATTTAATGCTATAAGTTTACCTCTTAATATCTGGCTGTATCCCACAGGTTTTGATATGATCCAGCAATCACACTACTAAGTGTATACCAACAGACATGAACACATCCTATCAAAGAGATTTCTGCACCATCATGTTTCTAGGCCTACTCTTCACAATACTCGAAATACTGAATCAACCAAGGTGTCCATCATAAGATGAATGAATAAAGAAATGTGACACACACGTACACACACACACAAGGGAATATTACTCAGCTATAAAACATAATGAAATTCTACAATTTGTGTCAAAATGGATGCAACCAAAGGTCATCATGTTGAATGAAATAAGCTGCACACAGAAAGACAAACACTGCATGTTCTCTCTTATAATGGGAGCTAAAATTAAAAGTATAAAAAAGAAAAACAGATAAATGCCAGTCTGTATTGTATTGCTGCAGATAAGTATTGTCAAACTATTTTATATCTTTGTCAAACCAATGGTAAAGAATGATGTATTACTGTAGATTTAATGATCTGTGTTTATGTAAAAAATTACTGTATGTGAATGGAATGGATATCTTTCCATTTGATTATTGTTTATAGCCCTTGCCTACATTCCTGCTGAACTATGGTCCTTTCAATTCTAACTTGTTGATCTGTGAATTTAGTGGATCATTAAGCAGTAGACTACAGTACTTCTTAGGAAGGAAGATGGAAGAATGGAGGGAAGGAGGGGAGGATGGAAGGAGGGAGGAGAAAGCAAGTATCTTTATATTTTTAGAATTGTGTCTAAGAACTGCACTGAAACTGTTCTCTTTGTATTAATATCACATTAACATGAGAATTAAAAGATCATGAACAAGATGTTATCTGAGAATGGCATGCCTTTGAAAATGAGTAGCAGGATACAACCAGATTCAGAAAACAGATTGGGTAAAGATCCTGGTAGCCACAGCCAGTAGATAATTGGCTGCAAATTAAAGACAGCCTCTGTTCTGTTTGTTTTCATTTTTCTTAGTCTTAAATGGTGATTCTACTCAATCCCAGCCTTCCTAACTACACTCCTTTAGGAGACCTTGAAAAATTTTTTGGAAGTTTAGAGTCAGCAACCATCAGGAGGAGGAATAAAAACAGTTGAATTTTTCTAATCTCAGTTCTACATGAGCCTGTTTCAACCTGAAGCAATGGAAAATGTTACCAGGGTGAACTGAATGTAGTGGATTGGGACAGAATCACTTGCAGATAACTTGCTACATGGACAGAATGAAGCTTCAAACTCAGGAGTATTTCATGTAACTCATGCTTTACATTTATTTATATGACAGAAAATATTCAGTTTTGTTTGCTATTCAAATAAGTCATACTGGTTTGTTTGTTTGTTTGTTTGTTTGTTTTTGACAGGCAGAGCGGACAGTGAGAGAGACAGAGAGAAAGGTCTTCCTTTACTGTTGGTTCACCCTCCAATGGCCACTGTGGCCGGCGCACCGCGCTGATCCAAAGCCGGGAGCCAGGTGCTTTTCCTGGTCTCCCATATGGGTGCAGGGCCCAAGCACTTGGGCCATCCTCCACTGCACTCCCGGGCCACAGTAGAGAGCTGGACTGGAAGAGGGGCAACCGGGACAGAATCCAGTGCCCTGACCAGGACTAGAACCTGGTGTGCCGGTGCCACAAGGAGGATTAGCCTATTGAGCTGCAGTGCTGGCCAGTCATACTGTTTATATCAGCTGCTATTCCCTATTTCTAATGGAGGAAAAAACTTTTGGATCAGAAAATACTTTACAATTTAATGCATAATTCAATTGGGGGCTGAAAGATAATGGTTTCCTACATATAGGTTCTAAAAATTGCAATAGAAAGAGAAAACTTATCTCAAGCACTAAATACTATTGCTTTCTTCTAGTCGTTAGTTCGAGAGAAGTTCTCATGTATAAAAGGATTGCTAACAGAGCATATAATCATTTTTCAAGTATATTAGTTTCATACACATGACTATTTCAACCCTATATACTTGTGACTATTTGTCCATTTATGAAAGTTTGAATAGTTTGCCTGATGAACGTCTTTAGTTTTACAGTTTTCAAGTAAATGTCCCTTTATATTGGCAATTTATGCATTTCCAACACAGAAAAAACAATTTATGCTATGTAAATTCCTGGAAACAATCATGCCATGTCTGCCATACCAGCAGTGAAATTCTGAAGAGAAAGGATCATCCATCAATACTCAAAGTGTAACTGGAACAAGCCTTTTCTTCAACCTTCATGTTTCCTAAGTATATTAATAAGCAGGGTGTACACATTTAAATTCTGAGATAAGATAATATATATATATATATATATATATATATATATATAAACCTTTCTTTTGGGATAATGTTTCCTATTTAGGACCTTGCCTATTGAAGCTTACTGGCTTCTCCTAAACCCATGATTTTTGACTAGTGGTTGTACTAAAAAAAAAAAAAAAATACTGCTTGAATGAATGTAGGTTAAAGGAAAGACTCACATAAGAGATGTACTTTGGTAGTTTACTGTGATCTTTTGTTCACAATACCTCTATGCAATCAGAAACCTTTAATACCTTTTGTGTTCATCAGTTCTTGGCCTTTTGGCTAAGATCAAGCTTAATATCTTCTGTGTTTCAAATTCTTTTATCTTCCTACGCTAATGGTGGAGATAGTCACCAACATATTGGGTAGGCTACTTGAACTCATGCTATCCTAATGTTTTTTGGTACAGGATAGCATTTCCCAACTTGGAATTTTGTGATGTTTGCAATTTTTATCAAAGTCCTACAATAGCTCTGAAAAATTAACAAGGGACTCTAGCATAATTTATTAACAACTTCCTTGACTTATCCTACAAAGGCCTTAATTTGGGTTGCAACTCCTGGGCCCTGGACAGACACTTCACCACAGAGACCCTACAGAGTTTTTAGGCCTTTACTATCATTGCTTCTCAATCTTACTCCTGGGAATTTACCCAACCAAAACATCATCAGCATATGAGTTATGTGTACCCTCAAGTTTAGTTCAGCTCAATTCACAATAGCTAAGATATGGAATCAACCCAAATGTCCATCAACTGAAGCCTGGATAAAGGAAATGTGGTATATATACACTATGGACTACTACTAAAATGTAAAAAATAATGAAATCCTGTCTTTTGTAAAAAAAAAAAAAAATGGATACAACTGGAAACCATTATACTTAGTGAAATAAGCCAGTCCCCAAAAGACAAATAGCATATATTTCCCCCTGAGTTGTGTTAGTCAATATTCAGAGCACAAAAATATATATGAACAAAATTGACATTTTGAGATTTGATTGTTGTTTACAGCTCTTTTCTATACTCTTGAGGAACAGTGGTTTTTCTACTTACTATTTGCTGGATTCTTTATCTGGGGCAGGGTTAAGCTCATGATGATAAAAATACACTGAAAGCATGTCATTGTAAAAATAAGAAAAACTAGAAAGGAAGGAGGAGGGATGGTGGGACCATGGGCAGGAGGGAGGATAGTGTTGAAAGTATTACGCTCAAATTTGTATATATGAAATACATGAAATTTGGCAATCTCATGTAAATAATTTTTAAAATTATATCTGAAGGGTGATATTGTTAAAATGCAAATTATAAGTTATTCCATGGAGGTAAGATTCTAAAGATTCTGCATTTCTACTAAGTTCTCAAGTGAAACTGATGTGTTGGTCTCGAACTCACATTTTGAGCAGCAGAGTCTCAGAGGGTTTAAGACATGTCTGATGGATATAGTGTAACCAAGTCCAATATCTATTGATTTTATTTATAGAGTCCACTTATTTCCTGTCACTAAGAGTATAATATATATTTGGAAAGGAAAGAAAGAGTTCACTGAAGATTTAACATTACAGAAATAGATTCAGAGCATCACAGACACAGTTTTTGTGTTTCTGGCTATTCTTTAGGGCAAAAGTTGGAAGAAAAACAATGATAATTTATGTATATATTAACTATTTTATGGTTTATCATGTTTGATTCTTGTGTAATGCTTAATTTTGCTCTTCTATAGACTGGTTTGTACTAATGAAATAATTAAGTTTATCAATGCTTTAAATTAATACTTGCTTAAAAGAGATTTGAGTTTTAACTATTTCATAATAAATATTCCTATTTTTAAAAAACTTTATATATGTATTTATTTTATTTGAAGGTCTTCCATCTCTTGGCTATCTAAATGCCTGCAATAACCAGGAACTAGGCCAGGCCAATGCCAGGAGCCTGGAACTCAAATGGGTCTCCCTTGAGTGTGGCATGGATCAAAGTACTTGAGTCATCAGCTGTAGCCTCTCTGGGTGCACATTAGCAAGGGGCTGGACTGGAAGCAGAGATAGGACTCAAAGCCTTCCATTTCAATATGGGATTCAGGTATCCCAAGTGGTGGCTTAACCGTGTACCCAACACCCACTCCCTCAATCTATCAATTCTGAAACAATGAGTCATATGCGTACAAAGCATTGGTACTGAAGAAACTATTTAAATGGCCCACAATTGATGGAAATATCATCTATATGTCCTCTTAAAAACCTTCTTTGAAGTAAAGATTCCCACACTAGAGTCTTTTTAAGTGAGATGAAAGCACCACTTTCTACATTGTTGGGCTATTTAAATGCTACCACTCACCGGACTGTACTGATCTAAAGCAGTACCATGAACATCAGTGTGGCAAGCCACCGTTAACCACCTACTGCTTTGTGCTGGGCAAGATTGATGCTATCTATTGCGTTGTAACTAAAGCACTTCTTTTCACAGTTGTATTCCAACCTAAGAGCTCATACTGATAGAACAGGCCAGGGTGAACCTAATACCCAACTATATCCCATTATATTGTTGGTAGATTGTAAGAGTTAACCTTTACCTTCTCCTAAAGTGCATTGTCTTTCTTATCAGTATATAGGTGAAGAACTACAAGCTGTGAACTGAGTTTACATAAAGGTCTAAACACAAAGAAACCGACCAATGCTGCTTTCCTAGCTCAAGCTTTGTCCATTTATCAGCAACATCACTTAGACAGGCAGAGTTAAAGCCTCACTTGTCTGAATTAGCTTTAGCTTTTCATACTACTGCACTTTATGAAAAAAGCTACCAACAAAAGCACTCCATTCAGAAAAGCTATTCCCAGTAAAAGGCTTGGAGCAAATAAAATAAAGACTGCATTCCACAGTGCTCAAAGAGTAGACAAGGCTAGGTCACATAAATTTGGGATTCAAATGCTTCTTCACAATAAAGTAAAACTGTCTGCTAAGTCAATGAAAAGTATGCTGTGAGCATGGATATACTATGAATGAACAACAGAGACTATTCTATAGACACTAAAATCAGGTAATTATAATCACCAGATATTTTATAGGAAACTGTGGCTAAATGCACCAACAATTATAGAGTGGTATTCCTATCATTCTGTAATCTTTGTACATAAAACAAAGGACACACTTCCCCCTGGGAACCCCTGGTAAAGACATATACTAAGTCAACTGGCACAAGCCATTGATTGATCTCATCTTGGCATTATGTTGTGAATAGGATGGAAATCCTGGATAACATTCAAAAATAGCTATGGCCACAATCCAAATCATGGGGATCCAGCAGCAGGAATGCATTCTGTCCAGACCCTCTGTAAACACAGAAAAATGAGATTGAAAAACAATAATCCAGGAAAAGCTCTTAGATGGTGGGATTTTGATGGGAAGAACACAACAAACTAAAAAAAAAATAAGATTAATAATTTTATAAATTGACAACTCAAAATTATCCATTATTAAATCTTGATATATAATTAATTAGTTACTGTAACCTTTGAAAAACAACTCTTTCTTAGAAGATAGTGGAGATAAGACAAAGAAACATTTTGCTATATCCTGCATTTGTGATCCTATGATGCCATATACTTTAAATAAAGGCTCTTTAAAGTTGGAGCTGCACTGATAGAGTACCCAGTGTGTGGATCACTTAAAGAGTAACAACTGAGAGTCCCTTTCATTTTAGTGATAAGAATTTACACTCAATTTTGATTTTTTATATGCTTAGTTGACCTATAACGAAGTTGTTTTTTATTATCCTTCGAGAATTCTAGCAATCAAGTGGATATTATAAGATTTAAACCTTTATGCTTGTAATCTATAAATGCCTACAATATGCATGTGGGTGTCAGAGTTCTAATGGAGGAGAAAATGCTCTCCACTTGTATAAGAGAACTAGGCTCAGAAGGTAGAGAGGCATCAGACTTTATAGTTATAAGGGGCAGTCATGTTCGAAAAAGTTATTTAAGAACTCTTTTTAAAAAAATGTGTGGAAACCACATTGTTGTCATATGCTATGAGGTGTCATTCCTGTCATACTTCGCTCTTTGTATCTTTCACATCACACATGAAAACCCTCAGAAAATGTAGTAACTTAAAAATCTTGCCACAGCACAATATTGTAATCAGAATAAAAGCTACAGCCTTTACAGTTACTGGAGCCTGGCTTGGTCACAGTCCTCCTGCTATCTCGTATTGCACTTTAACAGGTCAATCCAAATGATCAAGAATCTGTGGAGAAGACAGAGACCTTATGGAACAGCAAAGCCACAGGCCAGTGGATCAAAGGATCCCAGGCCCCTAGTACCATTGTCTTTCATAAAGCACCACCACTGGGTACTGGTGCTGTGGTATAGTAGGCTAAGCCTCCACCTGCCGTGCTGGCATCCCATATGGCCACCAGTTCAGGTCTCAGCTGCTCCTCTACCAACAAAGTTCTCTAATATGGCCTAGGAAGGCAGTGGAAGATGGCTCAAGTTCTTGGGCCACTGAACCCACATGAAAAACCAGGAGGAAGCTCCTGGTTCCTGGCTTCAGACTGGCCCAGCTCAGACCTTGAGGCCATCTGGGGAGTGGGAGTGAGCCTGCAGATGGAAGACCTTTCACTCTGTCTCTCCTTCTCTCTCGCTCTCTCTCTCTGTGTAACTCTTACCTCTCAATTAAATAAATTTCAAAAAAAGAAAACACCACCAACAACAAACATTGATGGCATGGTGACCTGAGTGAAAGATAAACTTGACAAGGTCAGGTCATGGAGATTTTGTCAATGTTTCAATAGTTAGCCTTTTCTGAATAATGCACCACTATAAAATGTTTTGAGAAATTACATAATCTGTGCCAAATGAATTGGGAGGCCGCAAACGCAAAGCTTATAAAGAAAGGAGTATTACACCAGGTTGGAGGATCAAAGAGAAACTTTACCTGAATCAATGCTAAGGTTAGCAGAATAAATAAGGATTAAAGGGGTGGCATGGTTAAGCTGCTGTTTGTGATGCCAGCATCCCATATTGGAGTACTGCTTCAAGCCCCAGTTGCTCTGCTTCCAATTCAATTCCCTGTTCATGTTACTGGAAAGGTAGTAGATGATGGACCAAGGGTTTGGACCCCTGCTATCCACCTGGGAAACCCAAACGAAGCTCCTGATGTGGCCTGGCCCAGCCTTGGCTGTTGTGGCCATTTGTGGAGAGAACCAGAGGATGAAAGGTTTCTATGTCTCTCGTTCTCTCTCTGCAACTCTGGCTTTCAAGTAAATCTTTTTTTAAAAAGGAGGTGTTTTGATCTAGCAGTTAAGATGCTAATTAAGGTGCCCATATTCCACATCAGAATGCCTGAGTTTCGCTCCCAGCTTCAACTCTTTGGTTTTAGATTCCTGCTATGGTTAACTTGTTATTAACTTTATCATTCCAACTTTCGTGTATGTGCTGCCTCAGCCAGCATTGATATCAACTTGACATGCCCCTTCAGTTATCCTAATGTCCTTGTACTTTTCCCCTTCTCATTCCCTTCTTTTTCTTTCCTTCTCTCCCTCCCTTTCAGTGCCCTTTGACCGAGAATTTCTAACTTCACCCTGTTCTGCTATCTTGGCTTCCTATCTTATCAAGCTCAGATGTGCAAGTTTCTAAGTCTGTCCTATCTGTCATCAAGGCAGTTGATATAGTGACTTCCCTCTTCATTTTAAGTCATGTTCTTCTCTTGGTTCCTCCGATTTATATTAATCTTGCTTGCTTTCTACTTTACTATTTCTTCCTACGCTGAAATCTGCCAATGGCTCCTATAACTTATTTTATTTATTTATTTTTTTGACAGGCAGAGTGGATAGTGAGAGAGAGACAGAGAGAAAGATCTTTCTTTTTGCCATTGGTTCACCCTCCAATGGCTGCCGCGGCCGGCGCATCGTGCTGATCCGAAGCCAGGAGCCAGGTGCTTCTCCTGGTCTCCCATGCGGGTGCAGGGCCCAAGAACCTGGGCCATCCTCCACTGCCTTCCCGGGCCACAGCAGAGAGCTGGCCTGGAAGGGGGGCAACCGGGATAGAATCCAGCGCCCCGACCGGGACTAGAACCCGGTGTGCCGGCGCCGCAAGGCAGAGGATTAGCCTGTTAAGCCATGGCGCCGGCCTTCCTATAACTTTTTAAGACCCATCTTCTGGTTTGAGGGGAACTTTTAATTTTCTCACCATTGACCTCTTTCTTATTATCTCATCCAGTTCCACAGCATTACAGCAAACATATCTTGAAGACATACAGCTTTATATGTATTTCTTGCCTTGACTTCCATGATACTCCAGGCCTACATCCAACCACTTAGTGAACTTCTGCAAAGTGACAGCATTTGCAATGGTCTAAAGAGAACCCGTATTGTTTCTTGCATGTGTAACACTCCCCTGTCTTTATAACTGTAGTAAACAATTCACTGTATGCTCAGCTGCTCAAAAAACTTTGCAGTTGTCATTGTTTTCTTTTTCATCCTTACTCCTATATTTTATAGAACTTAAAACGGATTTGTCTACTTTTCTCCATCACCACTGGTCATTTCAACTGTGATTTGCATTATTTAATTACATTAAGCAATTCTTCAAGGTGAAAACACTGGTATTTATATTTTTCAGTAAGGTTTTGGCTCTCTCCATAATTTCCTTATACTTCCTTTCCCTGTCTTCTTTTATTATCTTAAATCAACTATTCTCTTAACTTCTAATTCTTACCATATGCATATAGCTTATCACCTCATCTCTCTTCCTCACACTCCCCAGCAAAGTTGCAGCAAAACCATGCATAAAGAATATTCTGAAATAAGCAGATGTCTGCTGGAAGGGATGAGGGGTAGATCACGAGCCAGGGTTCCCTCACCAGGGTTATCAGGGGATCGAATTTGGGAACCATGAGGTTCTTCAAGGGAGAAGACCAAACTTTTCTTGAGACATCTAAACAGGGTAGGGAGACCTGAGCTAACCTGGAGAAGTCATGTGAAAGGGAGCGGTTAAGAGTGTTCCCCCAAGCATCTCAGTCTAAAGTCAAGTAAAGTACAGAACCATTAGTGGCTCACAACTAACATTATAATAGTAATTTACTCTTTGCACTTATAGTTTTATTGATTTTTTGCATGAGTGGGAATTTGGCATTGTGGTTAACATGCCCAGCTCTCATATCAAAGTACCTATGTTTAACTTCAGGTTCTGGCTCCTGGCTCCAACTTCCTGCTAATACAGATGGTGGGCCAAATAATTTGGTTCCTCCAACCCATGTGAGAAAGTTGGATTAGATTCCTGGCTTGGCTATGGGCCCAGCCCAGCCCAGGATATTGAAGGCATTTGGGGAATGAACCAGCAAATGGAAGATTGATCTGTCTCTCTCCTCTCCTCCTCCCCCTTCTTACCCTCTCTGGCTTTTCCCATTTCCCTGCCTCACAAGTAAGTTCTTAAAATAATTAATACTTTAAATGTTTTTTTTCCAATATGCTTGTGTGGTAAATATTTATTTTCACAGGTGCTTTGGAAAATGAATCGTGACTATTATTGTCTTCTGTGATGGTATTTCACAGAATAAATACTAGCATGGTCAAGATAATTGGTAGTAGCTTGCTTTAATAAGGATCATGAATCATTCTCCTGTTAGCTTGCTTCACTCTTTGCATTTCCACCTCCTTTTGTTTCATCCTGTGAACTTTTTCCTGTGCAAGACTTTCATTTGCTTTTCCCACTATTTGGGATGTCTCTGATGGACTCTGCACAAGGCTTTTGTGCTTGACGCATATCAACAACAGAAAATTTGTATTAGGCCTAAATATTCTTTCTTAGATTTACATTCAATAACGTTTATATAACAGATATTTCTATGATGTCAGGTACTGTGTTATATATTAAGAAATGTTATGCTGTCTTAACTTCAGCGCTTATTATTATTTTCATTTTAGAGTTGATGAATTCAAAGTTGTCTTATTGATTTCCACAAAACCATACAGCTAATAAACAGTAAAGCTAAGGTCCGAACCCAAGGTTTTCAATTTCAGATCTCCTTTTTATTAATTTCTAACATATTTCATAACTTCCTCACTTCTAGATCCAAAAATCTTTTCCCCTTTACTTTCATTGTCATTATGACAGTGTTTGAAAATGTACTCCTTTTCACTCTGTTATTCTTTCTTTCACATATATAACCCTTGCCATCCTTTAATTCTTTTCCATTTCTTTTCTGCCTGCTTCATCCACTGGATTCCCCCTTCCACTTGAATACAGGCTTATTTGTCTCCACTCATAGAACTAACTTAAATGGTCCACCCTTTTCCATACCTCAAATTCATCTTCCGGGGACTGCCTAGACCTCCACTATCTATATCTTCTTAATCATTCTTCCAAAAAAGTTCATTCTTTGTACCTTTAAGTGGTGGGGAACACCCTGCCCACAGGCCGTGTAAGACCTGCAATATCATTTGGTCTGGCCCTGCTCTGGCAACGTTAGGCAAGACTCAAAATGCAATAAATCTACAGTATGTTAATTTTTAAGTGGATAATTTTGTAGGGCCCATCAATTATGTTATAAAAATCCAATGGCCCTTGGCAGAAAAAAGTGGTCCCCCATCCCTTGCTTGGTGTGATGTTATCATTGCATTTTATCAATGATTTTATCATTGCATTTTTCCAAATATTTATGCAAAGATGAATTTGTGACTCCAACTATCTTGTAAGTTCACTACAGACAGCATAGTCCCAAGATCACCTAAGACTCACTTTCTATTACAACTTTTCTTCAAGTGAAAATGGCTGGTTTCCTATGCTAAATATTTATGTGCTTTATTTCAGATCCTTCTTTTTAAGCACTTTATTTTTGTTGCTTTAGAATGTTTAATACATGAATATTGCATGTTCAAGTAGAACACACCAAAATTTAAGTAGAAATTAATCAGAGGACTTAAACATGCATATTTAACACTTCAAAACTATTGATCTTCCCACATATTATTGATGACAATTTCTCTTATATTGCAAGATTCAGGTACAATACCATACCACTATGCCTCATTTATTCCCCTCTTGTTATTCCAACAGACAGTGTTTATAAAGCATTTACATCTACTAAAAACGATACTAAGCTGCCCTTTCAAAGTCATGCCCTTATATTAGACCTGTGTTTATGTTAGCAGTTTGTTCTATAGCTGCTTTAGTTTTACCACCATTCTTCACATTCCATCAACAACATTTTCTAGCCCTCAATCCTGATAGAAGCAGCATACTACCTATCAATAACAAACAATAATACTTTTGCTATTTTCATTTCTAGAAAAAATAGTCAAGTATACTTTAGGGAAAAATTATTTCATGTAATTAATTACTGTTCCACGACAACAACTGTGACAATTACTCATCCTAAGAAACTCTAATCCCATTAGAGAAACATGTTCCAACTACTTGGCTCCCAACACAGGCAGGAGTATTGCCACCAGCTGGGTTTATATGAAGACCCTCTGCATTCTATCGTAATACATTTTTTTTACCACCCTGGATTTCCCTAATTTCTGAAGCAAATATAAGTCTGTCACTTGCTTGGTGTAAGTCCTCTGATATTGGTAAATTCCTTCTTACTTTAAAATTTTAAATGAAGTAACTTAAGGACCCATCCCACAAAGGGTAGAAATCTCATGTTCTCCTACACTCACCGTTTGTTCTTACAGAACTCATTTGGGGGTTCAAGTTCTCTTTGTTGCTCCTTTCCCCAAACTTCTAGTTTCCCCGAATTCCTAATTTTCCCCATTACATGAACATTTTCTTTTCCTTATTGTAATCTCAAAAAGATACAAATATGAAACATATTTCCTTTTATTTCTTCTAAAAATAATTTACATAAAATGAGTATGTATGATAGCTTAAAAACTTATAACTAAAGTCTAACAGTGGATAAGTTATAGGAGACTTGGTTCTTTCTCATTGCCCAAGGACCATTCTCAGGTTCTCCCTTCTTGTTAAATTACTACTCTGCCTTTTCTGACTCTAAGTCAACTCCATAAAAATAAAAATGGCCTCATTTTATTACACAGGATCATTCAACTTCTAAAGTCTCTCAGTCTATTTGGGTCAAACTTTATGATCAGTCTTTTAAAAATCAAAATTACCCATTCAACATGTTTTGCTAACAAATAGTATTGGGGCTGGCAATGTGGTATAGAAGGTAAAGCCATTGCCTGTGATGCCAGCATCCTATATGTGAGTTCATGTCCCCGCTCCTCCACTTTATTTTTTAAGATTTGTTTCGAGAAGCAGAGTTACAAAGAGAGGAAGAGACAAAGGTCTCTCTTCCACTGGTTTGGTCCCCAAATGGCAGCAAGGACCAAAGCCATCTTCCACTGCTTTCCCAGGCCATAACAGAGAGCTGGATCAGAAGAGAAGCAGCTGGGAATCGAACCGGTGCCCATATGGGATGCTGGCACTGCAGGCAGAGGCTTTATCAGCTACACCACAATGCCTGCCCTTGCTGCTCCAGTTTTTTTTTTTTTTTTTTTAAGATTTTTAAGATTTTATTTGAAAGAGTTACACAGACAGAGGAGAGGCAGAGAGAGAGATAAAGAGAGAGAGAGAGAGGGAGGGAGGGAGGCAGGGAGAGGTCGTCCATCTGCCGGTTCACTCCCCAAATGGCCGCAAAGGCCAGAGCTGTGCTGATCCAAAGCCAGGAACCTCCTCTGGATCTCCCTCATGGGTGCAGGGGCCCAAGGACTTGGGCCATCTTCTGCTGCTTTCCCTGGCCATAGCAGAGAGCTGGATCAGAAGTGGAGCAGCAGCGACTCGAACTGGCGCCCATATTGGATGCTGGCACTGCAGGCAGAGGCTTTATCCACTATGCCACGGAACCGGCCCCGCTGCTCCACTTTCAAACCAACTCCCTGCTAATGGCTGGGGCAAAGTAACAAAGGACAGCCCAAGTGTTTGGGCCCCTGTGACACAAGTGGGAGATCTGGAAGAATCTCCTGGCTTTGGCCTGGCCCAGCCCTGGTCATTGCAGCCATTTAGGGAATGAACCAGAGGGTGGAAACTCTGTCTCTTCCCTCTCTCTCTATAACTCTGTATTTCAAATAAATAAGTCTTAAAAAGAAAACAAATAGCATTTATTTTAAGAGACAGTTATGTTAGCAGCTTATAAACTGAACTGTTAAAAAACTTTAATTTACTTTTCCCTTAATAAAAATGATTATACTACCCACAAATAACTCCCAGCTTCAGCACATACCTCTACTCCTACAAACATTTCAAAGTCTCTGACTAGTGTTTCTAAAGTGATGAAGCATGTCACTTAATGAAAGTACACATGATGTCCCAGCTTATTTCCAAGACACAGAAAAGATGCTCATTGGTGTCAGACAACATTAGATTACAGGTCTTGCTTCCAGGCATCCTGTAGCTGAATCTGGTTGCCCCTTTCCAGGTCACTAGCTCCCCACAGCAGGTATCTGCTAGTGAATGACCGAATCCGTTACGGGAGCAAGTTTCTTTCAGTTAGTCCCCCTTCTTTAGATCCTCAGTACACACACTTTCTTCCAAAAATGTCCATCTACCCATTAATATTAGCAAATTTATGTGAGTCTACAGCACCTGCAAAGTATGGAGAAAGTCCTTCCTTAGCAGCTTCCCTCGCTAGATTAAGAGGCAACTCCAAAGTATCATTCATACTGTGAAAGCTCCCCATTGCTGAAGCACTGTTCCTTAACAGCCAATGTAACATCTATTTGTGATACTATTTACTTTTCAATACATGGTATAGAATTCATAAAATAAACCTGAATTAAATTAAACTTGAATTCTTAATGAGGGTTAAAAATTGGTTAATGAGATTCTTAGCAATTACTGTACTATTAATGACCCTCTGCCTTGGTGCTTTTCTTTTTTTTTTTTTTTTTTTGACAGGCAGAGTGGATAGTGTGAGAGACAGAGAGAAAGGTCTTCCTTTTTGCCATTGGTTCACCCTCCAATGGCCACTGCGGCTGGCGCATCGTGCTGATCCGAAGCCAGGAGCCAGGCGCTTCTCCTGGTCTCCCATGCGGGTGCAGGGCCCAAGCACTTGGGCCATCCTCCACTGCCTTCCCGGGCCATAGCAGAGAGCTGGCTTGGAAGAGGGGCAACCGGGATAGAATCCGGCGCCCCAACCGGGACTAGAACCCGGTGTGCCGGCGCCTCAAGGCAGAGGATTAGCCTAGTGAGCCGCAGCGCCGGCGCTTCTCATTCCTAAACACAGTAACAAGAATATCACTTTACAGTGCCCTGAGTTTGAGAGTTATCTTTTATTTTGGTGTCTTTGTCTAAATCATATGACTTTTTGAATAGATTTCCTGGATCACTGGTTCTTGCTCTCAACTTGAATGTCAGTTATCACACATCACATGGATTTTGTGATCGTGTGATAATGTAGAGACATCTACAATGTAATGGAGATGCAAATATGATACAGGAGACTGTCCCTGAGCTTCAGTAGCTTATGGTAGAGAGGCAACATTAATGATAAAAATAACTGACACTTAGCACTTACTAAGTTCCAGCATTGTTATTGCTTCATAAAGATTATCTTGCTAAATCTATGTAAGAGGATGAGGAAACACAGGGGCATATCAGGCTAGAGAACATGATATGAAGCAAAGTATCAAGGTTGAAATATACTTGGTTTACTTAAAAAGAAAACGAGTAAACTGCTCTCATTGGATCAGTTTTTATTTAGATAAAGATTAAAATGTATGCTGAGAGGTTAGCAGGGTCCTACGGTCATTATGTTAACAAGTTTAAGATTTATCATCTCATCTACAGTTAGCGCTAATGTTTACATCTGTCTGAGCTTAGGGTTGTTAGTTCTGTAACTAAGACTGGGATTAAGTGGCTTAATCAGCATATTTCTAGATGTGTTAAAAGAGCATAAGACTGATGCCAAGAAATCAGATAGAAATTAGCAGATGTACAATTGTGAGGTGATTTTCTATTAAACCCAAAGAAATGTATGAAAGAATAGAAGAATGATATCATATGAGGGATGCTAGCAAAAAAATAAGTTACCTGACTTGGTATCTGATTGGATCCAGAAGATGGCAGATAGAAAGGAAGAAATGTACGATTTATTTTACAATATTCCGTCTTTGTCATTGCTAGTCACCTGCTTCACCTTTGAAACATTAAATCTATACTTCACTTGGAAATATAAATGTTTCATACACGATAAATACAAATTCTTTATGGATTATAGGTTCTTCAGTTACTACGTTTATGGTGTCAAACATGACTCCCTCTCCAGCTTCTACTGCCCACACTTTCTAATGGCCACTCCTCACACTTTCAATCAACAGACAACCTTATGTCTCCAATGCATTGTATTTCATACTAGAACAAGTTTTCTCAAGCCCCTTGGCATTAGGATCCATTTTCAGTTTGATAAATTGTTGAAGTACACAAAGTACTTCTGTTTAGGTGGATTGTATCCATGTATGTTTTCACTATATTAAAAATCAAAATGGAGAAATTAAAAACATACATATTTTTGAAACTTTAACTGCCCCACTATAACTCAATGACATAGTAGGAATGAAATGAGCAGGGCCAGAGCAGTGGCTCACTTGGTTAATCCTCCACCTGCGGTGCCAGTATCCCATATGGGCACCGGGTTCTAGTCCCGGTTGTTCCTCTTCCAGGCCAGCTCTCTGCTGTGGCCCGGGAGGGCAGTGGAGGATGGCCCAAGTGCTTGGGTCCCTGCACTCGCATGGGAGACCTGGAGGAAGCATCTGGCTCCTGGCTTCGGATCGGCAAGTAGCTGCGGCCGTGGCGGCCATTTGGGGGGTGAACCAACGGAAGGAAGACCTTTCTGTCTCTTTCTCTTACTGTCTATAACTCTACCTGTCCAAAAAAAAAAAAAAAAAAAAAACAAAAACAAAACAAAAAAAAAAAAAAAAACAGAAGAGTGGTATTGTTACGCATTTTTTATAAAGCAAAATTTGGCTTAATAGAAGAAATCTGGATTCCCAAACTTCTGCATTCTATCAGTTCCAACACTGTTTTGATTCAATCTACATACAAACAATCAGTTATTCCCTGATCTGATAGGCCTATTTATTTCATTTGTAAAGAAAATATCTATCAAATATACAATTCTGATGAACAATTCATCTTTAAGTTATAGTGGTGTTTCATGAAAACATGGCTTTGAGTCTGTCTCATAATGCCAACAGCCACATCATCTCAAACAAAAGCACAACGTTTTTCCCCAAGGCAACCATTGTATTTTTGTGTACAGAAGTGCTTCATGCATACTTATATTGTCACTAAATTAAAAGGTGTACACTTTAATGAAATTCACATCTCATATGGTTTCTTCAAGAATGATTAGTGAGACCATATTTTAAATTTGATTTAATAGTGTCTGTAACATGATGTCCACGGCTTCAATACTTTTCTCACCATTGCTTTTGTTCCATCAGTGGAGGTCAAAAACATTTTTAATATGACGAAAATAGTGTGGAAACCATGACCTTCTCAAGTGTATCCAAGATTCTGAAGTTTGTGTCCCACATAATGAGAAGCCCTGTACTAGGAATTCAATAGTAATCAAAGCCAATGTGTTTGAAGATAGTAGCTAAGAGGAAATCTATGCAGTTATTTTTCCAATAGAAGAACACTGGGAAATTTTGGACTGTAAATGCATGAGATGGTAACATTCCAAATAGTCTTTCTCCCCAAAAGGAACAATGAAACTGAGAAGTTTAAATGTTCAATTCTAATATTAATAGTTGTGAATGGAACTATTAGTCTGAGGAAATCAGGATAGAATCACATCTTTCTGATATTTCCTTGATACTAATAACCTTCTGACATAGTTCATTAATTTCATGGTTATGTCTATGGCTCACAATGAATACACAGCAAACACACTGGGAAGAGGACATTTAGCCTAGTAGTTGGGATGCTCTTGCCCATAGTGGCTCCTGCCTCCAGGTTTCTGCTAATGAAGTCCCTGCAGGCAGCAATGATGGCTAAAGTAATTGGGTTGCTGCCACCTGCACAGGAAGAACCAGGAGCGAGTTCCCAGATCCTGGCTTCAGTGCAGTACTGAATATTAGGGACAGCTGAGGATATGAGTTCATTCGTGTTCTCTTTGCCTCTCTCCTTTTTTGCTGCTGCATAAAAAAAAAAAAAAAAAAAAGTAATGAGAGGCCCGTGCTGTGGCGTACTGGGTAAAGCCACTGCCTGCAGCACTGGCAGCCCATATGTACATCGGTTTGAGTCCCAGCTGCTCCACTTCCGATGCAGCTCTCTGTTATGGCCTGCCTGGGAAAGCAGTAGAAGATGGCCCAAGTGCTTGGGGCCCTGCATCTATGTGAGACACCTGGAAGAGGCTCCTGACTCTGGATCGGCTCAGCTCTGGCTGTTGCAGCCATCTGGAGAGTGAACCAGCAGATGGAAGACCCTCTTTCTCTCTCTCTGCCTCTGCTTTTCTTTAATTCTGCCTTTCAAATAAATAAATAAATCTTAAAAAAAAGAAAAAAGTAATGAAATATAATGGAAAATTGGGGGAATTAATTCCCAGATACAAAACTAAGAATGCAGGGTAATCTTTAAAGATTTTGGAAGCAATGTTTGTGATAATTATGTGATTCCCCATAGCCTTCTTCAAACATTTTTTTTTCTATTTGTCTCTAAAAATAAATTTCATGCAAAGTTTCTCAATGGAAAACATATCTACCACTCATGTTTTTCAATTAAATGAAAACCATAACATTCTATAACAATTATTATATTAACAAGTTACAGAAAATTACCTACTAGAAACAAAGGTCATAGCTTCTGTGTGTTAATCTACTAAAAACATCTATTTTCTCTAGATCCCATGCTTTCTTCAAACATTAAATTACTAATTTGTAAATCCTTAAGTTATACACCCTCTATTTTGCTAAATGTGATGAGTCCATTCAGAATATGGTTATAGAATGAGTCTTTTAGGAAAGAAAGGAGAAATGGGCAAGAATCTGTGATAAGACAATGGACAACAAGCAAAGCTAGGGATCTTTGCAAATGATTGTACCTGTCTGCTCCAGTGCATGTTTCTTCCTTCCCCTCCCCAACCTATTCAAATACTTTCTTCTTCTGAATTCTTCTGTGAATCACTTGGTAAGTGGGCCAGGAATGGCTTAAGAAAGATTTCTAGTGAAGCTACAATGAATATAAGGAATTCCTATACCACAGAGACCTGCAGGCATTTTCTACTCCTTAGCCAATATATGATCATTCAGTCCAGAAGTCTGTGCTGTGGTTTTGCAGTTTCTGTGCCTTCAAATTTCATATGCTGAAATCCTAACCTGTAAGGTGATACTATTAAGAAGCAAGGTCTCTGTAGAGCTGATTAGATCAGGAGAATAATGAACTAAAGGGTAGTGCTCTTAACAAAAAGAAGCCAGAGAGCCACCTGTCCCTTCCACCATGTGAGCACAGAGGTGAATGGGGCCATCCAAGTGAAGGCAGGTCTTTAGTAGGCACCAAATCTCAAGATGACTTGCTCTTGGACTTCCCAAGTTCCAGAACTTTGAGAACTACATTGTTGCTTATGAGTCACCCAGTTTGTGGTCTTTAGTATCATGACAACTTCAAAGAACTAAGATTATCCACACCTTCCATGAATGAGAATATAGGATAACTTTTTTATCTGGTTTATGCACAGCATCTGGGAGATTACCCCAGAAAAACATGCAACATATTTTACAGAAAAAAATACTATAAATCAAAGAATAAAAAGATTTCCATGTCAAAAAGTAAAAAAAAAAAATCCGTGCATATTAATACATTTATAATAAGGTCTGATTTTTTTCATTTCTTCAATTATCAGTTTAAACATCCAGCAGATATCCCTTACCCTGCACTGGATGGCATTCTCAGTGAGTCCACAACTTCCCATCCCCTTTAAGGAATTAGAATAAGACATGATTTGACAATTAGGATTCATTTTTAGAAAACAGACATCCTTCAGTATCCAAGAGAAATCAATGCCAGAATGCCCTGCAGCTTCTAAAGTTTCTTACATAAGATGGTGTAATAGTTACATATTATCTATGCCTATCTTCCTGTGTATAGCTAAATAATCTCTAGATTACTTATAATACCAAATACAATGGAAATATTACATAAATCATTGTTACATTCTTGTTTAGGGAATGCCAAGAAAAATCTATCTGTACATATATAATACAAATATTTTTCTACCTGAATATTTTCAATATGTCTTTGGTTAAAACTATGGGCCCAGAACCCAAGGGAATGTAGGGCTGACTGAACTAATACATCTCTCACTGTTTCAATAACAATTATTTATGTCTTAGGGACCAGTTTAGCTAGTGGCTAACACACTCATGAAGATGCCCACATCCTTTCTTAGAGTACCTGAGTTCCATTTCCAGCTCCACACCTGCTTCTGGCTTCCTAATACTGCTGGCTATGGGAGGCGACAGGGATGAATCAACTAGTTGGATTCCTGCCAGTCTTGTCAGAAACCTGGATTATGTTTCTGGCTCTCCGCTTTGGCTCCAGCTGAGAGATTTGGTATTTGGGATGTAAACCAGCACAAGATAGAGTGCTCCGTGTGTCCCTAATAAACTAAAAAACAAAAACAACTTAATCTCTTTTCCTCCTTCTTCCTTCTCACCCCAGATCAAACTTTCCTTTTTGCTAGGGTATCTGTAGTAGAGCAAAACTGATTATACGTATTTTTAGCCTGTTTGAGCTCTCTCTCTCTCCTTTTCTGAATAATCTAAGTTTTTGTTGGAAAGACGAGGGCTCCAATCCAGCTGACTGGTGCAGTCATAATGTGGTACCAGGACTGTCTGTAGGAGTTCGCAAGATGTTGATTCCTCAGGGGGTTGTACCTGCTGGTTCTCTGGAGGCCCTCTGCTCTTCCACACTGCCTTACTCCTGGTCACGGCAGCCTGTTCTGACTGCTGTCTTGCTGATGTCTTCCTCTCAGTTCCTGCCCTGGAGTCTGACATTTACTCCTTCCAGACTCCATCAAGACGGCTTCAACTTCACTATCCCTGCGACATCAGTCTGTCCCACAGAGAGCTCTATACCTTTACCCTTACAAAGTGGACTTCTCCCCTATTACTCCTGCATCTCACTGTGCTGAAACAGTAGTTCTTACCAACTTGATGACTTCAGGCACCCATTCTCAAAGTCTTCAGAAGACTTATCAGGCTGTTTCTGATTATAACATTGGAGTTGTTGTTCTTTAGTGGCCTTTTAGTAACATAATAAAGGTGTCTCCCTTCTCCCCATACATGCTCCCATCACAAGGTCTGGATCTGTAGCTTCCTCTTTTCTCAGAGGGAAGTTTGCCTTGCTCTTTATCCTCAGGGAGAGGAAGAGAAAACTCAGATCACTGCCATCAGCTTTATACACTCTGATGAATTAATTTCCTACCTATCTTCATTTCCTTCACATTTCTAACTTTCTGGTGATTTAAGTTGAACCAGATATGACATATTTTAGTAAAATACTATATGGATGTATCTAAAACTGTACTTTTAACTACTAGTACACTTAATGTTTGCTTTTCTTAATTTGGGGCCTTTATCAAAATATAAGATGATTAAAAACAACCATAGAATGTGGAAAAGAATTTAGGTAATGTAGCCTAAATCATTGTGTTATGAAAGAGGAAATGGTGAATCGTCTAAAGCCAATAACTCAGAAATAAGTTATAATTCTCCTCCATTTTTCCCTAAAAACATGCTATTTTGTAATTTGAAAGGAATCATTTCTAGAAGCTTATTAGGAAACTATACTTAAAGCAAGGTTTTGACCATATACATATTCTTACAGAATGTAATCATCTAAATTCATGAAAAGACTATTTTGTAATCAAGTCTGTGTTACTTAAAATGTCTCTTTGGTTGGAATCCAAAATTTTAAATTCTTGCCTACTTATGTTTCATATAAAAGATGCTAGTGTCAATTTTTCTACTCATTCACTGACTTCTATTTGACAATAATTATTTCTTACATGCATATTGTGCCATTACTACTTTCAAAATAATCTTTTTAAAGTATGTATTTATATTGATGAATACACTATTCTTCAGACAGAATCCTTTTTATCCCTCATATCCAACATATGTCAAGTCCACTAGATGAATCCATATATTTTTTCCAACTTTCAGTATGTTCTTTCAAGTCTCAGTTTTTCTACCTGTGACCATTGACCATATCCATGTTTTGCAATCCTCTATTATGGAAGCTAATAAAAAACTGCTACTATTTTTAATAGTTTAATTTATAGACCCATAGACCTAAAGATTGGCAAGGGGACACCATTTATATAATCTGTTTGATGAAGCCCCATGATAAAAAATTATCTTTATACCTGATCATTTAACTCATACTTCATCTCTCTTTAAAAGAAACTGAAAAAATCTCTAAAGAGAGCCAATCTACCAGTATTAGCTACTTAGAATGATCTTGGTTTTAGACAAATTAATTCTACCTCTTGCCTTTCCATAGCTTCTGGTCCCATTTCAATCACTTTCTTATTTTATTTGAAATGTAGTGTTACAGATGGAGACCACACATACAGGGAGACAGACACTGACCTTCCATCCTCTCGTTCACTTCTCAAAAGTGATGTGAAATGGAGCAACCAGGACTCAAACCAGTGCCCATACAAGACAATGGCAAGCAGACAATTAACCTGCTCTGCCACAATGCTGGCCCCTATTTCAATCTTTTGGAGTAAGTCTACACTGTATTCATGACAAATTTTTAGCTATTTATAGCATTTGTATGTAGCATTAGCCTTTGGAGTTTCTGTCTTTTCATCTAAGATTCCTGGCTATTGGCTACGTGACAATATTTGGTAACTATGGGAAACTAGAAGCTCTAAATCTCAGAGAGTGGGATACAGAATATCATCATGTTTTATTAGGCAAAAAGGTTATTTTCTTCACAGTCTTCATATATTGCCATGTACCACTGCAGTTGCTTGTTATTAGAAGCTATACAAAGGCCAACCCTTGGTACTTCAAATAAAGACAATTTGAAATAGAAATCATTCTGAATATAAAAGAAAGTGGTCAAACTACTCTATGGGTTTATCGACATGTATTATATACACCTAGAGTTGAACTAAAATAAGCTATTTTGACTTCCCTTGTAAGAAATTCTATCTTATAGTCCTGAATATTTTACTCATTGACATATAAAGAACAAAAATCAATTCAATGAAGGTTGTGTGAAGAAGTAGGAAATGTTCCAGATTGTTGGCCAAAAATGTCTCCAAATATCAGCTGAATCTTTAAATTAGTTTTCATTTCAGTCACCCTTATTATGACATGATTTTAGGGTTTTCTATCATTTTGTTTACTCTCTTCTGAATACATTTGTGATTTTCTGTTTCCATGATATAAATGAACCCAGAACTGAACATAAGAAAAGTAACATTGTTAGCATGTAAACACAATGCAAATCTAACCTTTCTGTTATTGTGGACATTGTTAATAAAGCTGGAGATTTTGTTACTTTTTTGATAAGCATTTGCTAGTAGTGACTCATAATGATGTCAGTAAATAGCTCTGGCATACTCATATCTAAACTGATTAGTTTTTTTTAAACTTTTATTTAATGAATATAAATTTCCAAAGTAAAGCTTATGGATTACAATGGCTTCCCCCGCCATAACTTCCCTCCCACCCGCAACCCTCCCCTTTCCCGCTCCCTCTCCCCTTCCATTCACATCAAGATTCATTTTCAATTCTCTTTATATACAGAAGATCATAAACTGATTAGTTTTGACTATCCCAAAACACTACAATTGCAATTTTTTTTCCCTTTCTTGACTAAGCTTTATGTTCTATATTCATAAAGCTGCAAGGATGAATTTCTACACTTGATCTTAGCCAAAAGGCCAAGAAGCGATAAGGATGAACTTCTAACGTGTTTTCAAATTGCCTCTTAACAAATTATGACCCATCCATCCATTGCCATTCTCTTGATTTCATCACCTATCTCCTTCTGCATATACTTCCTTCATTCTTTTCTATTTCAGTCCTTCTTGATATCATTAAATCTGTTCCTTATTGAAGGTTTTGACTCTTGCCTTCTCCTGCCTGTTTAAGCACTTCCCTCGGTTCTGGCCCTCTAGATATTTATGTGGCTTTTCTACATTAATCAAGTTTTTCCTTAAAATATCTGGATATAGTGACCTCTTTTATCATTGTATATAAAATATCACTTTACCATCCTGGTGACAAACACATCACTATCCCTTTATTGTAGTTAATTTTATGATAATTATCTCAATTATGTCTTATAGTATCTCTTTGAACTGTCCGTTTTCTCTATTAGAATATGAGTTCTATATGGACAAGGATTTTATCTCATTCACTGCTACATTCTTAGTATCTAGAAAAATGTCTACAAGTCAGTAAATATTCAAATAGAGACAAACTATACTGAGAGATTCTTAAATTTATTATGTCACTGGGATTAAGAATGACAATAGTCTTAAACTTTTTTTTCTCTAATCTCATCCTTAACACACAGTATCTTAGACAAATTATATAGGTTACTTGATTTTTTTTTTTTTATCTATAGCTATGATGTCTTTTAGAGGACAAACTGAACCATAAATGAAACAAGTATTGCTTCACAGAATCCCAATTTTTTCAAGTCAATTTCTTCAAGGTTATTTCAGGAACAAATAAGGACGCTTGGGCCAGGCTGAAATAGTTCTTTCTGAATTTAGGCATTAAACAAAAATAGCTTTAGGCCAGCAAGTGCATTGTCAGCCACTGCATCTGTCTGAAATACTACAGAGGAGCAAACAGAGAGGCACACAAGCCAAATGCCTATTTAGAGACCTTTAGGACCTCTTGAGGCAAATTCTACTAGGTCTTGGGCTGACTGAAAAATGGGTGAAATTAGACATGATTGAAAGGACTATTCAAAGATTCTTACCGTCTTTATTTTTCTTTTGTGTCACATTGTTTTCTTTAAAAATTGGTTGGTTTAAAAGTTGGTGTCTGAATCCCCTGAACTAACCTAAAATAATTCATAGTGTTTTAACCAGGTCTTCAGAACATGCAAAATAGTCCCAACTTAATTCTTGGTATTGAAAAAAAAAATCATAATGACCAGATTAGACAATCCAAAATTCTCATTGGTACATTTTCTAACTAGAAATTACAACTAGGAACATAACTTATGCCTCTCTTAGCCCAAGAAAAGCACCAAACAAGTGCATTCTTTCATTTAAAAATATATACACCATACTTCACAGTAAGCATGATACTATGTCCTGAGTATGAAACCAATTAGAGCATATACAGTCTCTCTCTTTATAAAGGAAATGATCTTATATTTTTATATAAACATCATAAATTAAAACTGCAGTATATGCACATTCTATAAAGGAATGTATCATCACTTAACAGCGTCTTTATTCCTGATCTGGATCATTCATAGTGTTCCAGCAAATGCTACAATGAGTTTTACGCCCAGCTACCACCATAGATACTGACTTGAACATATCATTGAGAACAGGTAAGTTCTCAACAAATTTCAGGATCCAGGCTATAGAATTAGAATGAAAACCATTCATTTCTTAATGCTAGAGATAAAAATTAATTTGGTTGACACATATGTCAAATAAATATTACCAAACATAGAAACTGTAAAGTTTGAAGAAATTCTACAACTATCACAAAGGATTTCCCTAGAACTAAAGTAAAAAGAAGATAACATAACATTTAATTCTTTTTCATTTTCACAACTAGTTACATATTATCTCTTTGGGTCATGAGAAATCTATATAATTTGTTTGAAATCAAGGACAGCAGAATTCTTGCCTACATTTCTTCTGCGTCTCAATTGTGTCTGCTTGCTTAGATGCTCCATGAATGTAATTATCTCTCCAGTTTATGTATCAGAGTAGTCCTGTATTTGAATCAATGACAGAGCAAACAAGCTGTTTTCTTGCTGAAAAATTGCTCAAATGACTATATAGGGGCACTTCTCCAGATGCTCATGCTGAGTAGTAAAATCATCCTTACTGTTAATAGACATGGATATGCTACAGTTTTATTATAATAGAAATTTATCTCAGTTTAACAAAATAGTTACTGTGAACATTCACTTACACGTTCTTGTGGACACATGATACATAAAAATTCTTGAGCATTGTTTTAGAAAAAGATTCTATTTGTTTTATCAATACAGTTCTGTCATTGTCGAAAATAATGATGCCAGTAAGAGTCAGCCTAGTTTACTAAGCACAAGATAACTTTTCGTGGCATAGTGGCATTTTCTAGGTACAAAAAACACTTTGAAGTACATCACTTAACTCCTTAGCTGATACTCAAATGGAAAAGTATGTTTCCATAAAATGTTTCACTGTAAAAGAAATTTTTTCTAGTTGACCTAATAAACTAGTTAATTCTCTTTATTCTTTAATTCACTGAGCCATCACATTTACCCTCATTTTTCTTGGATGCTGAACCTGGCTCTCTAATTTTGCATTGCTGCAGGATTTGCTGACAATTACAGATACCTTTTACCATTTTGCTTGCCATTAAGATAAAAAAATAACAAAACTCGCTAAACTCTGGTCACCCACCTCTTACCCCTCACTGACAAGGAAAAATTAAATTGTCTTCTGATTAATTGCATGCCTGACACCGCCCGTGCACAGCTGATAAGCGACAACTTGCATTCCCTCATTGAAGTAGTCTCCATTATCATCTTGACTTCCTCAGGGAACAATACAATGTGCAAATACATAATTTAAGAATGATCATGGAGGAGCCATAATCCATCTCCCTTTCTCAACTGCAACAGGCTAGTCAGAATTAATGCTATCAGGCACCTGTTTCTGAAATACTTCTGTTTTCATTTGCCTTTGTTGGTTCTTAGGCAGCACAAACTGGCAGTGACAAAGTTCTGTGCGATTTACTACCCTGCTACCAATGAGGATATAGTATTTGTATAAGCTTATCAATGGCAGACACCCTGTACAACAGTATATCATCCTCTTGGCAGAAGGAACAAACTGTCACCTTTCCAATAAACTTGATTTAACCCCAAAGAGGAGAATGAGGTCAAAACAGATGAAAAAATCCTTTACTTGCTGTTCTCTTACTTCAATTGGATCTGTATTTCAGAAGACGGTAACTAGATGTACTTAACATACATCCAGGAAGGAGGTAATTGTAGTTCTAAACAATGGGGCTTTCTATTTGATCTCACCCGTATGTTGTATGGTATTTTGAAAAGCACTATGACTGGAATCAGTGACATAATTCTACCACTCGTTATCATCTGCGTGATAGACTCTCCCTGAGACCTGACCTTAGGATGAACAAACAATATTTACCTTGAACAAGAACAAGGAACTACACCACAGAATCTCCAAACCATTTTTCATGCTAAGACTTATAAATTTAGTAAGGAAATTATTTTATCCTGTGTAGAAGACAAATATTTATTTAATAAACCTAGTTAAATACTATTCTTTAGTCTTTAACAGAAATGTTTGTACATAAGTAGACTTGGGATGCTGACCAGTGTATTAGACAACCCTTTTTCAAAAATCTCCAGATGATATTATGTTAATGAATCTAATAACAGATTCTAGCCTAGTCTCATATTACTAATAGTATTTGTATGTGACATGTTTCCAATACCTTATCTCTCCTATTCTCAGTGTCCTCGAAGCTGTTCTATTCAGTTCTCTATCACACTAGCCAAGAAACAGACTCATATTGACAACCTCATCATACAAAAACCCTTTCCTAGGAATCCTATTTTATGACCTCTTCACTGCTGCTGTTAACTTTTCCAGCTCATTTCTTGCCTACACTTCCAAGGTTAACCAGGAGTACAGAAGAAAGGGTAAAAGCAATTAAAAAAGAGTATAACACTAAATAAAGCTTACAGGGACACAAAGCCTAATAATGGGAAAAGAGAAAAAAGTGATCCCGTCAATCCTTGTGGGTATCCAAAGTCAAAACACCCTCACCTTATTGTCTTCCCTCATAAAGATGCTCCTGTTGAAGGCAACACTAGCAGATGCTGTACATGGATTTGCAGTTTCATTTCATAGAAAGAAACCTATTCTTAAGTACTATTGTCATACACATGCCCAAATGTTAAATACTTACACCAAAAGTAGAATCATTACTGACCAGAGTCCAAAAGGAGTCTAATGATTGAGAAACTTACAGGACGGGATACACGGCAGACAAGAGCAAGTCAATTTAATCTTAGATTTTGATGCTAACTTGGAGACTCAATGAAAGTGATTTATAAAAAGACACCAAGTTCAGGAAAATTGCTTAGCAGTTCAAAGGAGATAGTTACTAGACTACATGGTTTCTTCCCAGTTGCTACCTCTGTGCATAACTAGAGAATAAAATGCCCTTAAAGAATATTTTTTTAAAGATTTCTTTATCCAAAAGTCAGTTACAGAAAGAGAGAGAGGGAGGAACAGAAAAATCTTCCATCCAATGGCTCATTCCTTAAATGGCCACAAACAGCTGGAAGTAGTCTGGTCTGAAGCCAGGAGCTTCTTTGGATCTCCTTTGGGAGTGGAGTGCAGGGGCCCAGGCACTTGGGCCATCTTCCACTACTTTTCCAGGCATATTAGCAGGGAGCCAGATCAGAAGTAGAGCAGCTAGAACCTGAACCAGAGCCTACATGGATGCCAGCCTGCTATACCACATGACTGGCCCCAAGGATAATTTTTACATGGAACACTAACATGGATTCTGACACAGTTGCAGCTGAAATCTTGATTTTTTTAAAGCATACATAATCATTAGTAAGTTACAGTAATTATAATCCTTCCTCAAATAATTCCCTATATTCTATCCTACCATCTCAGTTGGACTGAAATTTATTGCTGTCATATAGATAAAAATTAATTAAATTTAAAAATATTATAAATCAGTAAATGAATTTAGGTTACAATGTCTTCCCTGGTACTGCAGCTGATGTGAAGATACACGGAAATATTCAGTGTTCTTTGTTATTAACTATAAAGAGTATTATTGCTACTTCAATATAAAGCAAGCATAAAAATAAAATTCCTAACCATGTGGTGGAGCTAAAAATAGGTACAATTTTTTGTACTCATTTATACACACTCTCTATAATACATATCTGCAAGCATCTTCTTCAAAAGGTTAATTCTGCTTCACACCCTTTGAATCTGTGTTTGGTCCATGAGACATGAACAAATAATGAAGTGGCTTGAAAAGTGATGGCCAGTTGGAGTTTGACACTTCTAGGAAAAGTTGCCAACTACAAGTGTAGCATAGAGCTCGTGCTAGCCCAATGGGACTAAATCATTCCCACCATCTTTGTTAACAATGGGTCATTACCAGCAATATGCTGAGTCCACACTACAGCATCCCGACCTGCTTTGCAAAACATCATTGGAATCGAAGAGACCAGCCCCCAAGAGTCTACCAACAATTTAGAAACACAAGCTTACCATAGGAATTGTGAGGAAAAAATACTTTGGCTATGTTTGTTATGCTGCCAAAATTAATTAATACAGCCTGTAATAGTCATGTACACTGAACTTTAAATGGACTGAATTTCTCTCTACAGTATTTTCTCCAAGCTTAAACAACACACATCTACAAATATACACACACTCCAAGTTTTCATCTTCTCCAATATTTCTGTTATTTTTCCAGCCTTCTCAGAAGACAAATTTTACAATAACTGTTTCCTCCTTAACAATCTAAAAAACTTTCTGGGGCTGGCTCTGTGATATAGTGGGTAAAACTGCCACCTGCAGTGCTGGCATCCCATAT
This sequence comes from Lepus europaeus, assembly GCF_033115175.1. Taxonomy (NCBI): domain Eukaryota; kingdom Metazoa; phylum Chordata; class Mammalia; order Lagomorpha; family Leporidae; genus Lepus; species Lepus europaeus. Next base: position 88,329,866 of record NC_084833.1, on the reverse strand, counting down.
GGGCCCCAGTTCAAGTCCTGGCTGTTCCACTTCCAATCCAGCTCTCTGCTATGGCCTAGGAAAGCAGTAGAGGATGGCCCAGGTCCTTGGGCCCCTGCACCTGCATATCCTGGCTCCTGGCTTTGGATCAGCCCAGCTCCAGCCATTGCTGGAGCAATTCACATTAGAGAGTGAACCAGCAGACGGAAGAACTTTCTCTCTCTGCTTCTCTGTAGCTCTGCCTTTCAAATAAATAAATAAATACATCATTAAAAAAAAACCTTTCTGTGATACGACTATTGTTTTCAATACATTAAAGGTAACCATTCTTTTAATTCAATGAGAATTTTTTAGCTCTAACTTTCTCATTGTATTGCCTCTGCTGACCACCCCACTTTCAGGAGATACCCTGACCAACCCTTTTATAGAGTTACCCAAAACACTTAATTCATCTTCCATTCTGTTCCATATGTATACTCTGTTTCCTCTTAAAAGGAACAAATGACACTCAGGATTTCTCATTTGCCATACATCTGCCCCCATACACATATGTGCATTTATTTATTTACATAACTGCTGGATGATTATTTCCTTTCCTATAGCTTCAAATATCATCCATCTTTCACTGAATCTCAAATTCTTATCTCACATCTCCTAAATTTTAGACATTTTTATGTGTGTGCTATAGATATCTGAAGCTCAACATGTGCATTGTGGAGGTCAAACCAGTAACTCCCACTTCATTCACCATCCATGGCGAAGGCAAAATCATTTACACCTATAAGTGAGAAACTAATTCCTCTAACAATAAATATTTAGCCAGTTACCAAGTCTTAAAGATTTTATATCCAAATGCATTTAAATCTCTCACATTTTGTGCATGTCCTTTGCTAATGTCTTAACTCAGGCATTAGTCGTAGTTTGTTCAGATCAAGCATTCAGAGTGCTTTCTTAGTCTACTTATTTCTTGAATACTTTAAGCATGTCCTATTTCTGGAGCAAAGAGAATGACAGCATTATAAATTTACATTTCCTTTATAGATTAAATCTCTTTAAAAAGGGCAACTTTTCAGAGCTACTTCTGTGACTGCAATTTCTCAAAACCATCAGCTCAAAATAATCAAGATGCCAAAAAAAAGGCGTATCTTGAAATGGCATATTCTAGTCTAAGATCCTGGAAATCTGAGTTTTTAATGTATTTTTCTGTTATGACAGCTTAGCCAGGATTTCACATCACATTTACTCATCATGCTCCTTGATCTATCTGTGACAGTTTTCCTCATCATTCCTGCTTTATGACGACCTTGAAGTTCATGTGTTTTCCTCATCATGTGCTTATTAAAGTGCTCGTTAGCTGGAGCTTGCCTCATATTTGCCTCATGGTATTTCTGGGTGCCAGTGAGGCCTCATTTTATTCATGTCCTATCACTGATAAATAGTATCACCCTAATTTATCTCTGCTGATGTTGACCTAGAATCCCACTTGACTGAAGCAGTGTTCATCACGTTTGTCCACTGTCAAAAGTATTCTTTTATTCCTGTTTTCTCTTCAGTATACTGTGTAAAGAAGCCACTATGTGTAATATACACTTAAGGAGAGGAATGTTACATACCACCTCAAGGAGGACACACCCACGTAAGTTATTTGAAATATATCAACATGGAGATTTCCCTATTCTCCTGATTCAGTTGTTCAGTTTTTTCACTGATAGTAATATGGACTTATGGACATTTCTTCTTTTGCCTTTTGGTTATAACCCAACACTTTATTTCTTGCTCAAAGTTTTATCAATGGTTATTGGAAATTCTTTGTTAGCTTCTGTCCGTTTCACATAGCATTCTTTTTATGTTCCTTATTTTTTTATTTGGTTTCCTTTAGTTCTTTCTTGAAATACAGGATACTCAAGTGTTATTTATGTATTTCTTACACCCTATCTTATAAAAAGCAACTTCCCCAAATAGTTTAGTTTTTTTAAAGTAGAAAATGGTATTAGCAACCAAAATCTTCAAACTTTGTATGCTGGTTTGTGCTGGGATACAGCAGAAGCCGTCCCAGTTGACAGAGTAATGAAGCATAAACAATGAAATGGGTGTATTTATACCTAAGATACACATGTGTATAAATATTTCTCATTTCTCATTGATCTATGTTTGGTCAACAATGAGCTTCTACTGAAGTCTTGACCTATAGGACACTACCATTTGTATCATCCTGTCCTCTCCCCTTGCTTATCTTTGACTTTCCACTCCAACAGTGATAAACCTAGATCACACCATCCACCACCCATTTACTTCATTGTTCAATTCCAGTATGTACATATATTGTTTTCAAAACTGCCAACAGGAAACTATATTATTAACTAGATCACAATGTTTAAGGACAGTATTGTTGGCTTTTAGTTTTGCAGTCTTGTTTCCAAAGTTATTTAAGTTATTTACTTTTTTCTACTCCACTAAGTGAGGTTGTTTTTCCCATTGGTAATACAATTAGATCATTTTTCATATAAATGTGTATACATAAAACAGTTATATTCTTTTTCATATATTATACGTGTATTCTACATTTAGTATTGACCATCTTTCCTTCTAAATGATGTTTTAATTTTTAAAAAGATGACCTAAACTCTGTGCTATAAAATTCTGTATCATTTTGATAAGCACACATCATGCACCCTCTATTACAGTTGCATACACAGTTTCACCACCATAAAATGTCCTTTTCTTCATTTACCCATTCAACCAACCCCCTGATGTCAGTCTCCAGCAATCACTGATGTGTTTACAGTCTCTAGAGTTCTTTCCATTCCAGAATGTCATATAAATGGAATCGTATAATATATAGACTATTCAGACTAGCTTCTTTATATATATATATATATATATATATATATATATATATATAGCATCCATCTATTTGTGTTTTTTGTTTTTGTTTTGTTTTGTTTTTTTGGGGTTTTTGTTTTTGTTTTTGTTTTTTGGCAGAGTGGACAGTGAGAGAGAGAGAGAGAGAAAGGTCTTCCTTTTTCTGTTGGTTCACACCCCAATGGCCGCTGCAGCCAGTGCACCACGCTGATCCGAAGCCAGGAGCCAGGTGCTTCCCCTGGTCTCCCATGTGGCTGCAGGGCCCAAGCACTTGGGCCATCCTCCACTGCACTCCTAGGCCACAGCAGAGAGCTAGACAGGAAGAGGAGCAACTGGGACAGAATCTGGCACCCCGACCGGGACTAGAACCCCGTGTGCTGGCGCTGCAGGCAGAGGATTAGCCTGTTGAGCCGTGGTGCTGGTATGGATCCATCTATTTGTTCTTGTGACTTGATAGTTTATTACTGGATATTATCCTATTATGTAGATATTACACTGTTCGAACAGTTATTGGAGAATATCTGTATTACTTTCAGTTTTTGCTTATCATTAATACAATTCCTATAAACATTCAAATGGAACCTTTCGTATGGATATAAGTTTTTAAATCAGATAGGTAAATGCCTAGGAGTGAAACTTCTTGCAAGACTGCAGTTTTGTAAGCATCTGCCCAACTATCTTTCAGAGTGATTGCAGCATTTTACATTTTCACAATCAAGGATTAAATGTTCCTATTGTTCCTTTGAGGCAGGAGAGAAACAGGATTCAGTAAACATCTCCTGACCTGTGTTTATCCCTTAACTATGTATCCATCTCCAGAACCAAGCAAATCAAGAGCAAGGAATTTCTGGACTCTAATCACTAAAGATTCCCTATTACCTTGTTAGGGACTTTCCTAAGGTACCCACCTGCCCAGAACAGCCTAATGAGACTGGCATGCGTCCTCGTGGGACAATGTTAGTGAGCAATACCACCATTATGAATGATATGTGTGTGTAGGGGGAAGCTACAAAACAAATAATAATATCTGCTTAAAACAGAAAATTAGATACAAATCTAAACATTAAGTGAGGGGAAGGAGCCAGATCTTCAGGGTAGCTGCAAATCAAAGGGGAAACCACCACTCCTCCCCAGCAGATAACCACCAGCCTTTCCAGCCAGTCCACTCCCTGGGAAGCCATGGGGTAGAACCACTTTCCACTGTGCTATCTTCTAGTGTTCATTCGTGATTCCCCCAATAAACCTTATCTGGAACTGTATTTTTGCTTCTCAATTGTTTGCAAGTAAGCCAAAAATCTGGAATTCATAACACAACATTCTCACCAATATATGGCATTGTTTTTATGAATTTTTGCTTTGTTTTCTATTTTAGCCATTTTGAGATGTGTAGTGTTAGCTCTTTAATCATGTATCTATTTTTAGTTTGAGGCTATAGGTCCTTGTGCAAGTTGAGAACCTTTCATTAATAAAATGGCCACTTTGAGAACACGGGGTTCTGTACAAGTTTCTTTTATATTTCTTAAATACACTGAAGACAACCCATCTACACACACACACACACACATTTTCTTCATTCAGTTTTTGCTGGTTCAAACTGCAGAAGCAACGTAAGATGTGCTCAGAATCTACAGCATAATTATGCTCATTTTCAGAGAAAGCATTCCACTCAACGTGTCAAATAAGCCCTATCATGTGTACTCAGATACAAGAGCAGCAACCAAAGAATATGAAATAACAAAAACAGTGAGATGAATATTAAATGTAAGTATCATCCAGTTAAGAACAGAAGAGCAATTTTACTTCCAATAAAAGAATGTTAAAAGTGAAGGTGAAAGATTTTGATACAATTATTCTTGAAAACAGATCATTGCTAATATGAAATCAATGTTTAAGAATCTATAACAGAGATGAAATTAACCTATTTTACAAAATAACTGATATACTTGCTCCATATTAAAGGCAAGTATGATGACTAAAGATTACATTCCATGTAACCATTAGAAACATCCTTTTGATTTTAACTTTTCTTTCTGCTTTACCTATCACATTTAAATGCCACTCACAACCAAACTCAGTGTAATTATTACTATCTTTCAGTGTTTTATTTACTCCAGGCAAAGAAGAGAAGCTGATTCCATTGCAAACTTGAAATCTAGTCATCATGGACCCTGCCTCTGTTTGAGTGGTTTTTCTATTTCCATACCAGAGAGAAATATGTCTTTTGCAGTGACTGGACAATGTTTGCCCAGTCCAAGAAAACAGTATTTGGAGGTATTATTGCTAAAAGGCTACCACTCCCCATCCATCTGACACTGTCAGATTAATAAGTGGAAACACAGGAACCCAGTTAAATTTCTATTTTAGATAAAATTAAATAAAACATTGCATAGAACATAATACAACTAAAAAACCATTTGTGTGTGATGAAATTCAAACCGGATGTCTTTCATTTTATCTTTCATCATTTATCAGTATATGAGTTAAAGAGGAGAAAAATATTATAAAAGAAATAGATTGACATCAGCAAGGAAGATAGTAATAATGCAAAGAAAGGAAAAACCTAAGAAGAAAATATCTAAAGATTTTTTTCTTTTTTAGCAACCATAATATTGATGAGCCACATTCATTTAACTTTTAAAGGGTTGAAATTATTTCCCTTTTCATGTCAGAGATACCAGCTTACAGAGACCTCATCCTTACAGTCATGTTTCTGATTAATACAGTTTTACCTATAAATACTATATCTCACATTTAATACAAATAATAAGAAAATATTATTTGGTTTGTTGTTTTGAAGTTATTTAATTGCTAACATTACATGAGGAAGGGAATTATATATTTTAAAAACATTTAAACAATATAAGTATGTTGTAGGTATTACATTTCAATATGTGTAATTCATATGATTAAAATACTAATCTTATATATGTATATAAAAATTGTTTATATTTCAAAGAAGGTTTTGAAGCAAAATCTGTAGGGTTAAGCAACCTTTTTGACTCTCAGGAAGACTGCACATAGTTCAAATACACCAGGGTTATTTTACAGATCCTGAAACATCTACAAAGGCTGAAGAACAACTCTTGCAAAATTACAATTCAAAATCTGGTTCAAAATGATTCTAAAAAGGATTTATACTTATTTATTTTTGTATTGGTTTTAGCTACCTGCCCTTATTTAAAGCATTCAGCTTTATTCATGATACACAATACAAGAAAAGTTGTTTGGAAAATGTTAGGAGAATGAATTTCTTCACATAAATTTAACATAGTTCAAGATTTTTGATGAATATTATATAAAAGCATATTTGTATTGACATAAGCAATATGAATGTTCTACTCTTTATTTAGGCATATGTTCTATATTACACATGCTTTCAAAAATAGAATTGTATCTTATTGTCTTCACATGGATATATATGTTACATATTTATGTCCAGTATACGCTAGAGTACTGAATAATCTTATATGCTTAAATGGGTATACTGGCACACTCAAAGCATTAAAATATGTTTGCAAATAAGAACAATCTTTTGTTACTGTAAAATTATCAGCACTTCTATTCCAGATGCTCTCTTACCTTACACAATTCCTAATTTTATTCAACAAAAAGGCACTGAATTAAGTACAATCAAGTTGTAAATGCTACCTGCACAGCCACAATTTCTATTCACTTTAAAATGAAGCCAAATAAACTGACACATTACATTTTAGCATTACATCATGCTCCAAAGAATGCAAACTGCTTTTGCAGAATAAAAGAGCTCATTTACACCCAAGATATAGAACAATGAGTTTGACCAAAAAACTCAGAGAAAGGGAGACCAACAAGAAAAATGCAATGCATCAGAAATGCCTTTAAATGATATCATATATAATAACTCAGGTATGATTCTGTTTTTATATGATGAAATTTAGCATGTAATAAGATGTAATAAGATATTTAGAATTACCTGGTATATATTACATATTTATATGAATGTTAGCATGATATCATCAAGTCTTCTGAAGTATCAATGTTTACATTATAAAAAAGTTTGATGTATATACTTTGCCAACATTTATGCTTATATTATTGATTTATATATGATTTTTGTGATATTAACAGAGGCAAAATGATTGTTTTCTTGTTCTTAATTTGAATACTGTGAACGTTGGTATCAATTTAAATAATCCTCTGAGCATATTTTGTAGTGGAAAGTTACATGTATTTTTGTTGTATTATACTTAGAAAAATCAAATAATTAGGCAGGTGCTTACCTGAAAGACACCCAGTGACTGACAGGAACAGAATGAGTTTCCAGGAGGAAGCCATCCTTGGTCACTGGAAGTCTGTGTTCCAGTATGCTTAACAGCTCTGATGTGTCTTCATTAAAGAGCTTCCTGTTGAGATAGACAACAGTTCTTAGAAACAGACAAAATAAACAGAAAAGGAAATGCAAATCAAAGCAAAAATCTAACTAATAACTTTTATAGCAAAAGTCTGGTGAATATATGGTTGGACATTGACAAAAAATAGTATAGCTTTTGGCAGAATTCATTTAATGCACAACACAAAAACTTTGTGTAAGTGATAAACTTTGCCTATCACAATAATTTATTTTGAATATCCCCATACAGATAGTAAAAACATCAAGTTGTAGTGGGGATGGTTTTTTAACTCACAAAGTATAATAGCTGTATTTATTAGACAAATTATTGGACTAGAAAAATAGGGTAGAGGAACCAGTTACTTTGATATATACTCCTTTGGTATAGAACACAGCTAATGATCAGTTTGCCAAGTGATTTTACACATTATGCCTGTGGCTCACCAAAACCTCCACAGGGAATTTTCCTCATTTAATTATTAATGTCAACTGCCTTTGCTTATAACTCCTGTGATTATCTGTACTGGTTATAGTTCTCCCCTTTGGTGAGTTATTTCTCTCAGCATCTTTTGCTAGCAGGAACCTAAGGGAAATAAGGATTTTAATGAATATTTAATATTTTTGTCTAATGCTATTTTTATAATAAGCAATGTAGCACATTAATATCCTTTGGTTTCATTTTCCTGAAAGATACAATAAACATAAAATTCTAATAATAAACTTCCTGCATGATTTTGACAAATATCTAAAGCAAATTCTAATAAAATAATAATGCGGGGGACGGCATTGTGGTCCAGTGCGTTAAGCAACCCCAAGCAATGCTGGCTTCCTTATTAGAGTGCTGCTTAGGGACCTGGCTGCTCCGTTTCTGAACCAGCTTCCTGCTAGTGCACCTTGGAAGGCAGCAGATTTTCCCCACTACTTAGACCACTACTACCCATCTGGGAGATCAGGATGGAGTTCCTGGGCCCTGGCATCAGCCCAACCACATCTGGCAGTTGTGGCCCTCTGGGAAGTCTCCATCACTCTGCACTTCAAATAAATAAACCTTAAAAATTCAATAATCCACAAGTAGCTTGAAAATGTTCAGACGTCAGCTATGATCTTGGCTAAATGTGATTCACTTGAGAAACAATGATATAGTGCATCAGTGATTTTTTTAAATAATCTTTTTGGTTATTCCTGGTACTTCCTAATGGACTCAGGGATCTAAGTTATCTCCATATTTTAGGAAACATCTTAAAAATATAAACAAGCATTTTATGCCCCTTGTGGGCTTGTAATTTAATGTAGTCATATCAAAGGAAATGATTTGTTACTAATCTTCTACCTGAAAAAAATAATTTTATTTTATTTACATTTTAAAATTAATACTTGGTCTCTTGTAACTTAGGTTAAATATCACTAATTAAGAAGAAATGTAACATTTAGGGGCCAGCGTTATGGCATATAGGTTAAGCTGCCTCCTACAAGGCTGCCCATTCCATATGGGCGCCTGTTTGAGTCCTAGCTGCTCCACTTCTAATCTAGCTCTCTGCTAAGGCATTTAGCAAGACAGCAGAACAAGGCCCAAGTCCTTGGGCCCCTGCACCTACATGGGAGACCTGGATGATGCTCCTGACTCCTGACTTCAGCCTAGCACAGCCCTGGCTGCTGTGGCCATTTGAGGCGTAAACCAGTGGATTGAAGACCAAGACCCCTCTTCTCTCTTCCCCTTCCTTCTAACTCTGTCCTTCAAATTAAAATCTTTTTAGAAAGAGAACTTAACATTTAATGGCTGATTCATAACCACTTCTCAATGCAAAGGATCGTTTTCCTTATCTTTCTTCCTTCTGAGTAAATTTAAGAAATAAATACTATTTGAAGTGTAAATAACCTCTTGACTAATTTTTACAGTTTAAAGCATTTTTATGATTTATACATTGAGGGAAAAATAGAAAATCAGTACAACAAATCACAATTAAAGATGCCAGGATTACAATTATGATTCATGAGAACTGCTAGTGAATTTTTCATCCATTATAAGATCAGCTTTTGTTGATTAGTGAGTTCTTAATGGTAATGCTCATAACATTTTATCTGAAGTTTTTCTGATGAGCTTCAATGCACGCACCCTATGTACAATGCCCTAATGTCTTCTGCTGTCTTTAAAGTGCAAATGTCTTTACAGCATGTATATGCCATACACTGGGAATGATTTAAGGAAAATCCACATGCATGTATGCATACACACAGATATTAACTACAGGCAAATAAGCATGATAGAGTAAGTGTAACATTGGTATGGAGTTATCAAAGTAAGGATAGATTCATGAGGATGGTGAAAGTTGGAACCTTCAGCAAAATTTTTGTTAAGTCATTGGTGATAACTCACTTTTAAGTGAGACAGTGCTGGGAGACTGGCAATGAACCCATGGATTGAAAGGTCAATGGTAAATACAAAATATATTATGAACAACTTAGCAGAGCAACAGTGAGTAACAAGGGAGAAGGGACAGCTGTGGTCACTATTCAGATAAGGCATCTCTGATAAGATGCCATACAGTCCATTAGGAAATGTATTTAGGTATACATTTCAGACAAGTTCTTTCTGTTCTTAAATACAACTGACATTATATTTTACCACCAAAAGAATCCATTTAATAATGATATGTTTGATGATTCAGTGAAGCAATATCATAATTATATACCAAATCATATTATATACAAACAGTTGTTATTCTCTCTCTGTAATATATATATATATATATATATATGTGAATGTATATGTATATATATAAATATGGTAAAACATGAGGTATTTGTCTTTTGGGGTATAGGTTAGTTCACTTCACATAACAATTTCCAGTTGCATCCATTTTTTTTTTTTTTGCAAAAGACAGGATTGCATTCCTTTTTGTGGCTGAGTAATATTGTATATATATATATATGTGTGTGTATATATATATATATATATATATATATATACATGTGTGTGTGTGTATATATATAAACACAAATCATATTTTCTTGATCAAGTCATCAGTTTGACATTCTGGGATGATTCCATATCTTAAATATTATGACCTCAGCTTCTATGAACAAGGAGGTATAGGTAACTGCTTCATTTTATTTGGATGTATTAACAGGAATAGGATAGCTGGGTCATATGGTAGATGTATTCTTAGTTTTCTGAGGATTTGCCATACTGTTTTCCATAATGGTTGTACCAACTAGCATATATTTGAGTGTCTTTATCTCAATTTCCTCTCCAACATTTGTTATTTTTGATTTTTGGCTAATAGTCACTTTGACCACAGTGAGGTCATACTTCATTGTAGTTTTTATTTGCATTTCCTATACCTCAAACAGCCAAAACAAACAATAAAATCAAAGTTAGAGGCATTGCAATACCAGATTTCAAGACATACTACATGACTGTTTTAATCAAAACAGCCTGATACTGGCATAAAAATAGAAATGGAGAACAATGAAATATGAAAGAAACACAAGAAATTAATCCATGCATCAGCAACCAACTAATCTTGAGACATGAGCTAAAGTCACTCCCTGGAGAAAGTGCTGAGAAAACTGGATTTCCACATGCAGAAGTTTGAAATGAGACCACTACTTTATATTCTATAAAAATTCTGTGGTGGAATGAGGTGAGAACGTCATGCCAAGATGGCCGCTGACAACAGAAACTGCCTGGCAACAGGACGTGATTGGATGGCTTTGGAAACTACATGACAACAGAGCCTGACTGAAAACAGGCTATGATTGGATGGCTTTGGAAACTGTCTGGCAACAGGCTGTGATTGGTTAGGGCATAGACTACCCCTTGACCAGATTGACTGCCTTGGCTATATAAGCAGCCGTACCAACTGAAATAAATGAGTCTGCAGGCTGCTTGCCTCAGGCCTGCTTTCACCCGACTCCCTGGGTCTGTGTGGTGACTCTGCACCTCTTGCCCCCACCACGCTCTTCCTCTCAGAAACGAACCCACCGCAACAAAATTCAACATACAATGGATTATTGATCTAAATTTAAGACATGAAACAATCAAATTACATAGGAAAACTTAGGGGAAACACTGCAAGACACTGGTCTAGGGCAAGACTTCTTAGTAAAGAACCAACAAGCCTAAGAAATAAAAACAAACATAGGCAAATGGCATTACATCATGCTGAGAAGCTTCTGAACATTGAAGGAAGGAATTAGTGCACTGAAGAGGAAACAGATGGAATGCGATATAGTATCTGCCAACTGTGTATACAACAAGGGATTAATATTCAGATTAGAGGCTGGCGCCATGGCTCACTAGGCTAATCCTCTGCCTGCGGTGCTGGTACCCCGGGTTCTAGTCCCACTTGGGGTGCCAGATTCTGTCCCAGTTGCTCCTCTTCCAGTCCAGCTCTCTGCTGCGACCCAGGAAGGCAGTGGAGGATGGCCCAAATGCTTGGGCCCTGCACCCGCATGGGAGACCAGGAGGAAGCACCTGGCTCCTGGCTTCGGATCGCACTGTGTGCCAGCCGCAGCAGCCATTTGGGGGGGTGAACCAATGGAAGAAAGACCTTTTTCTCTGTCTCTCTCACTAACTCTGCCCGTCCAAAAAAAAAAAATATTCAGACTACTTAAGGAGCTCAAGAAACTTAACAACAGCAACACAAACAATCCAGTTAATGTGGCTGGCACTGTAGCACAGCGGGTTAATGCCCTGACCTGAAGTGCCGGCATCCCATAAGGGTGCCAGTTTGAAATCCAGCTGCTCCACTCCCAATCCAGCTCTCTGCTATAGCCTGGGAAGTCAGTAGAAGATGGCCCAGATCCTTGGACCCTTGTACGCATGTGGGATACCCAGAGGAAGCTCTCAGGTCCTCACTTCGGATTGGTGCAGCTCCAGCCATTGTGGCCAATTGGGGAGTGAACCATCGGATGGAAGACCTCGCTCTGCCTCTCCTCTCTCTCTGTAACTCTGAATTTCAAGTAAATAAATTTTTAAAAATCCATCTAAGAAAGGGGCAAATAATAGGGAGAGGTATTTTTCAACAGATGAAATTTAAATGTCCAAGAAGCACATGGAAAAGTTCTCAGAATCACTAGCCATCTGGGAAATGTAGAAAAGATATCTTCTAAGAGATTAAATGTATGAGTATACAGGTGAGTCGAAATGCATATTACTTTTAAGGAATTGATATTTGGTCTGCATAGCTTAAACACAGTAAAATGGTGTATTTAAAAGTACTAGTTACAATGTTTAGCATATATACCTATTATCATCTATGATATTCAAACTAACATATAGAACAAAATCTTAGTTATGTGTATTTTTCCTTAATTATTGCAAATATTTGTATGTAATGCATAATAAGTAGATCTTTAACTGGGGACTCACACAATAAATGCATTGTGAAGTTGCTTGCATGAGTATTTAAAATATTAACTTTAATCGGCCTAAGCATATTTTATATATAATAATCAAGTGATAGTATGTTGTCGTTTGCTTTCATCCTTCTACTAGATTTGCATATAGGAATCTGCCATGTGAGCTTTATTTTTATATGAGGGTTGAAGGTACACACAGAGAGAGGTTTCTGTTACTGGCTCCTGCCTTGTTTTTTATCTCATCTTCCAGCAGTCTGGCCTCACTCCATTCCCATGCTGACTTTCTTGGCACTCTTCACATGTGCCACATACTCAGTGAGCCCTGTGCCTGGGTCCCATCAGTTCTTTGCACACGGTGAGGCTGTCAACCACTGAAGAGGCTTTTACTGATCACCTTCCTTAGCCCAGCAATGCCCCCCTGTCTGCCATCACTAATTTTCCTACCACTTGCCAAGCTTTACTTTTCTTCTCAGCAATTATGACTGCCTAAAATTACGTTCTTCATCTATTCACTTGATTGTCTTCTTTCTGTTTAGTGGCATGTTGTATTCCTGAAAGGAAGGATTTTTGCTTCATTCACCTTTGTAGATATAACATTATGAAGAACTACTGGCATTTAAGAGGTTTTCAATGAATACCTCATAGATAATAATCAAATAAACTAGAACATCTTGTAAATAGATTATCTGGCATGAGATAACGAGAGGGAAAAAAGCAGTCTCTTAGATTTCCCTAATGTTAGAGCTGGAATAAATGAAAAAAACAGCAAGCATTGTACTAAGTACTTCATCTACATAACTTTTAGTTCATCTTTTTTTTAAATATCTATTTTTATGGCCAGTGCCATGTCTCACTAGGCTAATCCTCCACCTGCAGCGCCGGCACTCCGGGTTCTAGTCCCGGTCGGGGCGCTGGATTCTGTCCCAGTTGCTCCTCTTCTAGTCCAGATCTCTGCTGTGGCCTGGGAAGGCAGTGGAGGATGGCCCAAGTGCTTGGGCCCTGTACCCGCATGGGAGACCAGGAGGAAGCACCTGGCTTCTGGCTTCGGATCGGCGCAGCACGCCAGCAGTAGCAGCCATTTGTGGGGTGAACCAATGGAAGGAAGACCTTTCTGTCTCTAGCTCTGCCTGTCAAAATATGCATTTTTTAAGTTTTTAATGGTATTCTATGTATTTATGTGGCACAGTGTGATATTTCAACATATGCCTAGGATATGTAAAAATCAGGTCAGAATAAACAGCACTCGATCACTTCAAATATTTACGACTTTGTTAGGAACATTCAAAATCCTCTCTTTTGGTTATTTTGAAATATGTAATTAAATGCTGTCAGCCAGTTACTATGTGGTGCTTTAGAAATTAGAAACTATTTCTCCTTGAAAGGGGCATGTGGCCCAGCAGTTAAAATACACGTGGGATACCTACATATCGTATCTGCACGCCTGGGTTCAGGTCCTAGCTCTGCTTCTCAGTCTGGCTTCTCACTGAGGCATCATGTTGCAGTTTTTGGGTCCCTGCCACCCACATGTGAGACTTGAAGTTCCTGGCTCCCAGCTTGGTCTAAACACAGTCCAGGCTATTGCAGGCATTTGTGGATGCACACTTTTCCTCTCCTGTCTCATTTTTTTTTAAAGAAGTTATTCTTCATACCCAACTTTACAACTATTTCCACTAATTTAATTTTTACAAACTCAAACAGCTAGTGAAAGACAAAACAAGCTTAAGAATACTGTTAAGGGACCGGCGCTGTGGCATAGTGGGTAAAGCCACCACCTGCAGTGCAGGCATCCTATATGGGTGCTGGTTTGAGTCCTGGCTGCTCCATTTCTGATCCAGCTCTCTGCTATGGTCTGGGAAATCAGAAGATAGTCCAAGTCCTATGGACCCCTTCACCCATGTGGGAGACCTAGAAGAAGCTCCTGGCTCTTGGCTTTGGATCAGT